>NW_024412394.1:71845806-71921175 GCF_014898765.1 Herpailurus yagouaroundi
AGAGGGAAGGGGCTGGGATGATACTCAGAGGGAAGGGGCTGGGGATGGCAGTCAGAGGGAAGGGGCTGGGGATGAAAGTCAGAGGGAAGGGGCTGGGAAGGACGGTCAGAGGGAAGGGACTGGGGATGATAGTCAGAAGGAAGGGGCTGGGGAGGACAGTCAGAGGGAAGGGGCTGGGGATGAAAGTCAGAGGGAAGGGGCTGGGGAGGACAGTCAGAGGAAAGGGGCTAGGGATGATAGTCAGAGGGAAGGGGCTGGGGATGATAGTAATGCAGACTGCCTCACACCCTGAGATCCAACTAAAGAACTCCTAGGACTCCAGTGAGCAGAGCGTACAAACCAACTGGGGTACTGGAAACCTCTCAGCTGTGAGACCTTGAGGGAACAGATTATTTACATTTTTTCATTGTCCCATTCCCCCTGCCTAACAGCACCTCAAAATTCTCAGCATGTATTTCGGATGGATTTGACACTGCTCTCGACTCAGGAAGTGGCCCCTGTGTGGCCTAAGTCAGTCTGCATACCCCATCTCCACACCACACTAATTGGTTCAGGGTTGAGTACACGATCCAACTTGGTTAATCAGAGATGAGAGAATCAATTCCATGTGGTAGGTCTTCAGTTTTTGGTTGTTTTGTTTTTTAATCCTAAAAGCAAAGTGGACTCTCTTTTGTGCTAGATTTGTGCCCGAAAGCACTAACCCCAGAGGCTGCCAAATTATTATATTGTGACAATAATGGAAAAGACGCCCCAGATGGAGCAAACAATGAAGTGGCACTAAGAACTGGAGACAGTCATCCTCGTGAAATTCATCTGAGCTGCTGGTCTAGAGCCTCCTGAACTCGGCCTGACTTCTCAGTTCCATGACAGTAAGTTTCCTTTTTTTTTTTTAAATTTTACTTTTAAGTAATCTTTACACCCAATGTGGGGCTTGAACCTACAACCCCGAGCTCAAGAGTCGCACACTCCACTGACTGAGCCAGTGGGGCGCCTTTCCTTTATTCTTTGAACCAACGTTTGATTGGGTTTCCTGTTATAACAGGAAAACACTGTAACTGATCTCTGTTGTATCCCGGCACCTAGAGGAGTAGCTGGCAGGGAGTGAGCAGCTTGGCAAATATTTGTTGATTGACTGAGTTAAGAGCCATGGGTTCTGATCCCAGTTTTGCCCCTAACTGAGGTTTCATTTACTTATATCCTTTATTTGTAAAACAAAAGGGTTGCTCAGATTGTTCCGGGAAATCCATTCCTGCTGCAACACTATGAATCTCTCCGTGCCTTTGTGCAGATTACTTCTTATGGGTTTGCTTCTCCACTAACTTGCAGAGGTTTGAGAGTTAATGCATTGATTCAATTTTGTGCAAGTTGAGCCCTGAGGATTTTTCATTAGCTGTGGGTTAAGGTGGCCCTGGTTCCCCCCTCAGCTGACTGCCTGAGTGTGAAATTACGGTGACCCACAGAAAGGAAGCTGTACATCTGAGACTGGGAATGTAGAATTCATGGGAGTCAAAGCTGGGTTATTACTATTTGTTTAAGAGTTTCTTGAACATGTGTGGAAGGGGATGAGTGTACGTTCTAGATGATTGTAAGAGAAAACTGTATTAATTGAGGATAATTGCAGGGATAAGTAGAATTCCTGATCAAAATTTGAGAATGCTGTGAGTCGGTGAGGAGAATGTATTTAGAAATGGAAAGGAGGGTTTTCTTTGAGAAAAAATGCAATCTGGGGCGCCTGGGTGGCGCAGTCGGTTAAGCGTCCGACTTCAGCCAGGTCACGATCTCGCGGTCCGTGAGTTCGAGCCCCGCGTCGGGCTCTGGGCTGATGGCTCGGAGCCTGGAGCCTGTTTCTGATTCTGTGTCTCCCTCTCTCTCTGCCCCTCCCCCGTTCATGCTCTGTCTCTCTCTGTCCCAAAAATAAATAAACGTTGAAAAAAAAATTAAAAAAAAAATGCAATCCACCTATAAAGTCATTCCAACTTAAGGCTGACCCTGTCTGAAGCTATGTCAAAGCACCATCACCTTTGGATTTTCAGTGGATAAGATGGGAGCAGAATCTCTGCCTTTTCTTTATAAGCTTCCATATTTTAAGTTGTTCTCCAAAATGTCACAAACTAGAGCAATTCAATAGAAATATAATGCAAGTGCACCACATATGCAAATTTAAATTTTCCAACAGCCACATTAAAAACAAGTAAAAAGATGGGCGCCTGGGTGGCCCTGTCAGTTGAGCATCTGACTCTTGATTTCGGCTCAGATTGTGATCCCAGGGTTGTGGGATCAAACTTCGTATCAGCCTCTGTGCTGAGCATGGAAACTGCTTGGGATTTTTTCTCCCTTCCTCTTCCCCTCTCCCCAACTCATGTTCTCCCTCTCTCTCTAAACAAACAAACAAACAAACAAACAAACACAAGTAAAAAGAAACAGGTGAAATTAATAATCTATTTTATTTAACCCAATATACCCAAGATATTATCATTTCAACACGTGCTCAATATAAAAAGTCATTAATGAGATATTTTGTATTTTTTTGGTACAATATCTTAAGAATATGAAATTAGAGCACATTTCAATTCAGACTACAGCATACTTAAGTGCGTAATACTCACATATGCTTGTTATCAGTCAACAAAGATCTAGAGAACAGTTGCTTCCTCCTGAGTTTTGTTTGGGGTGGGTGGACTTTTTATTTTTTTTTATTTTTATTTTTTACATTTATTTATTTATTTTTGAGAGACAGAGAGAGAGACAGAGCACAAGCAGGGATAGGCAGAGAGAGAGAGGGAGACACAGAATCCGAAGCAGGCTCCAGGCTCTGAGGCATCAGCACAGAGCCCGATGCAGGGCTCGAACTCACAAACCGTGAGATCATGACCTGAGCCGAAGTCAGACGCTCAACCGACTGAACCACCCAGGCGACCCGGGGTGGGTGGACTTTTTAAGTATCAGCACAAACACTGCAGTTTAAACCTCAGGTGCCAGCATATCTCTTCTCACAAGGAACAGAAGTTTAATATGGGCTGACATTGGTGAAGAGGGAGGGAGTGACAGGAATGGAAAAGCGGAGAAGGCTTGTGCTAATGTGTCCAAACTGGAAAGCCAGGTCTGTAAGTTTAGAAGAAACACTCCACACAATTAGAAGCCACTGGACATGTTCACACAGGGTAATGACATGACTGAACTGGTGCGTTAGGTCTTGCAGATAGTCCACTTGGCTTCTGTATGTTCAAAGTGTGGTGAGAGAATATTTCAGATCTTCATCCATTTTCTCTCCCTGTAGTTCTTTTCCCCTGTCTCCATTTAAGCAGACAGCAGACCCTCTGCTCACTGCCTCAAGGAAGGAACAAGGCAAGGTGAAAATGAGCAATGTTCTCCTTGGCTTTTCTCATCCAAAATTGCGTTGGGGTAATTAAGAGAGGGTGTCATGGGGGTGCCTGGGTGGCTCAGTTGGTTAAGCATCGGACTTTGGCTCAGGTCATGATCTCACGGTTTGTGAGTTCGAGCCCCGCGTCGGGCTCTGTGCTGACAGCTCAGAGTCTGGAGCCTGCTTTGGATGCTATGTCTCCCTCTCTCCATCCCCCCCCCCCTCAAAAATAAAGATTAATTTTTTTTTTTAAGTGTGTGATGTAGGTCACAGGAAGAGAATGTGGAGGCCTAGGAAAAATGTTTTGGATAAAAATGTGAGGAAGGGCCATCCTGTGGGCAAGAGAGAGAGAGAAGCATGAGAGAACAAGGTGAACGGAAGACGGCTTTGAGCTCCGCTTCATGGAAGACAGGTCCTCCTCACAAGGCTAACGAGAGAAGGGGCAGCAGCTCAGGAAGAGAAAGTCTGCTTCAAGGAGGTGGATGGGGAAGACAGGCAGGCTGGGAAAGGTTTCTATGCCCAGGCAGGGCGAGAACGAAGCAGAACAACGCGCGCCACCATGGTGGGTGCCTCACGGACCCCAGGATGGGCCAAGGACACAATCCTTATTTGCCTCCGCCCCGCCAGATGGTATGACCCTGTGGAAGACCCTGAACCTCCCCAACGAGTGTGTTTCAATTTCTTACCCTCCTGGCAGGTTCCATATGGTTTCAGAATGGCAATCAGACCGGGCTGTGGAAAACCGTGCAATCGTTACTGCGCGCCTGAGTTTGTGGACTGGGATGCATGCAGGCAGGGGGGCCAGGCTGGGGGAACAGAGCCCAGGGAGAAAGCCACTGCAAGACAAGAGATGTTGAGTGGGATAGAAGCTCTTCCAGAGAGAGAAGTAGACAGTGTCAGGTTCTGCTGAGGAGGTAATTGGCAGGGTTTGTTGAACGGTGGCAGTGGGCCGGGGAAAGAGAGGAGGCAGGGCATATAACAGGTTTCTGACTCAGGAAAAGAGAAATTTTGGTGGGGGGGGGGAGCCTTTCACCAAATGCTAGCTACTATTCTAAGTTCTTGACAAATAACTCATTTACGCAATATAAGGTAGGTAGTATTAATATCATCTCTATTGACAGATGATGACCCTGAGTCTTAAAGAGGGTAAGTAACTTACCCAGAGTCATAGCTTGTAAAGGGCAGAGGCAGGATTTGAACTCAGGCAGTCTGGGTTTACAGTCTGGCTCATACACCTCTACTCCTGTCAGGTTAACAGGCTACCCAAAACTCAGAAACTGACTAAAACTAACAGGCAACTTACAGGAATACCCTGGTTGAGGCAACCTAAAAGTCCTGGATACGAAGTAACTTGTGTCCACACTCGGGGCTGGTCTTTAATCCCTTTATTTGCGTATGTCTTATATATGACTCTCTTTCTGATTAGGTATTAAGGACTTCAAATCCAAACACAATGCGCTTGAGTCTGTCTTCCAATGAATTTAACAACTGAGCCATTAAATGCAGAGGCTCCCAACTGCTTTTCCTTAGTCACAAATAAAAGATGGTGCCTTCATCGACTTGCACCCCCTCCCCTTTGGAGAGTTGATTTGACCCTAGGGGAATACATGATGATTCCTCTCCTGATTCAGATCTTGAAGACTCAAGATTCCTTGCTGAAATCCTGGGTCCTAACCAGTTCTCACAAAAATTTGATTGTGGATTTAAAAAAAAAAAAAAAAAAAAAGATTCCATTTAAAGTACCAATCCCCTCTATCATCAGCAGCATGATTAACAGCATGGGACAAATACTAGCAGCCCAGCCCAAAGCTATACAAAGATTTTGAGGGGTGGCAGAGGTCAAAGGCAAGAAAGGAAAATGAGAGAGGTGTTGGAGCTGTGGCCATGGGCATGGGGGTGAGCTACAGTGTTTTGTCTTCCAGCTGTGGCATTATGGAGACATCTGGGGACAGGGAACCCTTTGGCAGTGCCCCCACGACTATAATTGAAGTCCCATTAGCCCAATCTCCTTGCTCTGGCTCCCAATCCTTGCTGGGAGGCAATGTCCCCCAACTTGAAAACTGTTGGCTCTCCTGACCTTTTCCTATATTCCTCTAACTGCCTGGAGTCCCTAGTTTTGATCTTCCTAGCTCTGATCTATTCTACCCATGTTGATTTCTATTTGATAAGGCTCTAACTGAACTGCCAGATCCTTGCTATTTGAAATCATAGTGACAATAAAACTAATAAAGACTTAAGGTCTGGGGGCATCTGGGTGACTCAGTCAGTTAAGCGTCCTACTTCAGCTCAGGTCATAATCTCATGGCTCGTGGGTTCGAGCCCCACATCGGGCTCTGTGCTGCCAGCTCAGAGCCTGGAGCCTGCTTCAGATTCTGTATCTCCCTCTCTCTCTCCCCTTCCCCTGCTTGTGCTCTGTCTCTCTCTGTCTCTCAAAAATAAATAAATGTTAAAATTTTTTTTAATAAAAAAAATAAAGACATAAGGTCTCAAGGAGAGATGATATGGGAAACCAGTATTCACAGTGAGGCTTTGGGCAAGAAACTTTATTACTCAATGGCTCAGATTCTCATCTGGAGATAATAAAAGTATGTTCTCATTGTATAATCCATGCATGGGCCACTCCACACTGTCTGACCAGGAGTTAGGTTAATGTTAACTATTAATATTATTGTTGCTATTGTTATCATTGCTTTGAACCTTCAAATTAGCCTCTGTCTTCTCAGATTCTCTTCCATATCCTTCACAAATTAACCACTACATGGTATCGACCGATTAGCAATCAGTTCTAGGGGATCATTTCCTATAGCCAGTAGAAACATGTGCATTAATCATTTCACGTAACATTTTTGGGAAGATGTTTTTGTATCTGTAATCGACAATATGGTTGCTTTCCCATCAATATCTACTTCTATACAGTAAATTTAATGACTGTTTATATAATTCTTTTAACACTCACATGGCATCATTGTGATGCTGGTTTTTTATGAATATGCATGTGTTTCCCACAGACTATAACTACATGAGGCAGAATTGTGTATCTTGGTGTTTTGTGCTCTCACAGATCATCCTGTTTTACACATGGTAGGAATTCAATTAAAATCTGTTGACTGACTGGTCCTTTCATATAAGGGAGAAGATGAAGCTTCTCTCTCCCCTTCCCAGTGTCCCTAACCTTGTCCAAACCCTTCAGGAAAGTGTTTCTGCCTCCACATGTATTCACTGGACCTGTAGCTAGAGAGAACTTCAGTGTTGGCAGGATGTTAAAATGAGAAAACACTTTCTGCCCTCATAGAACTTACTATTACTGTATATTCTCTCCTCAGTAGTGCCTCTCCTCATATGCTTTCTCTACTAGAAATTTCTTTCTCTAGATAATGAATATTGCATCCAGTAAAATTCCATTAAATGAATATCATGCATTACTGATTACTGTAAGAAAACAAAGCCTTAAAATCGCTGTTTTGCACCATCGTATTTTGCAGATTATTTCTAAGAATATGAGGCCACAGATCACCTACAGAATCTTTCCATGAAATGTGACCTACGAATCAAACTACAGAACTCTTCTCTAAGACTCAATAATTGTCTCTTGTCTCTGGAGCAGTTTAGTATCATGTAATCTAAAAACATTTCATAACATGGGGCTCCTGGGTGGCTCAGTCGGTTAAGTATCTGACTTCGGTTCAGGTCATGGTCTCACAGTTCGTGGGTTGGAGCCCTGCATCGGGCTCTGGGCTGACAGCTCAGAGCCTGGAGCCTGCTTCGGATTCTGTGTCTCCCCCTCTCTCTGCCCCTCCCATGCTCACGCTCTGTCTCTCTCTCTCTGTCTCTCAATAATAAATAAATGTTAAAAAAATACCTCATAACACATATTTTTTAAAGTGTATTTATCTATTTTGAGGAGGGGGGGAGGGGCAGGGGGAGATGGAGAGAGACAATCCCAAGCAGGTTCTGAACTGTCAGAGCAGAGTCTGATGCGGGACTCAATCTCACGAACTGTGAGATCATGACCTGAGCTGAAATCAAGAATCGGACACTTAACCGACTGAGTCACCCAGGTGCCCCCCATAAAACATACTTTTGATTAAGTTGTTCCAACATATTTCCTCTGAGTTTTAAAATGAAATGGAAAGGTATTTGAATGTTGCAAATATGTTTCATTTTTTCATAACATTATATATATATTCACCTTAAGAAGGACTGAAATAGCAAAACAGCAGTTACTTAACAATGAAGATGAAAGTCAAAGGAATATAAAAACTCCATTACTTGGAATGCATAGGAGACTGCGAAGTATTACATTTTCAGGTTTCTTAATAGTGATTCGGGAATCTCTTTTTGTTGACTAAGCTTTCGTTGGAGAAATGCTACCAAAAATACCTTTTTGCCTTGAAAATATACTAAATATAAGTGAATCTTTCTTCGATAATTAAAGATTTTGCTCTGCTTATGAATATAAACAGAATACTTCTGTAGCATTCTTGAAAATGTAGACAGTGTAGGAGATCAAATAAACATATTGGTATCAGGCTGCTGTTGTATCCAGTCAATGCCTTATGTAAGTTTGCTTTCTTTCAATGATCACCAGTGGAAGTCTAGAAATAACGGTTTGAAGAATGGATATCTTTGTTGGGCTCTAGGTGACTCAGATTTTTAAAAAACATTCAAACAATTTTTTTTCTAGTAGATAAGCATTAAAAAAATTTTTTTTGTTGTTAAGTTTATTTATTTTTGACAGAGACAGAGTGCGAGCATGAGCTGGGGAGGGGCAGAGAGAGAGGGAGACACAGAATCCGAAGCAGGCTCCAGGCTGTCAGCACAGAGCCTGACATGGGGCTCAAACTCATGAACCATGAGATCATGACCTGAGCTAAAGTCAGACGCTTAACCGACTGAGCCATCCAGGCGCCCCAGATAAGCATTTAATAATTATCTAAATTAGAATCTTTTTTCAGGACTCTGGGCCTATTAGACATACTTCTTAGTAAAATACTTCAAGATCTTTATTAACCACTTTAATGCAGACAATTATAACCTCCATCTTAATATTCCAAAACAGAGAAAAAAGACTTGGAAAGAAAAAGATTTTCAGTATGCTCTGAACTGTTATATACTCTCCTTTGTCATTAAATCTAGTTTAAAAAAAAAATGGAAAAACAAAACTCTTCTTAGCTAGTTAAACAGTGAATTATCCAATTCTCCAGATAAGAAAAAAGCTATTTGAACTTCTAACTTATCTCCTAATCTTCAAAGCCTTGGATTTTGTTATTTTCAGGTAGCTTTCTGCCAACCTTGTTTTAGACGGAATCTCATCTATTTGAAAGTTTCTACCACTGGTTTCTAACAGAAAAAGAAAAGCTAAAAAAACTTGCTGATAACCAAAGTCTCAAAATGAAGTCATGTGTAGTCGTGTTTTGTTTTGTTTTGTTCCCCTAAAGTGTTTATGGGCCACAATACTCACAGCACCCTGGGCATGTCAGGGAAGGACTAAAGGAGTGTGGCACCAGTCTCCTTGAAAAACTGGTCATAGGAGAACATGGATAATGAAGACATATTCTCCCCCTCGCCAACCCCATAGTCGTCAAGTGTCAGCAGTAATTAACTAAATGAAATAAGCCAGATGAGAAAGCCACATACTGAACAGTGTCACTTACATGTGGACCTAAAAAAAAAAATCAAACCCATAGAAACAGAGAGTAGAAAAGCCAGCGGCTGCAGAGTAGAGAAAATACGGAGAAGCTGGTAAAAGGGTACAAGCTTTCCTCAGTAAGATAAATAAGGTCTGAGGATGTAATATAAAATGTGGTGACTACAGCTAATAACTCTGTATTGCATAATTGAAATTTGCTAAGAGAGTAGAATTAAATATATATATACCACATTAAATTAAATATATATATTTAACAACATACTACACACATATATTAGTGATGGACGTATTAATTAAATAGATGGGGGAATTATTTCATAATATATACACATAACAAATCACAGTGATATGCATTTTAAATATCTTATAATTTTGTATGCTAGTTCTACCTCAATAAAGCTGAAATTTAAAAACCAGTAATTAAGAAGGATAACACACATATTCATTTCCAGGGAGATAGACCTTTTATAATTAAGGAGGTAAAAGTTAATAACATGGTTATAGTTAGTAATTTCTAAAGTATAGAAAAAAATCTGAAACACATAAAGATGACTATAAAGAGTTCTCTTAATAACACAACACAAATAGTCTATCAACTCTTTCCAGACTCTTCTAGGAATGTCTAAACAAATACTTTCTTTAAAGGATTCATAATATGAATATTATTTTGAAAACTGCTTTTTACTTAATATAGTATTGCTCTTGTTCTAAAAATAAAAATAGAGCCACATTATTATATGCATGATAACCTCATATATAGATAATACATAATTTATTTAACTCATTCTTTATTGATTGGCATTTAGATTGCTTCCAGACCTTTGCTCTTATAGACTCTATGATGAAGAACACTGTCTGCACATCATGCATTTGTGGAATTATTTCAGGATGCATTTCTGGAAGTGGTCACGTATCAAAAAACATGTATAATCTGCATTTTGATATGTATTTATAAATTGCACTTCTAAATGTACCATGTTATTCCCCACCAATGATATAAGAAAATGTCCATTTCGCCAACATAACTCATTGTAATAACTATTATAACTCACTCTGATTTGCCCAATGAAGGTTAGTTTTAACTTGATTTTTATTACTTGCAAAGTTGATGAACATGTTTCCATGTGTTTCTTGGACATTGTAACCTTTTTCTGTCTCTCAATTTTCTAATGTGGTAATTCTTTTTCGTCCTTCTTTTTACTACAGATCTGTAAGAGTTTTTCATGGTTTTCATTCCATTGAGTAGGGGTGTGTGTGTGTGTGTGTGTGTGTGTGTGTGTGTGTGTGTTATCAGATGCTTAGTGACAAGCATGGGCTGGTGATGTAAATCTGAGAGTCGCAGCCTATGGGAGGCATTTAAAGTCCAGTAGCAAATGTGAGCAACTATGAGGAGAGTTTAGAAAACAAGGAGAAATGGGTCCAGGACAGAATCTGGGGAAAATGTAATATTGGAAACTTGGGTAGAGCAAGAGAGGTCAGCAAAAGAAACATGGCAAGAACTGTTAAGAAGGTAGAAAGAATGCCAAACGAATGTGGCGTCACAGTAAGAGAAGATAATGTATCAAAATGGAGAAAACGGTTGATGACGTGTAATTCTGCTGAGAGGCCTAAAAAAATGTCTATAGGATCTGGCTTTCTTAAGATCACTGGTGAACTCAATCGAAATAGTTCTTTCTAGTGGAAAGCTGGGGTGGTAATGTTGCCAAAGCCAACCTGGAGTGGGCTAATCAGTGAACCGGATTTTAAATGGCAGATGTAGCACATGTGGACACTTTTTTCAAGTACGACTGTGAGAGTGGAACAGGGAGACTGGGCAGTTGCTGGAGGGAGAGTCTGGGTGAAGTCTGGGGATATCAGCTCACTTTGATGGAGATGATCCAGTAGAAGAGAAGCTGAATTGCAGGAGAATGATGAGAAAGCCTAAGGAGGTAACTTTTTAAGGAAGTAGAAGGCAATGGGTTCTAGCAAAAGGATTGACTCTTCTGAATATCTCTGGCCAAGGTTCACCAATGTCCTTCAGACCAATTCTCATCGTACTAGACACAGTTAACACAATTGACCATTTATTCCCTCTGCTCCTCAACTTTCATGACACCTGTTTCTCCTGGTTCTTATCTATCCTTTCTGAGTATATCTTCTAACCTCTTCCCTGCTCACCTATTTTTAGGATTACATCTCTGGTTCATATTCCTTCTCATTTTACATGCTCTCCCTAGGTGATCTCTTTTATTCTCATGGGCAAACTATTATTCACAAGTCAATGGCACCTGCATTGCAAGCTAATTCTAAGCTTGGCAAACAGACTTTATATCTAGTCACTTGATGGATACCTTCACCTACATATCCCATGGGTACTTAAGATTCAAGGATCCCGATCTGAACTCAACATACTTCACTTTAAGATTTGCTTTTTATCTTCTTTTCTTTCAGTTAATGACATCGTCAACTACCAGCTGCCATATCCACATATCTTGGTCATATCCTACTCCTTCTTCTCCCTCCCTACTCACATATAAGCCTTAGCCATATTTGTTGATTTGGAGGAATCATTACTGAGGAAAGGATCGCAGATAAAGGAGAATTTGACTTTCTTCTTGAAGGGAGAGGTAAGGTTGTCCACATAGATAGTGATGAAAAACATGTGTGGCATGTGATGGCTGGAGGTAAGTCAAGGAGACTGAAAAGAGAGCTGTGTAGGAAAATATAATAGAACTGACAATGTTGATATCATGTTGGGACCAATATGTAAAGAGACTACTTACTGATATTATTGTGATATTAGTAACAAAATTAAAAAATGTGGGGCGCCTGGGTGGTTCGTCCGTTGAGCATCCGACTTCGGCTCAGGTCATGATCTCGCGGTTGACGAGTTCAAGCCCACCTTCGGGCTCTGTGCTGACAGCTCAGAGCCTGCAGCCTGCTTCGGATTCTGTGTCTCCCTCTCTCTGCCCCTCCCCCATTCATGATCTGTCCCTCACTGTCTCAAAAATAAAATAAACATTGAAAAAAAATAAAAAATAAAAAAATGAGTATCCTCTTCCGGTAGTTTTGAAGTTCATTGGAAAACCTTCTGAGGATGGATTACGGGCGAAACCAATTATAGTTTTTGAACTCTGCCTTATTATGTAGGTTGTCAATGTCAAACGCAGAGGCGAGCTCAGAGGTGGCATCAGTGTTATCTATTGGAATGGCAAGGAGTTTAATTTCTCAGGTATCCTGTGCGTTTACCTGCCTGACATATCCCTTCTCTCATGTTTGTTGATGCCCTCAATTTGCCTAAAGGAAAAATGCCCTGAATTCAGAGATAGGGTTTACAAATTAGAGAGGGTTAGCAAGAGTTTGAACTTATAAAAGTGTAAAAGTTGTTTTTTGAAAACAATTGGAGTCAAATGTTTCCTAACTTTTAACTTGTTAAGTTAAATGGAGAAGCATTAGCTAACTGTATCCAAATCAAGTCTGTTCAGGAGGGAGGCAAGAAAAAGTTACTGGTTGTCATTTTCATTTAACAATGCAATGTGTGGGTTCCCTTTCCAAAAATTCTCAGAAGTGCAACAAATTATGAGGACTAGAAAACAACATTAATACTTCCCCTGCAGGTTTGAGAACAATGAAGAACATTGAGAACAATAAAGAATATTGAGAACAATAAAGAACACTGAGAACCATATTCATGTCAGCATCTTCTGCATTGCAGACCTGTCACCAAGAACCTTTTGATAGGTGACAAGTACCAGCTTTTTTCAAAGAAAATGTTTGCTCCAATCTTTCTGATCAAAAGGTATCAAAAGGATATACAAAACATCTATATTTGAAATTATTAAAGTATTTGGTCAAGCTAAGTCTTTTGTCGATACTCAGTACTCAAATATCAGTTCAAAGTTCAAATATACTAGGGAAAATCTAGTTTCAGTTGCAAAAAATCATGTCTATTGCCTACTAGATGCACTTTTTGGTACCTGTTGTTGTCACGCCTACAGAAAACAGTGCCTCCCATAGTTTACTGCATCTTCATTGTCTTGCCTCTACATAAAAGTGCCAGCCTGGGTCCAAAGCATAATCAGGTGTATCTTGACACAAAATCTCAAAACTGGCAAATGTGATGCAGAATGAAAATAAATTAAGGAACTAAAGATTTGTTGGTGGATAATTTAATAATTATAAGATGCAAGTAATAAAAATGAGTAGGTGTGATGAAATTATTCTTGCAATAATGATCCAGCTATCCACCTCAGTAAGAAAGGCACTGGCACGATTTTTATTTTTACTTATCTATCTATCTATCTATCTATCTATCTATCTATCTATCTACTGTGCTATTTTTAAAGGGGATAAATTTGCACTTCAGCTGGAAGCTTTGTTAGGAAGTTTAAAAACTTCAGACGTTGTCTGTAAAAAGTAGAGTTGTCTGTATTTTTCCAGGACAATAAGCACCAAAGAACAGAG
Organism: Herpailurus yagouaroundi; assembly: GCF_014898765.1. NCBI lineage: Eukaryota > Metazoa > Chordata > Mammalia > Carnivora > Felidae > Herpailurus > Herpailurus yagouaroundi. The sequence continues at coordinate 71,859,261 of NW_024412394.1, forward strand.
GCTAATGTAGAAATAAGATGTATTTACCACCTACCCTTTCCCACCGGTATGCAGGATATTGAGAAGAGAGTGTCTGGAATGCTCTGGGTTCAGGGAGGGGGCCTGGGCCTTGAGGTGAGAGAGAGTGAAGCAGACACTAGATCCCAAAGGACAGAGAGAGATTCAGCCCTACAGAAGACAAGGGACAGGCCCTCTTCCTAGAAACAAGGCAGCAGATGTAATTCTAGCTTCTGGAGCTGGGATATTTGCTTATTTAAATTTTTTTTTTTTCTTATACTGTGGGCATTTGATCAAAGCAACAAATTGCTGAATCCAGGGGACAAACAGAACCAACCAAACAGCCAGTTGAGCTGAGCCACCGTTAGACCTGAGAATTCCCAAGGACCTGGGAGACAAGATGGAAGGAAGCAGAAGCCAGGTAAAACGAGCAATTTCTTTTCTGGTCGGTGTCCATGTCAGTGTATTCCTTCACGAGTTCCAGGTCACCAGTTTCAGAAAATGTGGTTTCTTGAATATCTTTTCTGAAAATATGTCTATTACCACTCTCCCCGTCTCCAGCTTTCATGATCCAGGTCTCTACTGACACGTTTCTTTAATGAACAGGGGAAAAAATATCTATTTCTAAAACTTCATCATCTCTCCTTGTGTAGACATACACAGCATTGAGTTTGTATACCACATGGGGGGCCTGAGCTTTCTACCAGACAACCAATCATGAATGCCCACTTTCCTCAATCAGTCACTGGTTTTGGAGGAGCAAACCTTCCTCTCCTGGTTCTTTGACCTTGTGTGCTGTCTGTGGCAGATACTCATCCCACCTCCAAGTTCTCAGGTAGCCTCCAGTGTCGCTGTGTGCAGCTTTCCACTCCTTCATGATCCAGATGGGTGGGCTCGCTCAACTCTCTAGGCAAGGATTTGACATAGGATGTATTCTTATTCTTGGAGTGAGAAGTCCTCATAGAGAAAAGGATGAGGGGGAAGCCTGCTCAGACCGGCCTCGGTTTCCCTCCATCCTTGCTGCTTACTCCTCCTCGATGCTCAGGGGAATAGAAAATAAATAGGAAGGATGGAGGCAGTATACATTCCCTAACATTTTTTTATTTTTTAATTTTTTTTTTTAAATTTATTTTTGGGACAGAGAGAGACAGAGCATGAACGGGGGAGGGGCAGAGAGAGAGGGAGACACAGAATCAGAAACAGGCTCCAGGCTCCGAGCCATCATCAGCCTAGAGCCCGACGCGGGGCTCGAACTCACGGACCGCGAGATCGTGACCTGGCTGAAGTCAGACGCTTAACCAACTGCGCCACCCAGGCGCCCCATCCCTAACATTTTTTTAAAAAACATTTAAAAAAATTTTTCATCCTAGCCCAACAACAAGACAGAACACATCTGAAACAACGTGAGCTTTGCTCTGACCGATTATTTTCCTTTTCCCAAAGTATAAACTAAGGGATGCCCACAGGTAGTTGTTTGCCAAGTGACGATTCAGAAATGAGGGATCGGGCCATTTTATGCAATTATGGTTGACCTTTGGACAACATGGGTTTGAACTGCACAGATCTATTTATATGCAAATTCTTTTCAATACAGTACGGTACTGTAACTGGATTTTCCTTATGACTTTCTCAATATTTTCTTTTCTCTAGCTTACTTTATTGTAAGAACAAGGTTCATAATACATGTAATATACAGAATATACAGTTAACTGTTTATGTTTTAGGTAAGGCTTCTGGTCATCAGCAGGCTATTAGTAGTTAAATGTCTAGAAAGTCAAGAGTTATGAGTGGATTTTTGACTGCACGGGAGTCAATGCCCTAAACCCCTGCATTGTTTAATGGTCAACTGTCGTCATTTCTTTGGGTAACAAGTACTGAAGGCAGTATTTAAAAAGTTATTAGTGAGGTAAGGATTATTTTATTCTCCACTATTAACACTTGAGCTCATATAAGGAGAGAGTAAGGTATTGAGGGTGGGAACACAGGCCAGATGGGTTTTTTTTTTTTTAATTTTTTTTTCAACATTTTTTATTTATTTTTGGGACAGAGAGAGACAGAGCATGAACGGGGGAGGGGCAGAGAGAGAGGGAGACACAGAATTGGAAACAGGCTCCAGGCTCTGAGCCATCAGCCCAGAGCCTGACGCGGGGCTCGAACTCACGGACCGCGAGATCGTGACCTGGCTGAAGTCGGAAGCTTAACCGACTGCGCCACCCAGGCGCCCCCAGGCCAGATGGGTTTTGATGAATAACAGTGATGATGCTGGTGCTCCAGGCAGTTCCTGGTCTGGATGAAGCCTACACTGGACAAAAACTGACCACAGAAGGTCCCTGAATATGCCAAAGAGGAGGTGTAGGGCTCTGAAGATGCCCCCCAGGCCTCATTCGAGTTCTCCAGTGTCCTGAGTTGCAGAATTTATAGTCTAAGGGTTAAGAATTTTATGGGTTATTAGATTGCTACCTTCCAACCCTTAACGTTATATGATTCTAAATTTCACTAGTTGCTTTCTAAAACTTTACCTAAATTATATAAATTAGTTATACTTTAGAAAGGAAACAGGAAATCGGTTTGTTGAAAGCTTATGCATCAAGCATGGTGTTAGTTAATGTTATTATTATCTTATATAACTCGAATCCTGTAAAGGATTTATCTTCCTATTTTATAGGTGAAAATAGACCCACTGTAATTAACCATCTTGCCTAATATCTCACAGCCCTGTATAACAAAGCATGGAGGTCTAACTCCAGAGCTCATCCTCTTCCTATCACATGATACTGCTCTAAAAAGCCCATTATTTATATATCACCCATCAAAACAGGGACATATCAAAGGAAACAGAGATGGCTCTAGAGAGGTCCATGAGCTCTCTAAGATTAAAGCAAAATTTGAATGATTATATGATTTCTTGGAAGGGACAGTTTAGAATTTTCATCAAATGCCCAAAGGTTAAACCATAAAATTAGAAAAACCATTGCACTCAATGTATTTAGAAAGTAATAGCCATATTCCCCTTCAGTTCCACCATATGGCATCCTGAGCTTATACCCAGCACACTCAATTTTCTCCAGTGATTAGAGCAAGGCTGGAAACCTTAGAAAGAAGAAGATTAAATAATAATGAAATACATGAGAATCCATTTAGCTATGTGTGCTGTTTGGCGGTTCTCCATATAATTTCTGGTTATCAGTACACCCAGGAGGGCTACTATAGGTTCATTAATATAATTTTAGACTTGGAGATCCTTGGAGATCACAGAGTCCGATTCCCTCAGTTTACAGATGACAAAACCAAGACCCAGAGGGCTAGAGTGACTCATACATTGTCATATAACCTTTCATTGGCTTGATAATGAACTAAATATGTATTTACCTGGCAACCAGTCACTTTGGGCCATCATCTGTACCTCCGTGGTCAGTCAAGGGAAGGAGAGAACATTGGGCTCGTGCTCAAATTGCCCCTTCCAGTTCTAATGTTGATCTAGCATAACCAAATACTGTTTAGTTTTTGAGTTCTAATCAGATTTGCTATGGTGGCACCACAGCCGTCTGGCACCAGTGTGGTCTGCAGACAATGTCAGGAAAAGTTGACGTGACGCTGAAGATTCTTGTATTCTGAATTAGTAAACCAAAAAAAAAAAAAGAAGATGCACTTCTCAAATGCAACTTGATGAGGCAGACTGTGCCAATTTTGCTAATATAAGCCAAGTTGTAACGATAAAATCAGTAATTTAATTAGTCTGTTGCAAATGAAGACATTTTATCTACACCATTATTTGAAAGCATTGTGATTCTATTGATTACTTTCTCGGTGAAAATGTTTGAAGGAGCTTTTCTTAAATCTATTTAAAAATCTTTAGACTTTGTGTTAAGAAGAAACTGCTGAAATAAATTGCATTTCTAGACTGCATTCCAAAATTTCATTTTGGTTCAATTTGATGCATGTTCTTGGTCATTTAACATGATCCCTTACTGAAATAAATCAGATATTTGAAATAAACACATGCAGAAAAATTCACTTAAATTAAAAAAAAAAAAAAAGCAGGAAAGAGACCACATGTACAACAGATGTGGGGTCCAAGAAATTCTACACACTATGAGCTTGGGCAAACCACTTAACTTCTCTGTGCCTTAGTTTTCCTTCCTGCAAAATATTGACGTCTGTGTGATTTTTAAGGCTAGTCCCTGCTCGCAGATTTTAAGTCTAGGATCCTGTCATAACATTTTTATCCTTAAGTACGAAGTTAAGGAGCTTATACTCTTTATAAGGGAGGAAAAAAAGTTAATCATGTAAACGACATTTAAACTAGATTAACAAGAATGAGTTGTTAGGAATTAATGATCACAAAGAAAGCGAGGATTAAAAAAGTTAAATATATTTTAGTTGAAGTCTTACATTGAAAGAAAAAAAGCTCCAAGTGGCCTTATTACTTTATCACAGAATCTTAGAATCAGAAGGGAATCTTAGAGGTCATCACTCAATACAATTCACAGTGGAAATTTCCTCACCAGTGCCTGTCAGTTCCTGGTCCCCTTCTCCTATGATTTCTGGAGTTCTTGAAACAAAATAGGTGAGATGTATATAGAGAATAAATTAGTAGCTAAACTGGTAAAAAGCTATAGAGTAGAAGCCAAATAGCTCTTAATATAATTTACCTGGATGAACAGATAATCTAAATTATAAATATAATGAATCGAGGTCATGGGGAGGCTTAACTTTAACATGCATATATGTTCCACCTAAAAAAAACAATGCTAACTTCAAATTACAGCAAAAATTTAATTAACATATTGCTGATTCAGGATCTCTGTTCCTACAGTTGGATTCTAATTTTCTTTTTCAGTTTCACTAAATCTTGCACCCTCACGGTCTCCAAATAATAACCTCCTATATAAAAGAAGGCCATGTACACATTCAGTATGAGGTCCCTATTAGTCTTCTTTCTGCCTTAAGCTGAACATGTATCTTAAAATAAACCTTTCTTCATTTTTCTCCTTTTCTCCTACTTCAGGGGAAGAATTCTCTCAACTTTCTAAAGTGAATCCTACACTTTCCACTCTCCATCTGATGCCCGCCTGCCCACAGGAAGACCTTGCTCTGTTAAGTTCTCTTTTTTTTTTTCAAATCTCCCACCTTTCCTATAAATACGTCCTCAACATATGAAAAAAGCAGGAAAATTTGAGTGTTAGAAAGATCACGGATGATACTGGTGAGTCACTGAACCAACCGTATTTGGAATGAATACTAACGCTACATTTCTCTGAATATATTTTTGATTTGTTGAACATATTTATCACAGGTTCTTTATAGTCTTTGCCTGCTACAGTTTACATCTAGGTCATCTAGGAGTTAGTTTCTGTGGACTCTTTTTGTCTTTACCACAGGCCACATTTTCCTGTTTCTGTACACACACACAGGAATTTTGGATGAATACTAAATGTGGTATGTGATATACAACAGAGGTTCTGGAGGCTGTTTTCTCCCTCTGAGGAGTGTTGAGCTTGTTCTAGCAGGCAGTTCAATTACTGGCCGGTCACCTTGACACTGTGTAGGCTTGGTTTATACTTTTAGGACAGTACAGAAAGCTCAAGGTGTTTCTCTATGCCCTCCAACCAGCCAGGACTTAACTTTGAAGCGTCTTCCTTTTGAATCTCATCACATCTGCTTTTAAGCTTTGAAGGGCAGGGTATGATCCTAACTCCAAAGGCATGGCCTTTCTAGTCTTGCTTCAGAAGCTGAGGATGATAACAGGATGTGAAGAAGGTGTTAACATGGCCAGAATGGAAAATCAAAGTCTCCACTGCTGTTACAGTCTCAACCCCCCAGTGGTCACTCATGGCTAAACCTCAAGGGGGGTCTTGCCCTGAGCCCAGCTCTCAGCCAAGGATCCACGTGGGACTTTGACGGGGACCTCTGAGACTCCTTCTGGGAGCATGCGTAGGGCAGTGCAATTACTGAAATGACATTCGATCAATGAGATGAATAAAGTGAAGGAGACAGGCATGTAGATATCTACGCAAAGAACAGTCCAGGTATAGGAAACAGCAAGTGCAAAAGCCTTACGGCTGAATTTTAGGACTCGTAGGGTTGTATGAACTAAGAGTTGGAGAAGATACAGAGACTTACCAGGAGTTGGGGAGGGGTGAGAGAAGCCTTGCAGGGCTCAGCAAGGATGTGATGTTTACTCTGAGCAAAATGGGCAGCCCCCGGAGGATTTCGAGTAGAGTAGTGACACGGCCAAACTTAAGTTTTAAAGGGCTGCTGCATTGAGAATTAACTGTAGTGGAATAAGGGCCAAGGAAAGGAAAGAGTAGGAAAGATAGTGAAATAGTGCAGGTGAGAGAATATCGTGGCAAGGGAAAGGGTAATAATGGCAGAGAAGGTGGGGAGTGGTTAAATGTACTTCGAAGACGGAGTCGACAAGTAATCCTGATGGATTACGCGTTGAGTGTGAGAGAAAGAAGGTTCTGTCCTGAGCAGCTGGAAGGATGACAACAACCACCTACTAAAAAGGGAAAAAGGGGTGAAAAGAGAATTAAAAGGAAAATCAGGATTGGTTTTGGATCTTTAAATCTGAGATACTTATTAGAAGCTAAGTGATAGAATCTATTGTACCTGAGCCTGGAGCTCCAGGGCTAGGTCTGGGTGGGGATAATCAGCCTATTGATGGTGTGTAAAGCCATAAGACTGCAATAAATCATCAAAGAAGTGAGAAAGGACTCGAGGTCTGATGTCTAAGCCCTTCAAAAGGAAGGGGTTGGAGACACGAAGGGGAATAAGCAAGACTGAGAAAGAGTGGAAACCTAGGCGGGTATGGTCTCCAGAAAGCCAAGCACAAACAAACAGTGTTTCAGATAAAAATGGAATAATTAGCTGTGTCAAATGCCAAAAGGTCAAATTGGATGAAGAATGAGAATTGACCACTGTATGTGCAACAGGGGGTTACTGGTGACCCTGAAAGAGCAGTTTCAGGAGAGCGATGGGGCAAAGGCTTGATTGGAGGGGGTCCAAGATAGGAGAGAAGAGCTGGAGACAGAGTTCTGACAACTGTTTAGAGAAGTTCTGCTCTCAAGGGGAGCAGAAAAACCAGATTGGAGCCGGAGGGGAAGGTAGGGCAAAGAAAAAATGAATTAAATATGGGAGAAATAACGTGTTTACATGCTGCGGGAATGATCTAGTAGAGGACATTCTCATGGTGCTGGATGAGGAGGGGAGAAGCGGTAAAGCGGTACTCCTGAGGGAGTACGAGGGAATGGGATCTAGTGGCCAAAAAGTGGCCTCCGGATCATAGGGGTTCATCCGGAGTAATGGGAGGGACAGAGAAATGTGGGCATCGAGGCCGAGGCCAGATGGTTCTGTTGGTGGACTCTTTGCAAGTCCTCTTCTGATTGCTCCTATTTTTAATGAAATAGGTAGCAAGGAGAGCAGCTGAGAGACAATGTAGAGGAGATGTGGAGGTTTCAAAAGAGAGGGTGATGGGTGGACCAGAAAATTACGGCACAGCTGCTGGGCAGTGCTAATGACCCCGGGAGGTTAATGACCATGAATTAAAAGTGAGACCCGTCAGCATGGCTGTGTGTTTGTCTCTAGAAATACTGGGCTGCAAGGGGGCAGTCCCTGCAAAGGTGGAGGAGAGTTGGGTTCAGTTACTGCCAGAATTGAGGGTATAAGCAAGGGAGTCATTTTAATGAAGAACTACATAATTTAGCTGGTGGGAGGGAAGTAAAGCTGTGATAAGGGCGAAGTGCAGTGAGAACGTAGCGGGATCAATGGATTGTAGACCGTGTGAATTGCCGGAAATGGAGCACCGAAGGAGGCAAGGTGGAAAGACAGGCCGTAGTTGCAAATGCAATGCTTGAAAACAGGATTGCGAAGGAGGTACAGCAATTGGCAATGAGAAGGTTTAGACTATGGTCTGGGGAGTGGTTGCAGCAAGGCGAAGGACAGGATCAGCTTAAATAGTTCCCTTTATGGATACCTTCCCTGACCTCACCTTTCCTCTCTTCTTGCCTTCTAGGTCTTACAAGTCTTTATCTGCAATCCATTATGACTCTCTTCTACTTTCTATCTATTGTTATTCAATAGCCATGTTTGAGAGTATAAGCTCCTGGAAAGTGTCGCACCTAGTGGTCCCCTGCCTACAGAACGGCACATGTTGTATACATACACAATATACATATAAATAATTATAGAAATCAACCAACAGTCGCAGCTCAAGTTGTCTCTTCGTGCCTAGCGTTCTCTCGAATGCTTTATATAACGTTACTAAACTTTACAGTGACACCCTCTTGCAGATACTTATAAGAACAGCTTATAAGAACAGCAACAAAAACTGCGATGAGAGAATTTCACCGACTCCCATGGAGGATAAGGCTTTAGTCAGCAGATGTGTAGGGGGAGCACGTGACAACGAGGTAGGTCCCAACAGAAGCAGGGCCAGGGTTTTTACAAAGGAGGGTAGGCATCAGCAAACATTTTCTGTAAAAGGCCAGAGAGTAAATATTTTAGGTTTCTGTGGCCCGAAGGTCTCTGGAGCAATTAGTCACCTCTGCCATAGCATAGCAGGAAAGCAGCCCCAGCCACTACATCGACAACCAAGTATGGTTGTGTTCCAATAAAACTTGACTTATGGACACTAAAATTTGAATTTCACATAGTTTTCACATGTCACGATATGTTCCTTTTCTTTTGATTTTTTTTTTCAGCCATTTAAAAGTGTAAATGGCCCCAGGTTATTCAAAACCGGGTGCCAGGTCTTTGACTCAAAGGCTATATAGTTTGCTGACTTGTCGGACAGAGAAGAGTCCTTGTGGTTTTGGGTTAGGCATCAGTTTTTGACTTTAGTGGGAGCTCAGGCTGGGCATCCTTCTTGTTTTCATGGCCCTGGCCTCGGGGTCCATGGTATGATCCCCAAACCATATGAAAAATATTTTCTGCGAACTGTTTACTGACTAATCAGAAACTCACAGGGTTAAGAAGGTAGATCACCAAAGAGAAAGACAACGTAGCAAACAGAGAAGGCCACATTGGGGAACTGGCGACCCTCTATTATGGTTTCTTTAGTACTTTTACAAAAGCTATAAAAGCAAAAATTAGAGAAATTAAGTGATTTTCCAAAGACTACACATCTCAAAAGTGACAGAGCTGGGATTAGAACCGTAGACCTACTGGGTCCTCATTTCCTTGCCAATCCTACGTGATGCAAGTCACGCTAATAATTAATGCTTTGCACAGAGTGTTCTGTGTGTATTTATTACCTGAATGAATTGACTACTATTTAAATATTGGCATGGTGACAAAGTAAGTGTTAGTACCATCTTAACCAATGGGTAAAAAACACATGCTTTTTACACAAGACAAGAGCAGTCTTCTGACCAGCCACTAAAGAGCAAAAAGCACCCTTTCTGCACCAGCACAAACTCCATTTGGGTAAATGAGCCCATGATCTGCCACAGCTAAATCTCCAAAGGCTGTGAAAGTAGAGAGGGGGGAAAAAAATCTCTCAGAGTGGTGTAAGTTTCCAGGTGAAATACACCAAATGACCTCAGCACTGCTTTTTCAAGTTTCTTCTATATAGCCCAAATTTCCTAAGATACAGGGCGATTTCTACAGCTAAGATTGGGGTCTAATGGGCACAAAATGACCTATTTTCTAGGCACATGCATTTGTTCCCTCCTTCTGACTTGACCCACTTAGTTCACTTTTGAGGAAGCACTTGCTCTTTCTTTATCCCTCTATTTATGTAAGGAAGTGATGGAATGGATTGATGTTCAGTATGGGATTAGTTTAGATATTGCTGGAAGACACTGAGCCTTTGACTGCATTAGGACAGATCTCCAGTTAAAAGAGCTACCCTATAACAAGCAGGGTCCATTTGGCAAAGAATGAACATCACTGAGACCTATTTCAGCTTTACCTTTTCCCCAGTTCGATTTTCCTTCACATTGGGGAAAGTACATAGTCAGAATGTTTTTGGTATTTTGCTTGTTTTCAGACCAAGTAAAGAAATCCACAAGAGTCACAGTTACTCAACTTGAAGTTGCAAATATTTGCAGCTTCCCTTCCACCCCTAGAAAGGATGATACCTTACTAATTTTTAATTCTTGGGGCGCCTGGGTGGCGCAGTCGGTTAAGCGTCCGACTTCAGCCAGGTCACGATCTCGCGGTCCGTGAGTTCGAGCCCCGCGTCGGGCTCTGGGCTGATGGCTCAGAGCCTGGAGCCTGTTTCCGATTCTGTGTCTCCCTCTCTCTCTGCCCCTTGCCCATTCATGCTCTGTCTCTCTCTGTCCCAAAAATGAATAAACGTTGAAAAAAAAATTTTTTTTAAATAATTCTTGATTTACTTCTTTCTAAAATTCTGTAACCAAGTGACTTGGTTAAAGCCAGTCGGTGGCTCGGTTGCTTAAGCATCCGACTCCTCATCTTGGGGCAGGTGGTGACCTCACGGTTGTCAGACCGTGAGAGGAAGCCTGGTGGCGGCAAGGTCCATGCTCAGCATCGAACCTGCTTGAGATTCTCTCCCTCCCTCCCCTTCTGCCCCTCCCCCTCTTGCACACATGCACTCTCTCTCTCCCTCTCTCTCTCTCTCGCTCTCTCGATCAAAAAATAATAAAAAAAAAATAAAATACAAAAACATAAAATTCTGTAATGCAGGGGTGACTCTCCTCGGTTATGGTTTCAATGGCGTATTGACTGTCAATAGTAGATAAGTAATAAGCAGGACCAGAAAAAAGGGGATATGAATCATGTTTCTTTTGCTTCATTCCAATAGGAAATACGGGCTGCTTACACCAGCAGTTACACAAACACTAACAGTAATTAGAATAATAATAAAACCCAATTTGTATAAATGCAAATCTTAGGTTTTTTTTTTTTTTTTAACCCCCCTTTCCTTTTCGGTGTTGCAATTTTATCATTCTATCTGCTGAATAAACAGATACGTTCCTGGATTATGATGTCTGCTGCACAAAATGTTTCACAGGCAACGGAAACATTGCCCTGTTCTTGATAAGGGAATTCATTCTAGACTGCTCCATGCTTGAGTACATATGTGGAAATTTTACTGACTTTAGGAAAAGCCATATGCAGATATGACTCAAGAATGTCTTCAAAGGGTTAGTTCCGGAAGTTTATTTTTGTATCCTTTGTTGAGCAAAGATACCCTCATTAAAGGGAGGTATACCCTGCCTCGTCCTGCCTTGAGGCTACCTGCCTCGTCCAGGTAGCAGTTTCAATTACAAAAGAACATAAAGATGACTTTTTTTTTTTAAATTCTCCTGTTTGAAAATATATTTTTAAATCCCCCAACCATAAAAAGGTCACCCTAATTATCAGTGACGAGAGAGCGTCCTGGCTCCCATTTCTCACTTTAGGTCAAGGCCACCCGGGATGGGCTTCCAGGCAGGCAGGTTAGCAGGAGAAACAAATGATGATCAAACACAGCCACCCATGACTGACAGCTGCTTCCCGACACTGGGGTTAAGTCATGTGGGAGGAGACCCAGACGGGCAAGGGGGCAGGTCTACATGTACTCTTCAATTATTCTTATGAGATTTATATAGCTCCATAAATGCACACCACGCTGTAATAAAAAAAATACATCAAAATCAATAGCAATCCTTGCTGTTCAGTTCTACTTCTTGAATTTGAACGTAGGCAGTTTACAGCATTATTCTTTTTCTTGTCATTCGTACTAATTTTCTCTGCCTAAGGGTTGCATTTTCTATATTAATTTTGCTTACAAATTCCACAGCCTTACAAAGTTTGAGCCAAAATGAACAGAAAAATTTCTCCCCGATATACAGTAAAATAAAACAAACTAAAATGAAAACTGAGACGAACTTAGGAATTTGGGAGGAATGTGAGGCCTTTTTTGTATTCATTTAAAAAGTACTGCTATTTCAGTATTCAAATATCCCGCAAAGTGTGAGACCATACGCTCTTACAACAAACGGCTGACATTTTAATTGTTCATCAGCTGTATTCAGATTCCTGAATACCAGTTTCCACTAGAAGGCTAAAGGCTGTTGGCAGGGAGAGCAGAAAAAAACCCCACACAGATGACGTGGAAATGAAATGGACAGGGAGTGATAAGAACCTCTGAGTGAATCTACATTTTAAAGGGTGAAGGCTAGAAAAACACACTTTTTCTCTTTGCATAAAATTTCATGCACACATGCAGATCTCAAAGGATTCCCTTTGAAAACCGGATGGAAATGAGTTCTCCACATCAAATGACAGAATGCAGCTAACAAGATCAGTGTATCAGTAATTCACCACTCAGGAAAGCCTCCAAAGCTCAATAAAGACTCAGGCCCTACAACAAGAATAACCTCTTTTTATTGTTTCTACTTTACCGCATCAATTCCTTTTAGAGAACGAGGCAGCGCGCCATAGCATTGCTAATCAATACCAGACGAATTCTAATGACAAGAAATCATCTATTTCTTTAGTTGCATAATTAGACAAAGACATCTGGAGCTACGGAAGTACGTGAAAACTTCAGGATTATTCCAAGTCCATATTTCTTTACAAGAAAAATCAGCTCCTATGCCAATATTTAGATGTGTGCGCTGCGTTTATCAGCGCTGAATTGGAAATGGGAATACATAGACAACGATGCCGAAATGTGCAAGTACTGCTTCAGGAAAGGCCCAGTAAGTTGTGCTTGTTCTTAACACGGAACACGGAAGAATAAGTAATGAGCAGCAAATCGCGCAAGGAGGTTCTGCAATGGAAGCATCATTTCATCTTTAACTATAACCTGTTCTTTCTATTTAGGGAAAAATAGGTGGAATCTGTGCCTGTGTGTTCTACAAGTTTCTAAATGTAGACTACACGGTGATGGGAGTGTAACAAAGCTGTCCCAGATTTTTGTTGCAATTGCAGTGAGATTTAAATGACAGAAACATCAAAAAGGGACGATCTCCATTCTGGGCGGCTTCCACGTTTCTATTCACTCCTGAAGACTGTCCTCATTTCATTGCTTTCTGAGAACCTCATTATGATCAAGACATGGCCTAGTGTGGCAGAATTTACCTTGAAGGGATGGGACAGAGTAGGACTCAGAAATAGGAAATGTCTCCTGTGGTGGGGCAGTGGTCTGGTGGTAGGGGGAAGGCCACCTTGCGGAAGTTGGGAGACAGTTTGAACAAGCTGGCTCCAAACAGTTTGCTCAATTATTCAACAAATATTTACGGAGAAGTTACTCTGGGGCAAGTGGTAGGAAGATCACAGTGAATAAATCCTGGTCCTTAGCCTCAGATAGCTTAGGGAGTAGCTAGGGAAGAGTTCCCACACAGTACAAGAGACGGCAGGAAACTGTCGTTGAGAATGATACACAGGACCAACGTAGAAGTACATAGTCCCGAAACTAGGAAAGCGTATAGAAGGGCAACAAAACTGGTCCACGAAGGCTTGTCAGAGAAATCGTAACTGTGTGAGCCCAGAGGAGAGTGGGAATTTTCTAGGGGGGGAAAATGTGTGTGTGTGAGAGAGAGAGACAGACACAGAGACAGAAAGAGAACTAGAATGAGTTGTATAGTTGATTATCATGGAGTGTTCTCAATGTTAAATTACTAAATTATTTCCGACTACCTTTTCTGTCTTCCACATAGTAAATGGCGCATTTTTTTCAGTAATTTTCAGGAGTTTCAGAAGTACGGTATTTTTGAAGGCGGTAAATATTACACTCCACCTCTTGCCTTTTGGATGAGCCTTCAGAGATCTGATTTGAATTCGTATGTCTTTGAAGACCATCTGACCTGCTTACTCACAGGTCAACAAAGTAGGACACTTTCAGCTGTAAACAGAGCCTTTAGGAATCATAAAAACTGGTAAGCAATAAAATCAGAAAACCTCTAATCATCATCAGACTAACAATGCAATCTGTAAATGTGAGAGTTTCAGGTCAGTGGGTTTGTGGTCACACGAGAGGCCATTTCTGTTTCTTAAAGTAAGGCAGTAGCCTTATAAGTTTAGCAGAGTTTTTATTAGGAACAGACTTTCAGCATGAAAATGAGAGTTCAGATATCATTTAATTTGGAAATTCAGAGAAAGAAATGTCTTCTAAGATAAGGCAGACCATTTTGCAAGTAACAAATCACATCTTTGTCTCAGTGGTCCCTTCCAACGCAACTCTGTTTCACTTAGAAGGGTGACATGGTCCCTTAATTAGAATATGAGCTATACTTTACAAAGCATGCCAATACAGTCCTACAGGGTTGGACGCAATTCTTTGGAATGACAGTCCTGTATAAGGCAGTTTTATCATGAAGCTTTCGAAGTTGTCCAGAAAGTAGTGAAGAGTTTCTTGGAAAGGCCACAGAAGCTTTCTGGCCAGTTTTTAAATTGCTTGATATAAATAAACTTCTTCTCTCCCTGGAGCAGTGGCCTTCGGATTCCTTGCTTTTCATTCCTGTTTTCCAATCCCCTGTGGCCACCTGGAAAACGAGTCACTGTTGTACTGACGTTCGGGATAGCGGGGGAGTGGGAAATCAAATGTGAAGAAAGAGGTAAGCTTTTAACTCTGCTGTCAGCAAAGGCAAGAGGAAATAGAAGATATTGCTGTTTCCCTCTTTTTTCCACCTTCCTCAGCTGAGACACGGTGTGAAGTCCCCAGGGGAATGCCACACTATGTTAGCTTTTCTCAGTCTGGCAAGGCCTCCAGGATTACACTGAATTGTTTATTTCAACCCCCAGAAAACAAGCATGACAATTAGCCTCCTTTGCTGAAGACACTGGAAGATGACAGGAAATTGCAAATAGGAAGTGCACTAGAGGGGAAAAATAAGCACCTTCCAAAAAACAAACAAACAAACAAACAAACAAAAACCAACAACAACAACAAAAAAAACCAAAGGTGCCGATGAAGCTTCTTGGCCTTTGAATAAATCAAAATCAAGTGGGACTTTTGAAAGCTTTAAATCAATAAGCTGAGGTAGAGGTTCAGATTTGTTATGGAAAGGAATGTATATAATAGAAACAATCTTTATTTTTATTTTTATTTTTTTTAAATTTTTTTCTTCAACATTTATTTATTTTTGGGACAGAGAGAGACACAGCATGAACGGGGGAGGGGCAGAGAGAGAGGGAGACACAGAATCGGAAACAGGCTCCAGGCTCTGAGCCATCAGCCCAGAGCCAGACGCGGGGCTCGAACTCACGGACCGCGAGATCGTGACCTGGCTGAAGTCGGACGCTTAACCGACTGCGCCACCCAGGCGCCCCAAAAACAATCTTTATTTTTAAAACAACATATTCAGAAACTGTATGAGTGTGGGTATGTACATGTGTGTACAAAATATTTTGAAACCCTTAAGCACCTTATGCGAAGACGTTAAGTGGGGAAATACTCTTCCTAAAATAAATTGCATATTGATGTAAAAACTCCCATCTTCTTGTTTGTTTTTCAAAGCTAGCTTTCGAAAACGTAATATGCAGCCACTGGCATCTTTGAACTCCCCTTCCTTTCTCAAGCAGTCTCCAGAGTTGAATCCTGCATTCTTGCCATATGCCAAGGGTTAGGCCATTAATATGTAAAAGAAGCTGGTATCCAGAGAATTGACTTTATAATTGGAGAACACCAAAATAAACCCAACACTTCTCAAACAACGCCTGCACCACCGCATCCCTGTTCTTAGGCTATTAGGCCTTGTCCAATTTTCTCAGTCTGTCGGAACATACAGCTGCCTCCATGTGCCAGGGAAGCTTTAATTATGGTGACTTTTCCTCCCACTGGAAAGCCTCTTCCTGTGGTTTGAAAGTCTGAATTATTCAAGCCCATGTTAATACACTGTACTGAATGCTCCGTTTGGCCCACTGAGGCGCCCCTGGAACTCTTCTCTTTTTGCAGATTTGATTCCTTTCTTTCCCTCTCTCTCCTCTCCTCCCTCCTTTTCCTATCCTTTCTCTTTCCCGTTGCCCCCATTATTAAAGACAAAAACCGGGGGGGCCACTTAGCACTGAGAGACTCATGGAATTTGGTACAACTAATCTCTTAACGGCCTACTCATGTGGAGTCGCAAGAAAAATAACCTCGCAACTAAAAGTTTCACAAGTATAAAGCTTCATTCCTTAACCTTTTTTTTTTTTTAAAGAAAAAAGCAATATAATTTATATAATTTGATAACCAGAATTCCAGGACCTTTCAATATATGCCTCCTCAATTTAAGCCGTTAATTTGGTTTTACTCCAAAAATAGAATCAGCAAGAGAATCCATGATCCTTTGAAGCTACAAAGAGTTAATATACATATGCATACTGCTTAGATACTAAATTCTAGATTTCAGTCTTTGATTACTTTTTTAGGTTTTGCTTCAAATACCAACCCTACTTTTCCTCCATTCTAAGTTTTAGTCCAGTTTTGAGTTGTCACTATGAATTCTTCTTTACAGCTAGAGTCAGCATCAAGATTATATGTGGTATCCCTGGGTTAAAGGTTGCCATGATTTCCAGGCTTGGTTCATCATTCACCACCTGCAAGGCCTCTTGGAGGATTAATTTTTTCATCTGTGAAATGACAGTAGCAATATCAACACTACTGAGAGCCTGCAAAACTTGAAGAGGATTATACTCAGGAAAGTTTTTCCAAAACTATAAAGTAATATAGAAATTCTTTGCTCTTATTTTTTTCATGTCATAAAATAAACACCACCTTTGGTTTATACTCCATTCAGTTAAATAAACACTTTCTTTTTTTATTTTTATTTTAAAAATTTTTTTTAATGTTTATTTATTTTTGGGAGAGACAGAGACAGAGTGTGAGCAAGGGAGGGGTAGAGAGAAAGGGAGACAGAATCCGGAACAGGCTCCAGGCTCCGAGCTGTCAGCACAGAGCCCGACGTGGGGCTCGAACTCACAAACTGTGAGATCATGACCTGAGCCTTAGTCGGACACTCAACCGACTGAGCCACCCAGGCACCCCTAAATAAACACTTTCTAAAAGCCCTTCTCCTGTGTCTGTTTGCTCACAAAAAGACGTTACTGAGTTTACGATGCAGGCAGTGAGTTCTTCCCCTTTCCTACACATTGAATCTGTTGTTTTAGGGGAAAAGAAAAAAAAAGGTATGAAGAAAAATATATTCCCTGAATATTTCTAAAGAGGCTATACAAGTCTGCCAGTTAATGAACCAGAGAATTGGTGAGCGTTCTTGCCTATACTGAGAAACACTTTCAGAAACTGTTTCAGGATATCAAAAAAAAAAAAAAAAAAATGATACCTCTTCACAAAGAACCCCCAATTTTTTTCAGTAGCAGGTGGAATGTTTAAGCAGAAAATACAGACAGACAGAACCTACTCAAAATAATATTGCATGTGTTTCTGGGATTGGAAAAGCTGATGAAGGACTCAACCAATCCTACCAGTTGGGGATGATCTCTATCTCTGGGCACATCTAATCCCTGGATGTTAATTATCCCTGTACTGTTACTGACTGGGAATCTGGTCTTAAACACTCAATAGCTAGAAAAACAAAACTCTCAACCCTCCTTTAAAGGTGATAACAAATGATTCTGGGCTCATACAACATCACCTAGAAAATGCTTGGCCCATCATCTAAGAGGACATTAAAACTCATTAAAGAATTTAAAAGTCTAACACCAAATCTATATTAGCTCCATTTTTTTCACATTAACGATGGGTTCTTCATCGACAAATCCATTCATGATGTACATTCCTGGAGGCTTTATACTATGTTGAACTATTATTTTACAAAGGCAGTCAGTATTATTTAAAAAAATTTTTGGGGCGCCTGGGTGGCGCAGTCGGTTAAGCGTCCGACTTCAGCCAGGTCACGATCTCGAGGTCCGTGAGTTTGAGCCCCGTGTCGGGCTCTGGGCTGATGGCTCAGAAACTGGAGGCTGTTTCCGATTCTGTGTCTCCCTCTCTCTCTGCCCCTCGCCCGTTCATGCTCTGTCTCTCTCTGTCCCAAAAATAAATAAACGCTGGAAAAAAAAAATTAAAAAAAAAATTTTTTTTTTAATGTTTATTTATTTTTTGAAGGAGAGAGAGATAGAACATAAATGGGGGAAGGGCAGAGAGAGAGGGAGACACAGAATCCGAAGCAGGATCCAGGCTCTGAGCTGTCTGCACAGAGTCTGATGCAGGGCTCGAATTCATGAGCTTTGAGATCATGACCTGAGTTGAAGTCAGACATTCAACCCACTGAGCCACCCAGGCGCCCCAGGCAGTCAGTATTTTTGGTCTTAATTGCAAAGTTGTTACAAGTCATATATTTTTAATGTTTTTTTTTTCTTTAAGTGTGTCTTTTCTTATGGTGAGAAATCAGTTGTGAAATCATTAACCATCGAAGAATTGTGCTAAAAGTTGAGAAGCTAGCCTGAGCCAAGAGATCTAGTCTTGGCCACAACTTAGCACCAGAAAATTCTGTGATCGCTTTCTGTATATCTCCTCAACAACCCAAGGAGCACTGAATATTCCAGTTCCTAAAAGCCTGGGCCTATGACTACCAGAGCAAGAGAAAAGAAGAACTTTCAGTCTCTTTAATACCAGTGTTACAAAACTTCATAACATTTTCCTTAAGTGATAGCAAAATTACATACTAAGAGTTTACAGCCAGAAAAAACTTATAGAAGTAAAAAAAAGTAAATCTTCAATGTGTTTTTCTGATAGACACACACAGACACACACATTTGAACAGCAGATTTGAGGGAAAAATACTAAATTCTATAAAATTAAATTTCTCTCTTAGTGGGAGAAAACATCCATAAGACTAAAATTCAAATTAATCTGCAGCTCAAGTTAACCTATGTATGCTTTTATATGACTCATTCTCTAAAGTGCTAGAATATTCTATTTGCACACCACTTTCATACATATGCCAGTTTAACAAAGTATGAGAGATTGGCTGGTAAATATCTGAATGGCTATTAGCCAAGTACTTCATAGTGTATTGGGAAATTAGTGTAATAAAATAAGAAGAAAATAGGCATGTTAAAGTCTATTGGGAAGAAGCCTGGTTCTCTTCCCAATTAAATGTCTAGCTAAGTTGTTAATTTTCATCCTTCCCTTTTATAAACTAACCTTGAATTTCAAACAATGACTTACTAAACTCTTTTTTTCCTCAAACATACATTTGGCTTTTCACATTTTCTTGTGATTCACTTTGAATTAGAAAAAGTAAGTGACTTTAGAAAGAAACTTAAAAAGTTATAACAAATGACAAAAAGTCTGTCTTGATATTTATTATTATAAATAACATATTGAGAAGAAAAACTACTTACATTTTTGTCCGCTACCCTTATTTCTGTGGAGCTGCTAAGATCTTAGTAACTTAGTAACATTCCAATTTTGAGGCATTAAGAAGATAACAATTAAATGACAACTAGACTAGTTTCTGTTTAGAAGGTGTTAAAGATGCCTGGAGTCACGCTTAAAGATTTCTAATGTAAATTACAGTATCAGCCTTTTTTTTTTACTCTTTTTAAACAACATATTTAACCTCAATTCATGTACATTTTAGACAATTTAGAGAATACAATTAAAATGAAGAAATAAAAATGACTTTGCAGGGGCACCTGGGTGGCTCAGTCAGTTGAGCATCCGACTTCCTCTCAGGTCATGATCTCATGGCTCATGAATTTGAGCCCCACATCAGGCTCTGTGCTGACAGCTCAGAGCCTGGAGCCTGCTTCTGATTCTGTGTCTCCGTCTCTCTCTGCCCTCCCCCCCCCCCACCCCTTGGTGCTCTGACTCTCTTTCTCTCAAAAGTAAATAAACATTAAAAAAATTTTCTTAAATTACTTTTCAGCCCAATTATCTAGAGATAAGCACTATTAATACTATGCACTAATAATAATATAATTTTAACAATATTGAGCACTTACTCTGTATCAGGGTCATACATATATCATGTATTTTAAATAAAATATATAATTTAGAACAGATTATATATATAAAATCATATGTACAGTCCCTCATTATCTTCATTCTGCAAGTGAGGAAATTAAGGCACAGAAACTTGCGCAGGGTCAAAGGTCACATATTTAATAGGTGGAGAAGCTGGGATTTTAAATTGGGGCCCTTCCTCTGAACTATGCCAAAGACTGATCATAGCCATGACTCTGCTACACAGGGCTATACATACTCTGTGTATGAAGAAGGCCTGTTAATTTATATATACTGTTTTATCTATTTTTTGTCCATATAACATTGTATGAACCCCTTCTCACATCATTATGTAATCACCTACCATGACACTTGAAAAAGAAGCACACTGATAAGTAAGAAATCTTGTAATACATCTGTTTCTAGCATGGTATGATTCAAGAAGCCTAAACAGAGAATGCTCTGTTTTCTGACATGTATTCAAATCAAGCACCCATCACCCTCCTTAGGCAAACAGAAATTGCCACAGCAAAACTGACCAATGGTCTGATCAGTCCAATATCCTATTTCTGAAAATGTCCAATGCTGGCTATTTTAGTAGGAGACATAAAATCCCCCATAAAGTACCTAATTGCGTGATACACGGCAGTAAGATGAAAATTTCCCCTTCGCCCAGTTTCTCATCTTCTCCCACCTAAAAGCTTTAGAGGGAATAGTCCTTGAAATTTTATCCTACTGAAGCTAGTCATGTGTGAAGATGTTATTTTAACATGCACATATACACTCACATATGCACTATAAATATGAAGAAATGAGTTATTCCTGGGTAGCTTAACAAATTCAGAAATTACTGTACCTATTTTTATACATACATAATACACCAAGTATACATACATACATACATACATACATACATAATTAATCCATTACAATTATGGGAAAATGTCTGCCAGGTAATCTACAACACTAGTGAGAGAAACAAATAAACAGCATTCAATAAAATAATTCCCTTTCCTCCCTTAACAATGTATTGTAAAAATACCTCTTTAAGGGAAGTAACCAAAGGGCAACTATTGAGTGGCAAAATTCATTGGCTGTGTTTCTCCACAGTGCAAATCAGAAAATCAATGGAATCATATATCTTATTTTGTTTCATATATGCTGAAAGTCCCATCAACCACTGATACCATATTATATTTGGAATTTCATGTAGTTCTAAAATTATCACCAAGTATATTGGCAGGGTGGCCAAGCAGACAGGGACATTTAAGGGCTTTAAAAAAATATATTCTTCCTTGAAATCTTGTCTTTTTCTAACAAAAAAGGACATAAGAGACTGGTATCATCCACTCCCCGTCTTTTGAAACACTTGCTCTTAGAGCCCGGAGCTGCCACGCAGAGGCAGGCAGACCGACAGATGTGAGGACATACAGATACAGATACAAAGACATATGACACAAGACACGAGAGCTTTGTGAGTTCAAGGGAATAATTACTTTTGGCTGGAGAGATGGCTAAAGGTTTCATGGAGAAGGTATCCACATTATTTCCATTCTCACTCCTCTTCAGAATCTTTCACGTGTCTCTTGCTGCCATTCCCCAAAACAACCAGGATGTCAGATGTAGTCTGTGCCCAAGGATTTGAATAAAATAATTTTGTCCAATAGTGATGGGGACCATTGCCCCATAACCTTGGGGCTTTTCCCTGACCTAGTCAGCTAGTAATTAATCATCCCTACTTCTCATAAGAGCAACATCCTTAGTTCCCTAAGAACACAGACAGCACTTTAGGAACTTTATATTCCAGATGCCTGGCACGGTTCCTGGGACAGAGAAGATGTTCAGTACATCTTGACTGGGACAGGGCCTGATGCACAGTAGACCCTTGGTAAATGTTGGCTGGTGGGACGTTTGAATGGATGAATGAATATATTGAATCACGGGTTGAGTTTCTCCATTTAATGTTATCTTATATGTTTCGGGTCTGGAACGTACACATTTTAAAATCTATTTCATGGGAGATATCATAATACAACATTATAGTTTTTACAATAAAAATACACTCTCTATATAAAGACAATTC
Source organism: Herpailurus yagouaroundi (assembly GCF_014898765.1). Taxonomy (NCBI): domain Eukaryota; kingdom Metazoa; phylum Chordata; class Mammalia; order Carnivora; family Felidae; genus Herpailurus; species Herpailurus yagouaroundi. The sequence goes on from NW_024412394.1 coordinate 71,881,184, forward strand.
AGTCAGCATTTCATGAAATAGCACACAATGAACACCCATCAGTGCTATTTATAAACTCTTCCTCGAGTGGGAAAACAACACTGCAACTGCTTCTGAATCAGCATGGTATACAGTCAGCAAGTCCAAGAAGCATGAGCATATTATATGTCTACAAGAACAACTAATGCTGGGTATTTATTTTAAAAATTGAAGACATAAAAGTGAAAGACATCCAATCACTTATCGTCCTCTTACTATTTTTTTGAACCGCTATTTTTTTTTTTTTAAGACTTTATGTGTAAGTATACCCGACGCGGGACTTGAATTTACAAGAGATCAAGAGTCGCATGCTCTACCAACTGAGCCAGCCAGGCAACGCTTCCTCTTACTACGTTTAAGTGGCCCCAAGTTAAGTAAACACTGATGGAGTTCATTCAGCAAAATTCTCCCCTGCTTGTGGCATCTTGTTCTCCCTTAGGTAAGTGGAAGAGAAACCACTCCAGGAGGTTGGTTTCCTTATAGATCTGCAGATGATGGAAACTTGAGTCAGTCATAACCTTGTTTCAGTTTGTCAGCTGAGGACATTAATATTTGTCCTGTATCTCATTCTCAGGACGACCCTGGAGAGCAATCCATTCTAGCACTTGCCCCGATAAACTCCTTATACAAACACGTTCTACAAGTGCAAAACTTATACTTTGTATCATTACCTAAGTGATGGGCAGAATTGAAATCAGAGAGAATAAACAATATCTACTGTCAATCTTCCAAACTTCCTTTCTATGAACTTTGAAGTCAAAGTGAAACGTCTTACTTTCAAGCACCTCTTGACCACATTGTTAATTAAGCACAAAATGTCTAGTGGGTAATAGGGTAGGGAGTATACTGTATGTCAAATGAAAAACAAGAATGAGAAATTTCCTTTATAACAATGACATATAAGCTCTGGAGAGCCAAAAAGACGACATCAACTTATTATATAAGAATTCTCTGTCCTTTGTAGTCACTGAAACGCAGCACAATTACAGATGGCATTTCTGTCTAAGTTTCATACTTGTGTACTATTTGAAAATGATCAAATAAATATAGAGCGATTAAATTACATACAAGGGTTTTTTTTTATTTCATCTGTAATTACATTTTTAGAATCTAATTAACATGTCAATGCAATCTTTTGAAAGACACACAAAACACTGTATGAGTGGCTTCTTAAAGTGTGCCCTGTACCAAAGGGAATAACTATTGCTCTCAGTAATGCAGGATGAAGAAGTCAAAGGGTTCAATCCATTGTTCCTTTTTGGAATTTGAGAATAACCAGTAGTTGATTAGATTTAAAGGGAGAACTCAGAGTGCTTTAAAGAGAGCACAGAAAAAGAAAAAAAAATTAAGTAGAAGAGGCCCCATTCTGAAATTTCTCCTATAAATTATGCCCTTCTGATCAAGATCAGACTAAACTTGGACTCCTGACAGAGGAGATCACACAGCAAGAAGTAATGCCAAGAGGGATTTTGTTTTCTTCAAGGTTGTTCAGTTCCACAGTCTCTGGTTCCTCACCAGCCTCGTCCTAGGAGAATTCACACCACTATGAATACTTTTTTTCAAAGTGATTTGAATACCAGATGGTATATCAAAGTCGATGCTAAATTTTTCTTTTGAAACAGAGGCTCGCTTGGAAGGCATTTTTTATTTCTAAAGCTACAACTTGACAATTACTAGGTGCCATTTATATTGGTTCTGTCACATCTGCCTAAGAAAGTTAAAAAAAAAAAGTAGTATTTTTTGCAAGAGTTGTGTGATTCGTTCTTTTTTTTTTTAAGAGAAGCCATTAGCCTCCAAGGGGGAAACCGTCAAGATTATTATGTTGACAATAATCTATTATTTAAAAAATTCCTCCCACTGGTCCTCTTGATGACACTATCAAGTAGCAAGTGGAAAACTGGGTTTGGGGACCTAACAGTGCCCAGTTCTGGGAGTCGGCCCTATGCAGCCTCTTTCAACGTGCCAATTCTTTCTGTCCTGTCAAATAGGCTCCCTTCGGGCTGCTGTCCAAGGCAAGGCTGACTGACACCCTTTTCCTCTGGAAATGAAAGAAGTTTCGGTATACCTGGGTTCAGTCCCACCTGCCCAGCCTCTAAGCACTTCAGTGTAACCACTGGTTGGGAATGCATGCTTTTAGCGCTCTCTTCTTTGGAGCACGCTGCACGCTGATTAAAACAGGTATGCAACTGTGTACATTGTATGGGAGGGAGCCATCCAGTCTCTTAAGAGAGCTTTTGTTTTGTGTTTATACTGCCAGTGAGGTTGCACATCTGAGGACTTAAAGGGTAATTGCACTAAGCATTTATGTAGCTGCAAGTCATTAGTGGATGTAATGGAAAGAACAGGAAAGAAAGTCAAGTCAATCGTTCATTTGACAGATATTTATGAGACCTGGTGTTAGGCCCATTTCCCCATGTGATGAGGGCACTGGATTTATAGATAAAGGCAGTGCCATGGGTAAGGTGGATACCGATTTCTGCAAGGCATTAGTGAGCCCTTTGTAATGTCCTTGTGGACAGAATGAAGAAAGGTGGGCTGCCTAATAGGGAGATTGATAGGAATGTCTGATAAATGTATGGTGTCACCAGGAAGGAGATCTGTAATGTCAGCCCCGGGGCCTCAAAGTTCAGGTCTTTCTTACTCACCATTTGTTATCAGTGCTTTTAACGAAGACACAAAGAGCCTCTTGATCAGTTTAGCATACAGCTCTTGGGCTTTAGGTTTGAAACTCTACTTTGACACAAGTCCAGGATTTAAACTCCACTAGCTTCTGTTTTCTTCCATGGGAACAGAGAATAACAGCACTGACAATATATCTCGGAATTGCTTTGTGAATGAAAGTACATGCATGTTAGCAATAAGTACATGCCTAATACTCCAAGGCATGTTCTAAAGAACAAACCTGCACAGGACATAGAGAGAAAGAATAGCTAATGTGGTTTATAGAAAGATCAAGATTTAAAATGATCTTGGCATATAGGAAGGAATGAAGGAACAACCTTTAAAAGGAATGAAGAGGTTGTTTAGTGGTTTGTAAGTTTCATGAAGGCCAGTCCGTTATCACCTTGCTCATCAGTATATTCCAAGCATCTGTTAAAGAGTTTGGTAGATTCAAAAAAAAACAGTCACCAAGTGACTGAATGAACAAGGCCTAAACTGAGGTGCAAAAGTTATTTTATAAAGTGTTGAGAGCTATACACATGCGAAGACATACTCTCTCAAGTCACTCATGCTTTGGTGGGGAGAGAGACAAGTACAAAAACAATCTCAGTGTGATAAGTGCTGAGTATATTGGGACTCCAAGAGCACATCAAAGAGGCACTTAACTGAGTTCTGGGAAGAATAAGCCACGGGGCAGGTGGACTGAGATCTCTGAACTGCATAAAAGGTAGCTGAATGAAAAGAGAGCAGACAGGGAAGGGAATTGGTTTCAGGCAAAAGAAGCTGCATAGGGTTCAGAGGTGCAAAAGAGCTTCAAGTGTTTAGGAAACAGAAGTGAATTCTCTAGGACCATAGCTGAGTGTTTAAGATGGAAAATGGTTTTAGGTTACACTGGAGAAGTAACAGGTCATGAAGAGCCTCATACACTAAACTAAGGGGTTTGAAAGAACTCACGAGACAAAGAGGAGTCCTTGAAGTCTTTTACTCGGGATAATGATTGATTTTTGTTTCAGAAAGCTCCCTCTTGCCACAGTGAAGACATCCATTGGACATAAAGACCAATCAGGAGACTGATGTGGTCAAACAAGCAGTAAATGAGAAGATCCTAAGTGAAAGCAGTTCATGGGGCAATTAAATTGTAAAAGTTAGAAGCAAGATCTAAATTGGTGACTTACTTTTGTGAACCTTCAAAATATGGCCTACGACACATCACAGCACATAGAACTGCTCAGTAAGCATGTGTACTATGAGAAAAGATGATGGATGCTACCTTGGAAAACAACTCCAAACTTTAAAAGGTGAACTCATGAAGGAGCTGGGGTGAAGCAGTCAGAACCAGGAGGAAATGGAGGAGGAAGTTTTAGGATGTCAAAAGAGGAAAGAGCCTCAAGGAATCAACAGGGCTAGATGTTACAAAGAGACTAAAGTATTCAGGATTTGGTGCCCAGGAAGTCCTGAATAACCCCATGGAGGCACATTTCTGTAGAATTTAGCCCAAAGGAGAAACCTGACTGTGGTGCTTTCTGGAGTGAATTAAAAGTGAAGAAGTAAGAACAAAGAGAGTAATTATCTCTTCTACGAGCTTGACACAAAATCATGGAGAAATTTTAAACTATGTAAAGAGTTGGATGGGAATCTTCAGAAAGGAAATCAGGCTGTCATTGGATCTCAATGGCATGTCATGAAGAAATAACTGAAGGAGAGATAGCTGCGGGAAATTTGGAATTTGGAAGTGTGACAAATTTTGCCTGTGTCCAGGAGATAAGCATTAGAAGAAAGAGAGCTGATACATGGAAGTGAACTTTAGCTCCAAACAGAAAAAAACTGCAGAATTAGAATTAGCCAACAACGCCGTGTTTCTGCTTCACCAGGTTACAAACTTGTCTTTGAAGATTCAAGCACAGCCTCACTACATTTGACCAGGATGTATAGAAACCATTCTACCTGTTGATAGAAAGTTGGACTGGACTGTTTTAGCTATGGCTCTTTGAACTCCTAAAATTCATCTTGCTAAGTTGAAGTTATAAAACTTTTCTACCACATCTAATCTATTTAAAGAGCTACATTTCTGATATTGAAAGAACTTTCTTCAGGACTCTGAGACAGTTTTAAGATTATGTAATATTAAGTCACTGATTATGTTCCAATAATGCTGACTGAAATAGGGGAAAAAGCCTTTTGGAAATTCTTGCAAAGATCAAATGTCTAATTCTTCTATTTATCTTTCTTTCTTTTCTTAATTTTGAACGAATACCTGAAGGTGAGCATGTTTGTGTATTCAAGGATTACAGTTCTCTCATTGGATGGAGAAACTTAATCTCACAGACAATTATTTAGATACTAATGGCAGACATAGATAATTATCTCACAAATAAGCATTTACATACTAATTAATAAGGCACTAGGAACTCTTTCTAAACCTAAGTGCCTGGAAACAGAACTAAATTACACCAAAGAACAAGATTTTATTCCCACTTCATCTCTCATTTCTTTTTTCTTGTTTTCACACACACACATGCACACGTACTTCAGAAAATAATAAAGTAAAATGTATTACTAGAAGATGAATGGAAAATGGATATGAATCATAACTACCTTTTCTAGTGCCCCTTAATCAAATCTGAGAATGTTTGCATTAATAAAAAAAAATTTTATCCATAAGGTATATGACAGGCACAGAATAAATCTTCAAAAATTTATGTTCCCTTCTCCAATAAGAGATTAAGTGCTTATTTGAGGGCAAGGGGGATTTGGCCAAATGTGGAGAATAACTGTATTGACTATTATAGGAGTTAACTTTGCTACATATGCAGACATATTAGGTAAGTAAGACATCTCCAAAGTAAAAACATGTTCTTAAAAATTGTTTAACATTTTTATTTATTTTGAGAGAGAGAGCAGGGGAGGGGAAGAGAGACAGAATCCCAAGCAGGCTCCACATGTCAGTGCAGAGCCCGACGTGGGACTCAAACTCACAAACTCATGAGATCATGATGTCAGCTGAAATCAAGAGTCAGCCACTTAACCGATTGAGCTACCCAGGCGCCTCCCCGGAAGTACAATCATTTAATTCGAAGCTATCTATAGGAAACTGACATGTCTAGCTACTGCTACTTCAGACATCAAACTGTTACAGAATAAGGTCATTTTTAGCCAGTGACCGTAAATATCTTAACACCTGAGATAACTACGTTGAGAATAACAGTGGAGAGCATGAAAAATATACAGAAGGGAAGGAACTACTCAGAACTCATGTATGAGCAATTATTTCCTTAATATTCTTAAGGACAGTGCTCCTTAGTGCTCTATAAACTAGGTCTACTGTGACGGACGCTAAAATGATTGCTTGGGGACCACCAGACCATATCCAAGGGGCTCCTTCACAGCTTGTACAATCTTCAGGCCTGCACCAAGTGGCAAATAAGATAGTCATAAGTGAAAGGGAGTTCAATTATTTGAACAGTCCCACGTGTATGTCCCACGGGTTTCTATTAGATTTGAAAGTTGCTTCTGTTGTGAATCTAGGCTCCAAGTAACTAACCATGCAGAATGTTCTGAAATAGGCAGTAATAGTAGGCCAAAAGGTCACATATTTCTCCACGTAATGGCTGCTCTGCTCAGTACAGAAAAGAATACTCACAATATTTAGATTTCTTACATATCTTTTGAGAGCAAAACTAAAAGTAGTTCCTTTCACCATTTGTAAACTTCTCCGCTACATTAATGTTTTAACTCAGCAGGAGCCTGTTATGTTCCACTCGAAGGTTAGTAACTATGGGTACCTGTCAAATATATATCATTCTACTAAGCAGTGGCATTTATAGAGTGATACCTCTGTTAATCAGGCATCCTGCAATAGATTCATTGAGGATTGTGTGAAGTTTTTATATTTGCTTTTGCCCTGCTGAAAAAAAAAATGACCTTAGGGGATGACAAATTACATGAAATTATTATTAAAATTATTTTTTAAATTAAATTATCAATATCTCCATATGTTCCTACATACATACATTTACACATAATACTGTTAAGTTCAGAATTGAAATGCGTTCATACATCTCTATAACCAGCACAGAGATAGTGGCATAATCCATGGGAAAAATACATAACTAAATACATGTCAAATGAAGAACAGGGAACTTCTAAAATTCATAATCTATTCCTAAAGGTAATTTTCTTTTCACGGTAACATTATCACCACAACGATAATCCCCTTGCATGGTGCTATAAAAATATCCAGAGAGAAGACACAAATACGTATAATCACTTCAGGGCAGGGCAGAGCGAACAGCAAGGATTTGTAAGCTTCGGAATTGATAAGCGTTGCCAGGTGGAAAGAGCCAAAACGAAAAGATACTCCAGAAAACAAACCAATGTAAATAAAAACTCCTTGTTGCAAGTGAATGCAGGCTGAAGCGTGAGATTGTGTATTTCTCTTAAACATCACGGAATCAACATTTTAGAACTGAAAGTGATCATACAGATCACCCCTAGGTCAGGGGTGGCAACTTCAAAATACCTCAGGAGATGGTCAGATAACATGAGCATAGGGGCAAGAGCTGAAATGCAAAGGGAAGTGTGGCCAAATGGGAGGGCATGCTTCCCTGAGACAAACAAATGAGAAGAGAAACAAAAATAAAAACACTCTTCTGGGTCAGAATTAGCAAATAGATCGGCTGATTTCAAACTCTGATCAAGCCCAACCACATCATTTTACAGGTAGATGCGCCGAGACCTGGAGAGGCTACTGACTTCCCCAAGCCCACACAACCAGTTCGAGGCAGAGTCAGACACTGACATAATTCCTCCAGTCGTTTGGCAAGTACCCGAGGAATTCTGTACCAGGCACCGTCCCATGCTAGACTTGCATGAAGAATACAATGATCAGCGTAGGACAAGAATGGCTTCCATTGTCCCAGGACTCTAGTTTAAAGGGGGAAACAGACAATTAAAGAAGCACTTACAAAACTGAGACTCTGTGCTACAATGAGGAAGGTCAAGGTCCTGTGGCGGCATGCTGGAGGGGCACTCAACTCAAGTGTGTCCTCAGGCATCTGTGTGTTAGCAACTCGAGTGAGAGGAGAAGGAACCAAACAAAAGCTGAAGAGGAAGGAATGACGTAGGGCTTATGGTGAAACGTCTCTTTCAAGATTTTTACTGTTTCTTTCAGCGCACAGTCTTTTTCAGACATTCTAGTAATACTCTGTAAATTTATCCATTAAAAAAAATTTTTTAATGCTTATTTTTGAAAGAGAGTGAGACAGAGCACGAGTGGGGCAAAAGGAGAGAGAGAGAGAGAGAGAGAGAGAGAGAGAGAGACAGAGAGAGACAGAATCCAAAGTAGGCTCCAGGCTCAAAGCTGGCAGCACAGAGCCCGATACACAATCTTGTCCTTGACAAGGTAACAGCTCGACCTCTTGAGCTGTGAGATAGTGACCTGAGCCGAAGTCAGATGCTCAACTGACTGAACCACCCAGGCACCCATAAATTTATCCATTTTTAATGAAGGCCCTTCTCTTGTAGCTTTAAAATTGTATGGGTCTGTAGGAATCTACAGAATACTTTCTATAAACATAGCACCACTTTAGATACTAGGAATACAGAACAAGTCTGGCTAGTGCCTTCCTTCAAGGAGTGGCAGTCTAATTGGGAGACAAGGCATCTACCCCAGTATTTATATTGGAAGATAGTCTGTTAATCTCATGAAATAGTGACAGTGTAATTGAAACTGCCAGAATGAGTAATAAAGATAATGAATACAAAAGGATCTGACACATTATTTTGGGAACAGTAACTGGAATGTGCTTTTATGAACCTTGACATTAATTTTTCTGTGAATTATCTTTCCTACAAAAGGAGTTAATACAATTGTTTTAAAAGGCTTTCCTCTTATTTGATGGTGGTATCCCCCAGCCTCCTTCCTCAGCGGTGATTGCCATATATAAAGTATTAGTATGTTTGCAGGAACTGAAAATAGTTGAGAAATCTCCGATTGCCATATATAAAATATTAGTTCAGCGTTTGAAAGTAACTGAGAAAACTGTGATTAATTAACGAGCTATTTTAATGCTCAGAATTCAAACAAATTAAACAACAAAGATTGATGGAGGCAATTTCCTATTAGAAGATATAATTTATTCTTTTCAGACCAAAAAAAAAAAAAAACTCTTAAAAAAACAGAAAATGTATGAATGATCATCAGACTTTCTGTTTCAGATCTGCATATCTAGTGCTGTTCATATTTCGGGGTTATATTTCATGTTGTCTGAGATACTTCAACAGCAATACAGGAGATTCATAAGAATTCATTTTGGTCAATTTTTCACAGATACACCAATTTTGTAACATCATCACTGCACTTGATGCTAATGGTCACGGATTATGTGCTGGACGCTTGTTCTAACTGGTTTACCTATATCTCAGTTAGCCCTCACATCTCTATGAGGTAGATGCTATTGTCACTACCACTTTATGGATGGAATTCAAACACCGAGCTGTAACCTGCCTGAACTCACACAGCTAATAAGTAAGAGCGTCAGGGTTCCCCCTGGAAGCGTGACCTCAGAGCACACAATCTTGTCCTCTACAAGATAACAGAATCCAAAAATCTGATGTGGGGGGAGATAAGGTTGAATTTTCTGGCAATGGGTTTTGTAGGCATTCAAGGTATTAGGTATTAGTTAAAATCTATCAAGAATAGGGGCTCTTGCATGGCTCAGTCAGTTAAGTGTCTGACTCTTGATCTAGGCTCAGGTCTTGATCTCATGGTTGTGAGTTTGAGCCCTACATTGGGCTCTGTACTAGGTGTGAAACCTACTTAAAGAAAAATAAATCTAGGGGCGCCTGGGTGGCTCAGTCGGTTAAGCGTCCAACTTCAGCTCAGGTCACGATCTCGTGGTCCGTGAGCTCGAGCCCCGCGTCGGGCTCTGGGCTGATGGCTCAGAGCCTGGAGCCTGCTTTGGATTCTGTGTCTCCCTCTCTCTCTGCCCCTCCCCCGTTCATGCTCAGTCTCTCTCTGTCTCAAAAGTAAATAAACGTTAAAAAAAAAATTAAAAAAAATAAATCTATCAAGAATAATGAGAAACATATTCTACCTACTGAAATTTTTAAATTTCCTTTATAGATGGAAATACATGTTTTGTGCTTTTACTTACTTTTTCCCAAGTTCAGTGCTAGTGACCACTAGGCAGTGACTGACTGATCACTAAAAAATGCACTTCTTGAATATTGTTCCCTCTCCTATGGCCTGACACCAGAAAAATGGTCCTTACCTGCAGGTAAAGATAGCCCAACCATGCAGGAAAACAAAATAGTGCAAGTCTAAAAAACTATGGATTAAAATGTAAAATGACTTAATATCTACAAGTAACCAGTAACTTTAGGCCAAAGTTTCTGGTTAATGACGGACACCAAAAGCACAAGTGACAAAAGAAAAAAAATATATAAGTTGGACTTAATCAAAATTAAAAAAAAACTATTGTATTTAAAAGAACATCGTCAAGAGAGTAAAAAGATAACTCACAGAAGGAAACTATTTGTAAACCATACCTCTGAAAAGGAACTTGCACCAAGAATATATGAAAAACATTGTACAATACAGCACAAAGAAATATCCCAATTTAAAAATGGTCTAAGGATTTGAATAGACATTCCTCCAAAAAGACATATAAAAGTATATGGAAAGATGCTTGATATCAGTAGTAATTAAAGAAATGCAACCAAAAACCATGAGATACTACTTTATTGTTAGCAGGATGGCTAAAACCAAAAATATAGTCGGCAAAAAGTATTTTCAAGGATGTATAGAAATTAGTGCCCTCATACATTGCTGGTGGGATTATAAAATAGCACAGCTACTTTGGAAAACAGTTTAGCAATTCCCCAATATATTAAATGTTATTAGTTATTAGAATTATTAGTTATTAGTTCTTAAATATTATTACTTATTATATGACCTAACAATTCCATTCCCAGGTATATACCCAAGAGAATTTAAAACATGTGTCCATACACAAACCTGGACATGAATATTCACAGCAGCATTGTTCATGATAGCCAGAAAGTGGAAACCTCCTTAATACCAATAAACTGATGAATGAATAAATAAAATGGTATCTTTATACAATGGACTATTATTCAGCAATAAAAATGAGTGAAATCCTTATACGTGCTACATGGATGAACTTTTTTTTTTTTTAACATTTTTATTCATTTTTGAGAGAAAGAGAGAGACAGGGTATGAGCAGGGAGGGGCAGAGAGAGAGAGGGAGACACAGAATCCGAAGCAGGCTCCAGGCTCTGAGCTGTCAGCACAGAGCCCGACGTGGGGCTTGAACTCATGGACTTTGAGATCATGACCTGAGCCAAATTCGGATGCTTAACTAAGCCACCAAGGCACCCCCACAACATGGATGAACTTTGAAACATTACACTGAGTGAAAGAAGCTAATCACCAAAGACCACATATTACATGTTGCCGTTTGTATGAAATGTCTAGAAATAGACAAACAGAGAGAGACAGAAAATAGATTAGTAGTTGCTTAGGGCTGCTGGGTTAGGGAGAGGGGATGGGGATTGACTTTAACAGGCACAGAGCTCTGTGAATATACTAAAAACCACTTAACTGTACATTTTAAATGGATGGATTTTATGATAGAGGAATTATATACAGCCCAATAAAGCTGTTTTTTTTTTAAATAATAAACAGGTTTCTTCAAAAATTGATTCTGCAAAAGAAAAAAAAATGGATCTCCATGTTAGTAAATTCATTTTTAGCACCATCCATGTGAATACAAAGTATCCTGATAGATTTGTTGTTTTTCCATGAAAAGTTAACTGATTTCTAAAGGTCATGCACAGCACGCACCACACGCTAGCAATCCCTTGGGAAGTTCAAGTCTTGTCTGGGGGGAAAGATGTCCTTGTTTTCTTGGTCATGGAGCTACTGTCAAAAACCTGCAGTCCTAGCTCACCTGAGTCAATGCTGAACAAGGCATATATAATTTGAGATGCCCCATTCCCGGTAGTAAGTAGGGTCTAGAGTCAGCCTTGGCGTCCTAGATACGAGAGTACATTTAAGGGATCTATGTCCAAATAAGCCATAATTTTCTCCCTGTTTTATCAGCACCATGGCTCCCCACCCCACACTTTCTGAAATACGGTAAATCTTTGGCTGAGAAACCTGTACTTTCGCCTTTCTTAAAATTTACATCGGGATACCTGAAGATATTTCTTTACCTGTGACTGGACCCTTGACCTTAACTCCATTTCCATGACACCGACACTCTCCTGAGCTCATATCATCCTTCCCCTGAACCTGGACATACGGCTCAGCTCTTAGCTACTCCAGAAGTTTCTCTTCAGAAGAGGACTGGTCTCCCAGGACCATGATGCAGCCCTGCTACTATCCGCTTATCGTTACCACTTAAATATGCCTGCCAAGCTTAGAAGAACGGAAGGGCAACCAAGGGCTTAAAAGGGCTTTTTAAGGAAAAAAATAACCTTTTGGATAATTGACCGTTGATTTCCAGTGTTAAAACCACAGCATGCATTCATTAGATCTTTGTTGGCTTTGGACATCATTGATGACTCACTAAGTTGGCTCTCCAAGCTGCAAATCATACTGTCTACTGCTCTTCTCTCCAAGATTTGCAAATATTTGAAATTGCTGAGAAAGGTGTTGAATTATCCTTGCCAAAGTGGCAGCCTCCAAATTTTAGGTATGAAGGAGGTATGCATTAATTGTATGTGTGGTGACTCTGGATACCCCTACATGTATATGTTAGGATCAGCCGTCCATGACAAAGACAGAAAACTCACTTATTTCAATCAATACAACCTTCAAAAAGCATAATGAAGCTAACAGTAATCTAGACTTGCTGAAAGTCACAGAAAACGATTTCATGATTGCTGGAACATAGCAGCACATGTGAAATACTAAGGGAAGATCATGTTTAAGTTTAATAATGATAGGATGTACCTAGTTCTATTTCCTTACCATAGCTATATTCAAGCATATAAACAAAATTAAACTATCAATCATCTGCTACTTAATAAAACCAATGGCAATAATTCAGATATATAGATACAAGGTTCAAAGAAGTTAAGGCATCTGGAAAGCTATGTAGAACAATGAAAATTCCTTATAAAAATTTCAGGGAGCAGAGATTTAGGGTGTATTTGTCTTGAAAGAAAAAAAGTATATTTCATTTTCTAGGTAAGCTTCAACTATCAACACCTGCTGGGAATTACTGAACGAAAGTAATTTTCTACTCTTTTCTCTCATCTTTTTCATTCTTATGGGATCCTTAGGGGGCATCTTTGATCCTACAATCCTTTATCACCTAGTGTTATCAGTTATGTCTTCATTATTCACAGTTTAAATATATTATGCCAATCCCTTCTCAACAAAGAGTGAAAATGTTACAGGGAGAATATGGATTAACAACTTTAATGTTACTATTTAGGTTTGCCTATATTTAAAATGCTCTTAGCTTACTTTATATAACTTAAACTTGTATGGTTTATTCCTGATTGATTCTTGAGACCAATTTAGTTCCTGGAAACTGTGTGCTCTAAATAACTCAAAAAGGTTTAAGTCGTTAAAATCAAGACTTACTTAGAATGGCTTCTCTAAAGACGTCACTTTCTTAAACCTGTGACAAACACTCATGAGTGGACCTTCTGCACTGGGGAGTTACCAGGTGTCACTAGTTCTGGCCTCAATTCTACAGAAGCTTTCAGCTCTAGCTTTTATAACATTTGTAATGGAAATGAATTATGAAGCGTTTACTAAAAGCATTTCAGGATACCCAAAGATATTTTTAGTGACTCTAAGATAAGTAATTAACGCATATTAGTCCCAGATACTTATCTTCTCCCTCACTCCCAAACAAACAAAACCTATCACATTGTATCTTCACTGATTTTCTGTGGATTTAAACAAGAATTCTTAACCTGGGTTTCTTGCGGACTTCAGATCTAAAAACCTTTAAGATTATATGCAAAGATTAGCTTATTATGCTAATATTTTAGCATATTTTTCTGGGCAAAGGGATCATAGCTTTCACCTGATTTAAAAGCTTTTTTCTTTCTTTTCTTTCTTCCTTTTTTTTTCAAATTTCAATATATTAAGAACCACGGGTTTGAAGGAACACAAGAAGATGTTCTGTAGGGAGAAGAGAGTACTTGATAAAAATAATTTTTCTAGCAGGGGACTTCCCTCTGTCCTTATCAGGGTACATTATATCTTACCTGAAAAAAAGAATCCTAAGTAATTTGAACAGCATGGCTTCTGCAGATGTGGATGTACTTAGCTTTAGTTTTACTGCACCACTGACTGCTGAAGATTGCTTATGAAATACAGGGAATAGTGTATGCAATTATTTCTAAAATACCTACAAAAGTAACCTAGCAGCTTTTCACTGAGCCTGTACCCATCTCTTAAGAATTAGGATATGGTTCTCCATATCAAGGCTTCAGGAAGACAATGAAAAATAATAGATACTGTTATAAAAATAGATGTCACTGAGGGAGAGTTCATAACACCACAGGAATGACTGCTGTGATTCTCTGTGAACCCCAGAGAAGAGAAGAAATAAATCATTCAGAACTTAGTCATTGCTTCCATATGCACGGTCATTTCCCTGTAACTGATACAAATGTCTCTGGGAGAAATACAATGTCAGAAGTATTTCTGACTGACCTACACTCAACTAGCTATTACTCAAAGGTCAGTGAGAAGAACCATATCAAGATATACCAAGAAGAACCCTATCAAGAACCTCTTGCTATTTATAAGAAATTAGTTAGAAAGGGAAAAAAAATTAATGACTTTTAACCATATGGCATCATATACTAAGACTTCATGATGTTTTCCTAAATGTCTACTTTAACGTAAACATAATTTTCTTAAGTATACCAGGCAAAGACAAGCTTATGGCTATAGAAAAAATATCCTTCCATTTTGTTTAAAGGGCTGTTGTAGAAATAAAGCACAGAAGCTGGGGGTTCTCACAAAGCTCTGTGTTGTATATATTAAGTGCTGGAATTCTAGAATTTTTGCATTTATTTTTCAGGTACATTTTTAATGCCTATACACTATACATTTATATAAAATAAAAGCTCCCTCTAGTGGCTAAAGTGATCATTTTAGCTCTGTTTTAGATTTGAATAGCTTCCCCGGACACCAGCCTTCTGGTTTATATTAACAATTCCCAAACTTTGTGGTCTCAGAACCTCTTGTTTAGGTATGCTCTATCTATAACTATTTGCTATATTAGGAATCAAAACTGAGATTTAAGAAAATATTAATTCATTGAAAAGTAACAATAAACCCATTCATTACATGTTAACATAAATAACATTTTTATTTAAAAAAAGGCTGTATGTTCAAGGAAATTATAAGAGATATATTGTTTCATATTTTTATAAGTCCCATTAATTTCTGGCTTCAAACAGCTGGATTCCCATAAATGCTTTTGCATTAAATCTGCTGCAGTATGTCATTTTAGTTTAATTATACATATAATTAAATTACCCTTTCTTATTCCAACTATATTATCTGTAAGGCTTCACATAGATACATAGTTGGAATAGGAAGGAGTAATTTAATTGCATTTTCAGGTTATTGTGGTATTTTTAATACTACACCAAAACTTGACAAGTAATAGTTTCTTAAAGGTTATTGCACTGTGGAATCTGAAATCACATCAATGGATTTTTTGACTCTACTACAAAAAATAAGTCTATCTTACACTTTGAATATTCTGGGTCCTTTTGCCAAGCCTAAAATTTAACATCACACACTGGTCTTTGGGAAAATATTGCACTGAATTCTATATATCTTCCAAATGTTGACATATCTCATTGTCAAAAAATCACCACCCATTTCATCAGAAAAATCTTTACCAACTGGGAAGCTGTCACACTAATAGCATATACAAGTTTCCCAGTACTTTTATTTGAAAGCTTGAATTTTATCATTGGCAGTAAGTATTGTCAATCGGTTTCCTTGAAGTGACAGGCTAATCTGATCCTGCTGGTTTTTGAGAAAATACCCAAATAGGAATAACTGTAGTTTGCCATTCTTTCAAGTAAACTTGATGTTCCACGAAAAGTGTGGCTAGTTTAGCACATCAAACAATCCACCTGAGGTTTTCCTCAAGACAATATTTGTACTTTGATGTACAGCAGAGTGCTTTATGCATCCTTCCCATTTCATCATGCAAGCTATTAAAAAGACCATACTCAAGGGTTGATGTTTAATATAATTAATAGCTTTTACTGCTTCAAGGTCATTTTTTTTTTTTTGAGAGAGAGAGAGAGGGTGCAAGAGAGCAAGGGGCAGAGACAGAGGAAGGGGGAGGGGGCTCACCTGAAGCCGAGCTTCTGTTTACCCAATGTGGGGCTCCAAATCACCTGATATGGGACTCACGGGATCATGACCTGAGCTGAAGTCAGATGCTTAATGACTTAGCCACCCAGGTGCCCTCTCAAGGACATTCTTTTTTGGTTTTTTTTTTCCTTTTTTTAAACAAACTACAAGAGACTCTTAATGATACAGAACAAACTATGGGTAGATGGAGGGAAGTGGGTGGGAGATGGGCTAGATGGGTGATGGGTACTAAGGAGGGCAACTGTGATGAGCACTGGGTGTTGTATGCAAGGGATAAATCACTGAATTCTCATCCTGAAACCAATATTGCACTGTATGTTAAGCAAATATTTAAAATAAATAAATAAAATAAATATTTATTATAGAAATGTAAATTATGTATAAATATATATAAATATATATTATATATAATTATATTATATTATATATTTATATATATTTATATGTATAAATATATATATTTATAATATATATAAAATAAATAAATATATATATATGAAAAGGACATTCTTAAGTAAAGCTGCTTCCCCCTCCTCCTCTCCCCTCTTCTACGCTCAATGTATGTATGTGGAAGTGAAGAAGCTTCAGAAGTTGTACTCACCACTCATCAATTCAAATGTCAACAAGGGGAAAAGGACAAAGAACATAACAATAATATTCTGGAAAGTTCTGGCCTCACAGACTCCCTGATAGTGACTCAAGGATCCCAGAAGTCCACCAATCACAGCTTGAGAACCAGGGTTTCTATGATACATTGGACTATAATGTTGGAATGGAGAGACCAGCTGGTTGGCTTACTGAGTTAACAGAAATAAACACTGAAGCTTAGGAAGTCAGTGACTCAAGGCCGCACAGTTCCTGTGCAATTCCCACTACACTTTGTCTCCAAGAAAGTACTTTACATTCTGAGATCCTTAGTCTAAATATATTTCCTGAACAATTATGACTATAAAAAAAATATTTAATATACCCTCTATTTTCTTTAAGAATCAAAATTTTATTTTAGCATTTTTTTTCTTTTGGTTCATTCAGGAACTTTTTAAGGCAAAACTTCTGTCATGAATAATATATGGATCTTCCAGAAGCAAAGACTTTTATCCTGTGATTACAAATAATAAATAGTTTTGACCTCAAATAAAACTCAGGGCCAAGTCTGTATGACATTATTGAAACATACTGGTGTTTTAGTAACTGACATGATGTCTATAATAATTTTTCAACAGACTGTTCTGTTTCTATATTTTAGCTGTGAATTGTTATCCATCAATATGATTATAGACTAAAAACATTCAACATTTTACAGGTTAGGAAAAAAAGGAGACACATAGAGAGTACTCCATTAGACACAGGTGTAGTTGCTATAAAAACAGCTATATTTGAGAGATGTACTTTGAGCACCCAAGTTAAACTAGTGGAAGAGTATTAAGTGCTTTGTAATCCTGAAATCCGAGAGTTTAAAAACTGAAGTGAGAAATGTAGCAAATCCTACCTATTCCTGATTTAGCTTAGACTCTCAATCACCAAGAGAAGTTCCAAGTGCTAAATACCTCCAACCCTAGTTAAAGAACATACATTAGAACATACGATTGCTTCTTTGGGTCTATTTCCATTTCGGTGTATCCTTATTCCCCTTGAAGCTCTGTTATGACCATCCCACTACTGGTCATAGCAGCAACCAGTGGAGGTTCATGGGGGAAATTCGTAGAACTGCATTAACAAGAGCCGTGTGAGCATCCTGTCAAGCATGGACTCCCACGTCATTAGTAGAGACAGTGTGGATTGGACCTCCTTTATTGTGGATATAGAGAGTCCACAGCCTTTTGTTGTCAAACTGAAGTTTCCAGACTTTGCGAGCACTGAGAGGAAATTCCAAATTTTGATTCCTCAACTCTATTATGCCATGGTCCATGAGATTACCCGGGGGAAGGTGTGCTAGGGCATCCTCTGGGTCATTACACATTACACCAGTGGAATAATATAAAAAAACATTTCTTTCTCTCTTGTGAGAACAACACAGGATGCCACATTTGAAATATGTCTATCACAAGTACCCTTACATTTTTTTCACGTAGAAATCTATTGAAAATTACATAGGGATTTCTAAGAACTATCATAAAGCTTCTCATAAATGTCTAAAAATTCTATTGTATTAAAATGTAATATAGAAACTAGGATAAAAATTGGATTCACTGATGTTAGTCTAAAATAAGTTTTTGGAGAATAGTGATAAAAATAATTTTGATATTGAAGTCTGGGTAAGTAATGCATAACATATGCAATTTCTACTTTGACTTATCTCAATGTAAAGGTAAGGGGTGGAAATAATTTGCATTTAAATTTAAAAAGCAGATGAATTGGCATTTACTAGTGAGATGTGATTTGCTTTCTTTTAATAGATAATAAAATATTAATAGCAACGTATCCAAGAAAATTTGGAATACTACTATTTTAATTAACATCAATGTGAATTGAATTCAAATTTATTTTCAAAGATATTCTTAATTACCAATCTCATATTGGTTTTGATTGAAATGGTTTGAGAGTTCTATGTCAGTATATATCATATTACTCTAATTTATAAGTTCTTACTCAATGTGCAATATTAAGACTGATGTCAAAAATTCAATGAGTTGAGTCATATAATGAACTTAGAAATGATTCCTTTAGAAAGCAGATACCTTAATTTGGAAAGAAAATTTTTATGTATTGACATTGTTTGCAGAGAAGAAATAATTAATTGACAAAATAGTCTATATTCCAAGAATAATGTCGGAAAAAATGATCATAGTAAATGCCTACTACAAATTTTCAGTTGAAAATTTATATGCTAATAAGCATAGGAATATCTTAAGAGTGTACTGCATTTTTAAAAATATTCTTTAAAGCATGAGTCTCTTATTCTTCTCATCCTTGTTTGACTCACTTGCATAGCAGGAAATAATCTAGTTTAACACTTACTGAACGTTTAAGTACAAGTATAGGAGATTATAGCTCTTTCACTGCTGACCGGAGCTATAGCTTTGTGCAATGCCTCAGTCTCTGAGCTCTCCCCGAACACGGTCCCGGGAGCAAGTAAGACGCGGTAAGGAGAAGTGAGTGGATGAAATGGCTGGTGAAATGATTCTCTGACTGCTCCCCACGTACAACATAACCTTGAACCCTGTACCCCTGTTCCCCAACAGCTGAGACACACCTGATTTTGATGACCAGGTGTTCTCAGAGCCAGGCAGGTATGAAACCAGTAAAAGGGCGATTTTTCCTCCAGACTCAGAATCCTATTAACAGGCGACCTGGAGGCAGGAATGAGAACCGATTCCACAGAGCATTGTCTTTGAAGTGCAGTTAATGTCACACTCACCTGGGATGTGGCTAACGTTACAGAAGACGGAGTCCCACATCCAGAGATTTGGATTTACGAAATGTAAAACCAAGGACGCTGGCTTTTTACAAGAAACCTAGGGGATGCTGTTGAAGATGGTTTCTTTGACCACACTAAAGGAACCCTTTCACAGAGTATACACAAGCACCAGGGGCCGCGAAATCCCTGAAAGGGTGGTATGCTAAAAATAACTGAAACTTGTAATAAAGTACAGTTACCCAAAACACAGACTTAAGCAGTGAAAACCTCTTACTATTTGGGTGACTTGCCAATAAACACATAAATACACTTTTCCTACTATACCACCTAATGTAATGAATTAAATAGTAACCTCAGTTTAAAAACACTGAAATAGCCTTTTGCGTTAAACATTGTCATATGCGTTAAACATTTTTATATGAGACCTAAAACACTGAAAAACAGAGTCCTACCTCTGTCTTTGGGCCAAGATTGTTTCACATTTTGAGCAGAGAATTATGTTTGCACTAAATATTGACTGCCAGGGTTCTTTTCCAATTTCGACTTCATAAACACAAAGTAGATCTAAAGAAAAAGATCTTCTCTATACTTACTTATACTTTTGAACATGCCTTTCAACAAGGTCTTAAGGGTAATGTGCAGAGAACAAGACCTATGAGTAAACGGCAGACGACAGTGAACTTGTTTCCTCTCACATATCACAGTGGACAAGGAAACAGCAAACCCATAATGGAATGGTGGGGAAAAACATTAAAGTCATAGTCTCTGCAGAAGTCTTAGATTTAAATCCAGGCTAACATTTTTACATGTAAAATATCTTTCAAGTTTGAAATTCCCAGGCAGGTGTCAAAGCTCCTCCAGGGTGCTCAGTACAACATCTTTTATATAATAACTACTCAATAAATGAATGAAATATCTGCCTTCACTACATACTAATGCTCACTGAGAGGTAGTTGTATAAGAAGAACTGTGGGAATATAGATTCCCCCCCCCGCCAGGGAGCTAAGAAATCAAATAATTAAACTTCAAGTTACTTAAGAACCCTAGAGTAAGGGTCTCTTCCTAAAATGGCATTTGAAACCGTCAAATTCAGTTGTATTATAAAAGGCAGAAACTTTAAAAATGCCTTTATGGAAAAGACCATTTTATTTACTCACTAAAGTCTTTTTCTCCCCCCTAGGCACCCAGGAAATCTTTTTTTTCTTTTTCCAACCCACCTCCATCTAAACAGTGTCTTGTACACAATAAATAGTTGCTAAATACATAGTCATTTAATATTATATTCCCACAATTTTCAATGACAAGAATGTTTGATGAATTTTTCACCTATTTCCACATATATAAATTCTCCTAAGGCCTCAAAATCCCCATGAAAAATAAATACAGTTTGGCAACGTTCTGGTTTTAGTTCCAGTTGTAAATATTCCAGGAGGTTGAATATGCTGTTACCACTGAAGTCATCAAGATTAAATGCTCAGGGTCAAGAATAAATACATTAAACAAACAAAGAAACAGAACAACCAATTTTATTCATTGAAATAAGCACTGCCTTTTAAAATAATCAGACAAGGGGCGCCTGGGTGGCGCAGTCGGTGAAGCGTCTGACTTCAGCCAAGTCACGATCTCGCGGTCCGTGAGTTCGAGCCCCACGTCGGGCTCTGGGCTGATGGCTCAGAGCCTGGAGCCTGTTTCCAATTCTGTGTCTCCCTCTCTCTCTGCCCCTCCCCCGTTCATGCTCTGTCTCTCTCTGTCCCAAAAAATCAATAAACGTTGAAAAAAAAATAAATAAATAAAATAAAATAATCAGACAAGAATGCAAATGTATGCATACCAGACTGTTTATAATACACAGCACTGTTTATAATAACAAAAATCAAAAACAACAAAACATTTATAAAGAAATAGTTAACAAAGATACATAGCTTTCAAATAATAAAATCATATACAACGCTAATCTTCATTTACTAAGACATAAAGGGATTTGCAATATCTTAAGGAAAACAATGGTATCTAGACTATGTTTCCATTCTGATCTTTGTGGTTCTACATTTGTAAGGATATACAGCTATATGTTAAGATCAGTTACTTCTGACTGGAAGAACTATGGTTTATTTGAGTTATTCTTTATGTTTTTCTACATTTTTAACAAACTTATGTTTCTATTACAATATTAAAAAAAAACAAAGCTATATAAAAATTGCTACCACTTGAATTAAAACCTTAAGTAAAACATTTTGCTATGGTCATAAGTAAACCAATCAATAATTTACTAGGTATTTCATCATTTATGCCATTTTACTTTCAATTCAGCATTCTGCTTTGAAAATTTGTAGTATTTTAATTTTGCAACCTGAGTAATGTCCTCCATTAACATATTGTCTGCTACTTTTATATTCACCTTTCCAATGAGGTAGAGTTCTACATAGAGCATTTTTGTCTTTTCCTTCCTCTGGCTGAATATGAGCCAAACTAATATCTAGACTAATACTAAATTCCTCGGGAAGAGTTGGGTTTCTTATTAATGTGTTTTCTTAAGTTTATTTATTTATTTATTTATTTATTTATTTTTAGTAATCTCTATACCCTACATGGGGCTCGAATTCATGACCCACAGATCAACAGTCACATGCTCCTCCAACTGAGCCAGCCAAGCATCCCTCTTGTTAATATGTTTGCAAACTAACATCTAATGGAATCTCTGGGCAAAAATCTAAGAATAATGAAGAATCTTAAACTTTTAAGAGAAAGTTAATAAACTATCTTAGAGTTAAAAACAGATATTTGTGGGGGTGCCTGGTGGCTCAGTCAGTTGAGCGTCCGACTTTGGCTCAGGTCATGATCTCACGGTTTGTGGGTTTGAGCCCCACATCAGGCTCTCTGCTGACAGTTCGGAGCCTGGAGCCTGCTTCAGATTCTGTGTGTGTCTCTCCCTGCCCCTCCCCAACTTGTTCTCTATCCATCTCTCTAAAAATAAATAAATAAGCATTAAAAAACAAAACAAAACAGATATTTGTCTTTGTATCAAGTATCAACAAATGTGCTGAAACAACCAGATAGTCAAACTGGGGAGAAAAATAAAGAACCTTGGTCTGTATCTTACACCATACACAAAAGACATTTAGGAATTAGGTCTAAATTGAAAATGTAAGATATTTATAAATATAAAAGCTAAAAGCATGAAATGTCTACAATAAAACACAGGACAAGATCCTTGAGATAGACAAAGATTTCTTAGACTAGACACAATATATATAAAGTTAAAAAAAATAAAATTGATAAATTGATAAATCAGATAAATCCATTGATAAAATGGATAAACTTTTTCATTAAGAAAGCAAGAAGGCAAGCCACAGACTGGAAGAAAATATTTCTAATACATGTAACAACAAATGACCTGTACCTAGAAGCAAAAAAATGAAAAGAAAAAAAATCTTAAAGCTAAATAATAAGGAAAAAAAATCAACCCACTTAAAAATGGCCAAAAGACTTCACTTCACCAAATAAGATACACTCATAGCCAAACACATGAAAAGATGCTCAACATTAGTCATCAAGAAAATGAAATTTAAAACCACGGTAAGAGACCACTTTACAGTCATTAGCAGGACAAACATTTAAAAAAAAAAAAAAGGACAAAAAGCTGGCAACACCAACTACTGATGAAGATACAACAGTACTACTGAAACTCTTATGTTTCTGATGGGAGTGCAACCATGCTGGAAAACAGTTTGGCAGTCTTATAAAATTAACCATACGCTGACCATGGGATCTAGCAATCCCATTTCTAGGTATTATTTGCCCATGATAAATAAAAATATGTTCACAGAGCTGTACAAAAATGTTTATAATATCTGTACTCATAATAACCCTAAAGTGGAAACAATCCAAATATCCAACAATAGATAAATGGAAAAACAACTGTGATCTATCCATACAACAAACGGAATACTATTTGGGGCGTCTGGGTAGCTCAGTCGGCTGAGGGTCTGACTCTTGATGTCGGCTCAGGTCAAGATGCCAGGGTCATGGGATTGAGCCCCATGTTGGGTTCTGTGCTGAGCGTGGAGC
Organism: Herpailurus yagouaroundi; assembly: GCF_014898765.1. Taxonomy (NCBI): domain Eukaryota; kingdom Metazoa; phylum Chordata; class Mammalia; order Carnivora; family Felidae; genus Herpailurus; species Herpailurus yagouaroundi. The sequence continues at coordinate 71,904,685 of NW_024412394.1, forward strand.
CTACTTAGGATTCTCCCTCTCCTTCTCCCTCTGCCCCTCTCCCCCATTCTCTCTCGCTCTAAAATAAAAAAAAAATTAAAAATTAAATTTTTTTTTAATTTTAAAAAAGAATACTACTCAGCAAAAAACAAAGGGCGGGGGGGGGGAGAAATGAGCTGATATACACAGCAATTCAGATAAACTTCTTTTTAATTATGTGGAGGAAATAGAGATTGCATGATTTCATTAAATGCAGTTCTAGAACAGGCAACACTTATCCATAGTGGTAAAAATCAGATCAACAGTTTGCTGGGGAGAAGGTGACAGGGATTACCCGTAAGGGCATATGGGGGAATTTGCTAGGGAGATGGAAAAAAACATGTTCAACACCTTCATCGTGGGTACATGGATTTGTCAAAACTCACCTGCCGCATGTTTAAAATGCATGCATTGTATTGTATGTAAATTATATATCAATCAAGTGATTTAAAATAGATGCTTGGCTATGGGGATTAGAAATAAGGGAATTCCTTAGATTAGTGGTTTGTTAAACATTGGCTTCCATAGGAATTACCTGGAAGTAACTGCTGGATCCTACCTCAAGTTTCTGACTCCATGTGTCAGGGGTGAGGCCCAGGAATACGCATTTCTTATTCTTTTTTTTTTTTTCTCAACATTTATTTTATTTTTTGGGACAGAGAGAGACAGAGCATGAACGGGGGAGGGGCAGAGAGAGAGGGAGACACAGAATCGGAAACAGGCTCCAGGCTCTGAGCCATCAGCCCAGAGCCCGACGCGGGGCTCAAACTCACGGACCGCGAGATCGTGACCTGGCTGAAGTCGGACGCTCAACCGACTGCGCCACCCAGGCGCCCCAGGAATACGCATTTCTAACAAGGGATCAGGTGGGAAGGGGAGGAGATGGTGACACGGCTCCTCCAGGGAGCACAGCTGAAAAGCTAGTGCCTTAGAGGTAGACAAAAATGATTCCTAAAATGAATCAATTAGTGAGGTCAATTTCAGCAGGATGGCCTTGCTGCAGTCAGACACAGAGCAGTTTTACCAAGTTAAGTCCTTGCATATGCGTCTCAATTTAATGGGAATAAAATTTAGTATTTTGAGTAATTTCCTGGAAAACTAAAATAAGCTTTTTAATTGCTTTCACGAGTCCCAGAAGTCCCTGCAAATTCATAGAGGGAGCTGGCAAATCCTCTGAAATTCAACACAAATTTTTTGTGCACACTTTTTTTTCCCCCCTAGAGAGAAGGCCAAGTTTTCATCAAATGTTCAAGTGAATATGATCAAAAAAGATTAAGGCACACTAAAGTAACTCTGTGAGTATCCTTTCCATTTTTAATTTTCATATACATGAGTTTTCTTCAAAGATAAACAGTAAGTGAACATGAAAGCTTACAACTTCGATTTTTTTTTTTTTTATTTGCACTGAGCACTCAGAAGTTTTAGATTGAAGGCTTGGCATAGATATTATGTAGGTCACTAGCAGTGAAGAGGAATGAATAAGCGTTCACCATTGAAAAGTAATGAGCAAAGAAAGCTTCTAAGTGTGACCAGACATTCTAGAAGTGTAATTTTTTCAAGACTGAATTAAACTTTTTCAAGATTAAAATTAAGATATTCTTTATTTCACCTTTCCCCACTTCCTGGTTCCAGTGTAATTAAGAAAATAAGAAATAATTATGTAAAGTTAATAACTATAGTATGTGGCTTGGACAATACATGAAACGATAGATTGCAGCTGTAAGAGCATTTTTATTTGTGCATATACATTTTCATGCGGAGAATATGCAAATGTGGTTAGGATTATTTCCTACCTATTTCACATTCCGTACAAACGCTAATGGAACTGCCACATATAATATTATAATACAGCACATCTGTCTATTCATTGTCCAGTATACCTCTCTTTATTCCCTACAGATATGAAAGAATACATTTTCAGTCTTCCACTTTATCTGGTCTCTATCCTGGATACACATTTAGGGGTTGATATAGTTTCTCAATAAGCGATCAGAAACCTTGTTACATTCAATCATTTTCATAAAATAGAAAAAAATTACAAATAATCATAGAGCTTAGCCATGAACAGATTTAGTAAACTTATTTAGTATCCATATTTCATAATAAATATGTCAATTAGCCTCTACAAATATGTGGTCCACTGACATATTCTGTGACTTAGAAGTGCACAGAAAACAATTTGATTATGAAATATTATGGCCACTACTAATTCTTTCATGTTCTGTTTTATGAAAAGGTCTGACTTTTATTTTTCTGCATGCTTTTCAACAGGTTAGACTTATCTGTGTCCATGGTCTCGATAATGTATGGACACTAAGCTCTTTAGGAGGCAAAAAAACAAACTTACTCTTATTTGAACTCCATTTTCTCCTCCATTTTTAAATCTCCGCATAAAATCACCTTGCAGAATGATATTATTTTCTCCCTTTTCTTGTCTGAGCTGTTGCTAACAGCTTTTAATTTGGGAAGTCTATCTCTGAGTTTTCTGCGCCTCACTGGTTTCAGCTCAATTGTTTCTCTAGCCAGCAGAGCATTTCATTTCTCCTGAAGGTCACTGCAGGCTGCCAAGGCTTTGAAAACATACCATCTTTTCATTCATGCTGCAATCTAACCCTGCAGTGCCATCAAGAGAAATGGAAACAGGCATGTGACTTTTTCTATCAACAATTATTGAATTTATTGTCATATAAAGTGGATTAGGCCATCAGTGAACAAGGACCTTCCATAACTCCACCTTTCTTCAAGGCAGCAGACACTATTTTTTGTATTTTAGTAGTTTGCCTGTGTACAGATAATTATTTGTATAAATTACGCCATAATGCCGTCTGCTTTTGGAAGTAACTCTTCCAACCATATCACTACCAGTTGCAATAAACCAATGATGCAGGAAGCAGCCCCGATCTAAGGACACTCATAAAACGAACACTGCATTGGCCATCTGTTGGAGGACGGATGGCATTAAATGTAATGTGGGCCTGGAACACATCCAGTATTGTTTATTCTGTCACATATCAGATGAGCACTGAAATCAAATTGATGATTTTTTAATTCCAAGGGGACAAGGAATGGAGAGCAGAAGAGGGAGAAGATTCCAGATTTATCCAAAAGTATTCAAGTGACAACTTGATTCAAAAGGAAAAAAAAAAATAATAAAAGCAGATGATCTCAGGAAGAGTAATCTATATTATACATGCCAAATATTTACATGTTTTGGCTAACAGAAATTCACTGTTAAGTATTATGTACGTGTTCTGTAGTTAATGCTGCTAGAAAAAATAAAGCTCTCCTTGATGAACAAGTTCGTTGAATCATCAGCACAAATTTTTCATCTTTTAAAGGCAAGAATTTTTTTGTTTTAGATAAGATAAAAATGTTTTATTTTATATGCTAATATTTTAGATTACCTTATAAGAAAAGCTGATACTATGAATCGTGAGTTGCTGGGGGTTTTGTTTGTTCAGTTCTAGGGCAATAAAATTGTGGCAGAGCAGTTACATAGCTAGCTTGCGGACTACAATGAGATTTTTCTTGTAAAAGCAAGCTATTCCAGTGTGTTTCACTGGGAAACTCACCGAAGTTTGATTCAAAGATCTGATTTAATATCTCAGATTTTCCAATTATTAGCGAGGTGACTCTGTGCAAGTAATTTAATTTCCTTGAATCGTGGTTTCTTTAAAACGTAGAAATGACGAATGAGGAATTTATGGCTGGTATCTCTGTAAAAGCTAAGGCATTATAGGAATGTAAATAATGTTATTTTCATTTTGGTAAAACGTATAGGTCAATCTTGGAGGAATGCCCTTAGGATCTGTCTTGTTCTTATGTAGAAGTGACCTCTTCCTCTCCAAGTAATCTCTTCGACCTGCATTACTCACAAGGGTAACCTTCAACACACCAGTTGCTCATCTCCCTTCAGAATGAAAGTAATAACAGAAATGCAAAGGAATTCCATAATAGTCTTAATCCACAATTAGAAAAATATTGTTTCTTCAGGGTTTGGGGCAACATCTATGGATGTGATATTTGAATGGTATATGATAACATTTTTGATTATTCCAGGGACAATGGAAAAGACATTTCATGCATCCACCTGTTCACCGAACAGATATTCACTGAGTATCTACAGGGGTAGGTAGATCATGCATATACCTAGCTGGGAACAAAAGTGACATGGTGCCTGTCCTCACAGAGCTTGTTTTAACTGGGGAATGACATCAACACAGGTACACTGAAACATTCTCAAGGTGTCCAAACGCTATGAAGGAACGTCAGGGTAATAATGGGGGGGGGGGCTATGGGGGGGCTGGAGGGTGGGGAAAAATCATGGAGAAAAGTGGCTTACTTTACACAGAGTGGTTAGTGCTCTGACTGCCACACCCTCGACACGTATTAAAACACAGACACCGACAAGATATTTTCAGAAAACAGGATGCCCTCATTAACAGCACTGGCAAGGCAGATGCTGAAATTAGAATATAGCATTAGATGGAGGAAGTTTTTCTCTAGTTGAAAGTCTGAGCGATCAGCTTACACATATAACTGGAGAGAGCTAAACCCACTGCCGGGAGAGCAGATGCCACCCAAGCTCCCCTACACTGACCTGCCAAGGCTCATTAATCTCCACCGTTTAACACCTCACTATTCACGGCTCCCCATCCCAGAGAGTGAACCACATTCTGTCCACTTCATGGCTGGCCCATAATATAAGGTGACCGATTAGGACAAAAAAATGCAAAATCTATACTCACCAAAAGCACGGTGAATATTTTCTTCAAAAACTCTTAGCCATGCTTTAACTCAACTTCAGTCTCTTCATTGATCTCAAAATCTATGTGCATTACTTTTATAATTTATCTATCTACTCAGCACTGCATTCGTTGTTCAAATTTCTAGTTTTTTTCCCCCTCAGTCACTCACTCTCAGGAATCTAATCTCGGACTCTTTAAGCAGATTAAAAAAAATAACTGTCTGGCAATAAATAACTGTCCTGGGCATAATTTCAATAGTAAAATATAGGTCACTGAATCTGCCCACCAAGTCTGCCCACCATTATTTCCTGTTTCTGTACCCAAATCCAGTCTCTTGAATGGCTTCTCCTCTAGCTCTGTATGACTGACTAAATCCTACCCCATTTCCCTCTTGGAGGTTATGCCCTAAGCCTAGAACGTCCAGCATCTTAGTTACAAATAAGGGCTCTGACGTCAGCCGACCCAGGTTCAAATGCCCACTTGACCTCTTATCACCTGCGGGATGTTGGGCACATAAATGAACCACTTGGGGAAACAAAAGCACTTACCTCATCAAGTCGTTATCAGGATGTAACTAATATGTAAATCAGTCAGCATCATGCTTGGACCCAGCAAGTGCTCAATACCTATCAGCTATTATAACTCCATAATCTTTTTCTAAGAATGACTAAAACATCACTTTTCTCAGCTCCTATCAACCCAACGAGAAACAAGATTTAGGTATTTCCTATTATTTTGACAAGTCTTTTGTTTTGCTTTGTTATGCATGTTTGCAAAAGAAAAAAAAAATCCCTAAATCAGTGACCATCCACTGTATGTATTTAAAATATGCATTTAATTTTGCGTATGCAGCTTCTGTTAAACATGATACATGTATACTTGTAGGTCTCTGAAGATGTTATATATTCCAAGCTCTTAGAGGAAGGAAGAACTCAATCTGTTCAATTTTCTTAAACTTAATACGTTTCTTTTGGATTATTCAATTTGCACGCACCATTACGCAACACTTAAGAGTTAGATCAACTCCTCTCCTTTGAGTTCAGAGATGTTAACTGCTGGGAGTGATTCCATAGACAAATAACGCTTAAGAGAATGATCTGAACCTTCAAGCTTTTTGTAAAATTGACTCCTATATACTATGGCCCCTGATTACCATCTGTCACTGTTAGTTTCATAGTCTATGCATGGTTATGATCATGTTGATGTTCTGTGAAGGCCACCTCAAAAGCCTTAGTTAAAAAACAATGCCATTTGCTCATTTTTTATTCTATTTTTTTCTCTTTTTCCGTATCCTAAATATAAATATCATGTAGGGAACCTTAATGTTATTCTTCCAGAGAGTATACATCCTCCTTTTATACTTAAAAACTATGTTGGAAATCATTACACATTTTTATTTAAATTTCTATCTCATTCTTTCTTTTAGTTGAATCGTGTTCTACTGTATGAATATAGCTTCACTTATTTTACAAGTTCTTACTGATGGAAATTTAGGTTTTTCCGGTCTTTTGCTACTACAAACAATATTGCAATAAACATACTTCAGTTCCTTTGCACACTCGTGTATGTCTGTAAGTACCTTACCCTAATTTTTTGTTAATGGCTCCACCATTACCCCAATCAGGTTTAGAATCTTCTGATATCTCTGACCCTTCATAATAATAGATGGCACATCAGATTCAATCAGTTCTTTATTACATCCAATCATTTTTAATTAATTAAGTACTTATTTATTTTTTTTGAGAGAGAGAGAGAGAGAGAGCACACAAGTGGATGAGAGGCAGAGAGAGAGGGAGAGAGAGAATCCCAAGCAGGCTCCACTTATCAGCATAGAGCCCAACACAGAGCCTGATCCCAAGAAACTTTGAGATCATGACCCGATCAAGAGTCTGGCACTTAACTGACTGAGCCACCCAGGCGCCTCAGGATCCAATCTTTTACTAGAGAGGAAAAAATGGTGGTCGTGGTCGTGGTAATAACAACAACAACAACAACAACAACAACAACAACAACTAAGAGGACTTGTTTTTAACTACACAAAAGAAAATCTTATAAAAACTGGTGGTGATGGGGGGGCGCCTGGGTGGCTCAGCTGGTTCAGTGTCTGACTTCCTCTCAGGTCATGATCTCACGGTCCGTGGGTTCGAGCCCCGCGTCGGGCTCTGTGCTGACAGCTTGAAGCCTGCAGCCTGCTTCGGATTCTGTCTCTCCCTCTCTCTCTGCCCCTTTCCTGCTCACACTCTGTCTCTCTCTCTCAAAGATAAATAAACATTAAAAAAAAATCTTTAAAAAAATTGGTGGCGATGGGAAGGTAGTTTGTAGGCAACTGTGCTGTTCTTGCGACTTCACATGCATTGTTTTTAATTCTCGCAATTAGATAGGTTTTTTTTAGACCCATGATAAAATTTTCAGATGAGGAAACTGAGGCTCAAGTCAAATGAGGAATGTGACCGAAGTTACAACATTAAGTACTGAGGCCAGCCTATGTGCCTGGGTTCTCTTAATTCCTAAACCTATACTCTGCCCTCAAATCTACGTCTCTGTAGTAATGCATGATATCAGCCTTTATATGCTGATTCATTACAACTCTAAATCCCTCCGCATCTGCGTGGTATCCACTGCTATCTCACTAGTTCAGGCAGACTAGTGAAACAGCCTCCTACGGACTCTTCTTGTCTTAAGTTACTTCCCTCAAATTTCTCCTGCTCGCCACTTGCCAATAACCTCACTCCAACACGAATTCAATTACATCATAAGATTACTCTTTCAGCCCAGTACTTAACGCTTCCTCAGCATCTGGACCCACTTCCCCTGTCCCTCCCTGTCACCTCTCCTGCTGTGGCAGCAACCTCAGGGTGTGGACGCTTTTTAAGTAGGTATACGCGCGCAGTGAGGGCACAGCCAGGGGAGGTGCTGATTCAGTATGGCTCCCAGGCCCTTATCCTCACCTTCCACAGAGTAGCTCCATTGTCATCCGCTTTCTGTGTAAGGGAATGGGGTCAGGTAATACTTTATTTGAAAAGTATCTGAAAAAACCCACAACGTTCCAACAGCTAAAAACAAAATAGGAAACTGTTAATATTGTGCAAATACCGGCTCCATGAGGATAGGCCAGTTTTTCTCTCGTGCACGACAGTATTCCCAGGGCCTAGAATAGTGCCTAGAAAGTGCTCAATGAGTATTGGTTGAAGGAATGAATAGATGTGTGGACTTAATTAACTTTGGCTCCATGGATGCACGAACAGAAACTTTGGGCAAGTTAGCTACCCAACTGCGATAAGCCCTTTTCCCTCTCCTGTGGAACCCCGCACTCCCACCCAGTAGCACTGTGGAGACTGGAAACGTTAAGTACCTAGCCCAGGAACTGTAACAGCCTAACTTGCGCATTTATTGCTCTAGGTCAAACCTATTTGTTGTTTCATAAACACACCTGGAATTTCCTATTTTCTTCTCCTTCAAAATTTTTCTTCATCAGAGCCACTAAACGTTTTTCCAAGACTCTTTCTCAATGAACCCAGCATCTTACTATTTACTTGATTTTTTTTTTTTTTTTTTTGGCATTTATCTATTTCCCATGGTGATGGGAGGTGGAGAAAAACAAGGCTGGTCTGGTACTTGTTGGTCAACAGAATAATTTAATAAGTTCATGACTTGGTAGAACAATCTTTCAGATTAATAATTAAAATCAGAGCAAATGAAAAAGGTACTTTTTTCTTGCAGACACTATTGAATTTACTTTTGTCTATGCCATTTAGATTCATGTAATATAACTTTTCTCATTTATCCAGTGCTTGAGAGTATACAGACTATTCCCTCTTGTTCTTAGTTCAATTCTTATCAGTGGTATTAACTACACGTGATAGAACTGTTGGCCATTTCAAAATGTCTATCACCCAAGTCAGAGAAGGAAAGGTCTCTACACCAAATGTATTTCCTGCGCAAGCAAAAAATAAATGTGGTTTCAAAGTAGCAACATAATGTGTCTTTGGGAATGTGTATATTTTTTCAATTTGTTTTATCCTAACCCTCAAAATGAACAAACCTATTGTAGTCAATTGGTGTCAAAGCAACTTAACCTTAATTTTAAGACCATACCAAAAGTATTGTCTTCCCTAAGTAAGTATTGTACAACCTTCCCTAATCGAGTTTGAAAAAGACAGATGGGCCTGCTTTTTCCTTGCACTGTGTTTATAGTTACAATCTACATTTGCTCATATAACACATTAAAAAAATCAGCTGCAGAACTGACATCAGAGAAAATGATTCCAAATTCTAAATATACGTTCTAAATTCAAAAGGCAACAGTGAAGCATGTAGATTCCCTGTCGATAAGGACTCAAATCCATTTTAGCAAAAGTAATAAATGGGAAGGTATCTGTTTGTGAAAGGATAGGAATCCTGGAGGTCACGTCCGCAGAAGCTGCTGAAGTAGCCTTTGAGAAAACACCTTACAGACATTCATTTCTCTTCTTGCCTTCTATACTTCTCTCTCTGTCTCTCTCTCTCTGAAGTTTTCTTTGACTTACCCACTGCAAAGACTAGATGTATCGTACTTTTAGGAAATGACAAGCATTCATATCTAATACCGTAGACAGTGCTGAACTTCCCAAATATTTGTTCCTCCTCCCTGGGGGAGGGCTGTATTTCTTTGCCTCACTGATGTCAGAGTTGGCCATAGGAATCGATTTGGCTACTGACATGAATACAGGTCACTCCCAAGGCGATGCTTCTAGAGCCAGCATGTTGTCCATGGTAATCTCTTTTCCCCGCACCAAAAAGATCAGGAATGCTTTCCATGGATGGTGCTCTAACCATCCGGGTCCCAGAGTGCAGACTCCTTGAGTAGAGCCCTCCAGCCTGCGATGGAAATGTGGCGGGAGGGAGAAACGAACGTTTGAGATTGTGAAATCATTGAGATCAAGCCATTTGTTACCTCAGCACAACTTAGCCTCTTCCTGACTAACATCTGTGATAGGAAGTCATACACCAGAATGAAGGGAAGCTCTTTTACCTAGAAGGTGCAAAGAAAAAAAAAAAAAAAAAAAAAAAGCAGGACTGTTGTTGGAATTAAGAGAAAAATAGCATATTTAATGATTTGTACTTATAAAGGGGGTTAAGGACTTCTATGTGGATGACTATTAAGTGTGTATAGGGGGATACGGGTAAAATCATTAAATTGTTAGTGAATACCAAGAGTGCAGTAATATTTCAATTTTATCTTCAGAGATGAAAGCGTTTGTCATGGTAACCTGTAGTGGGCAGTATTACTGGTGGCAGGGGTCATGTATTTATGAAATCAGACAGACTGAGTTCAATCCTTCAAACCTCTTCCCGACTGCTCAACGCTGAGCAATTTAACTGAAGGTGCAATTGCTAATCTATAAAAGTGGCATATGGAAGCTAGCTTGCTGGGTTATTCTGAAGATAACAGAGAATGCATGTTAAGAGTCTGATATAAGGATGTGGCATACAACGGCTGCTCGATCAACACAAATCTTATTACTTCTACATATTTATACTTGCCCTCTCAATGAACAGAAAGCTAACGTATCCAAAATTATCTAGGGTCTAAAGCTATGGGTGAGCCTAGGGTGAATGTGAATTAAGCAGAATTGGGTTTCAGGCTTTGGAGAAGCCTGGGACAGAGGGCATTTTCAAAGGTTCTCAGAAGAACAAGACAGTTTTAACTTTAGGGCCAAAGAGATCTCGAAGGCTGTTTTGAAGGGAGGTTGAGTCAGCAGGTGAGGCTTAACAAAGACATCCAGACAAGACTTCAGCAAGAGCACTGGGGGGCACGGACTTCTTCCTGTCCTTTCGTAGCTCCTGAGAGTGTGAGATTCAAAAAAGAAGAAGAAAACGCAGTGTAGGAGATAAACCCAACCTAACAGTGCATTGAGGTGGCCATTATTGCACACAAAATGTACCTGCTTGAAAATGCCTACCCATTCTGGTCCCCCTTAGACAACAGCTGCCCGCCATCACTGAGGCCCAGTATAATTCCTGGGTGAGAAAAATCGAAAAGCTTCAAAGATTCTGGATCAGGCGAAGAGAGTGATACTTGCGTTCCCTTGAATACCTTTTCTGAAAACTTTCATTTCTAACTTGGCCCTGGAGGGGCAAGTAGTTCCTGACATGGGTACGTTTCTGGTTTCAGCTCATCACTTTTATTCATAATTTACACATGGCTTTTGACATTCAATCACAGCACAACAGAACAAAATCCTTGGACCTAAAACATTTTGATGCAACATTAGTTTGATGGCTCTGACTCCATGTTTTAAAAAATGAACACCCTTCCCCCCATATTACTTAATCATTATGTAGGCTAAGATTTATTCTCCTGAGTTTCTTAGAGATATTTGCCCATCAAAATAGGTTCCCTTAAAAAAAGAACCAGGGTATTTCACAGCAAACTATATCTCTTGGTGCACTTTAGGTTTTACCTGTCAGTCACTGACTTATTTTTATGTCCTCTGCCTTCTCCATCCAAAGCCTGTTGCAATTTTTGAGACAACTGGATGCACAAAGTCTGCAATGGTCTCTCCTACGGTGACGTTCTAAAAGAAGACTTGCGGCCAGCATATTCAAGTACATTCAGTTGGACCAGGAGTAGGCCTGCACACTTAAGCAAACTCCTATGATAGCCTCCTTTCACTTATACTAGTCTATGGGACCACCATTCTTATGCTTCCTAGTGATTCCGATTTTTGATAACGTGTCTCCTCCAGCTGAAGGGACATCACAGCACAGTACAACTTTAGTCACATGGCTAGTCAGCGAAGTACTGTCAAACTAGGAAATGGCTGTTACGCATTCAGGAAATGTCTACACTGGGCTCCAGGCTAATAATCCGGAGAAAGGAACATTTAAACAAAGATTTTTTTTTTTTTTTAAAGGCCTTTATGTTGCCTTGCAGCAGGAAATGCACCTTGAATACATCAGCCTAATCCCCACTTTCTGAATGAATGGTTTGCTAAATTTAGCATCTGCAGATGATTCATGCATACGCTGCAGTAGATACAGCTTGGAGCAGAAAGAATTCTACAAGTCAACTTGATGGGGTTAGTTATCTAGGCACAACTCACCAAGGGTTAAAACAGGAACGTATTTAAACCACAGAGAGATCAAGGCTTTGTAACAAAGGCTGTTCCAGTTTAAAAATATGTACTGTAGACCAATTTTGATAGAAATCAGGGGACTGATTCAACAAGATGGTGGGACAGAAACATGGTAAAAGTGTTATTTTGCTAAGATGGGCTGGTTTCCTGATGATTTCATTAGGAGTTAGCAGAGAAGGAAGATAGCTTTAGGATCTAGCCGTCGTGCAAGTGAAACATGCAGAGAGATGGAGAGAAGTGTCTCAAGAAGGTTTGCTGCATCCCAAGATTCAAACTGCTTGTTTGTTATTTTTGGCTGCCAAAGCAGTACTTCTGTGACTCAGTGTTAGGCATGTTTCAAGACAAACATATACACACACACACACCACCACCACCACCACCACCACCACCAACAACAACAACAACAACAAACAATAAAAATTAAGTGAAAAGAAAAAAAGCCGCACACAGCTCTAAGCAGGTATATAAGGCCCCCCAAGCTTTACTCAAATGATTTTCCATTTAGAGCTTCTAGATTGAGTTCAAGGCTTACCACCTCCTGGAAGTACTTTCTTACACCTTTTCCCTTACAGTCTCTCCTTTCTTCCTCTACTCTCCTTCTTTAATACCTTCTCTATGATTCCATTCAACCAGTATTTATAAGCACTTGCCATGTGCCAGGGAATATTCTGACACACTTAGGATACACTGGTGAACAAAAAAATTCTTGTTCTCAGTGGAGTTCACATTCTAGTTGGTAGGAGGGAAGAAAGGACAGTGAGGTAGTCCTTCTTTAATTGTAATGTAATAATTTACTTTCTCATGTAACTCCACGAAGCCAGAGGACTGTGTCTGGTTCATCTCTGCAGCACAGAGCAGGCCCTCAATAAGTATCCACTTAATGACTGAATATGGAATTCTCAGTAACGACAATATTAAAAATCAAAGATGTTCTTAAAAGAGAATATTTGGGCCTTTATTCCTCGGTACTAATTTATGAACTAGCATAGTAATTAGAGCTGCTGTGTACTAGTTTCCAATTTTATAGATCTAATTTTGGAAAGTTTTATAGTTGAAACATTGAGTCGTCAAACATATCCAATTTTGACGATCACGATACTTCTTTTCAATGTCCTTGAATCCCATAAACTGTTTTCAGTGAATAATCTTCTATTCTTGGTTGGTTTCTAAAGCACAAAATAAAAATAAACCTCCTTTCTTAATAGGATTTAAATGACAATATATTACAAGATGCAGTAGGGCTTTAAATTTAGGGTGTGAGTGAAGTTTTGCAATTTGATAATCAAAATAACTCTTAATGGGTCTTATCTAAATGCTCACTTGGATACTTATATTTAGTATCCACACAAATGCTGTTTCTCAGAATTTACTTTTTGTAATATCTCCTTAAAACAGAGACATGCTCCTGAAATTTTTCCTTTTAAATACCTCTGTTGGAATAAGCAGCATTAGTGAACAAAGACGGTACAGTGCCCAGTCTGGGGTTGTGAACACAGTCTGTGGTCACAGCGTACTTGTGGATATTGAGAAATATCAAACTAGTGTGTTGGCCATATTCCTTGTGGAACCTCTACTCTATACCCTGCTGCATACTGTCTTGGGCAGCCCCCTTGTTCTTTAGCTGTGTCCACTAGAGGGTAAGTGGGAGAGAGGAGGAAAAAAAAAACAACAGTTTAAGTTTGGGAAATCTGCTGACCAGTCTGAGGATGGAAATTTTTTTGAGGATCAATTCAGGATTCCTTGATTCATATTCATTTTGCCTCTTATTGCCATGGATACATAAGTTTTTATGAATATAGCATTTATAATGGCAAGTTACAAGATGGCAGTATATTACACTGAGTCTATTTTTACAACCTAAAAAATAAATGCCGTCCAGATAACTTAAAGCGGCGTTGTGGAAACATACGAGGCTACCTCAGCAGAAGCACCTTCCAGACATGCAACATCATACTTCTGACCTCCAGTAACGGTTTCAGAATTGGGTTCCATGAATGTGAGAAAACACACTCAGTTCTAGGACCGGTTCTACTGACCAACGCCATGACAAGCTGATCTGTTGCCATGTCCTGAGTCATGTGTCTAAATGACGAAAACAGCAAATGTCATGTAAGTCCAGGAGTGCTAGTTTTGGTGCTCTCCGTGTCGTTAAAGCTAGCAGCAGCCCGCTGTGCACTGTGAACCGGTGAGGTGGGGAAGACGGTATTACACAAAATACTGACCACCTGTTGTGATGTCCGGACGCTCACCATTCTAAGTTCTCGCTAAGAATTCCAGAGGAGAGCAAGACAGGGCGATGGCAATGGAATACCAGGGGTGGTAAAAGATAGGATAAGCCTACGTGATCAGAAGGAATAGATGGAAATTCCAATCAACTGTAAAACCCAGAGTGTCTATAAAATCCAAAATTTGACTGCATGTATCCTTTTTTCTGAGGGGCGGGGGTGGGGAGACGGAGAGCATGACAGAATGAGAATCTTAAGCAGGCACCACACTCAACACTACCCGGACGCGGGGCTTGATCCCACGACCCTGGGATCACGGCCTGAGTCAAAATCAAGATGCTTAACCGACTAAGCCACCCAGGAGCCCCCATAATACTTTTCAAATACTCTATAAGCTAGAGTTGCACACAGGGGAAAGAAGAAAAGAAAGACAATAGCATCTTCGCATAATCAGACATGGCTAATTTACATGGGCCGACTGCATTTCTATCTCTGACATCCAAACTCTTTGACCACACCCCCCCCCCCAACCGTCAGACAAACTTACGCACAGACACAGACACAAAAACAATGACCCGCCAATTCCAGACTGGGAGCCAGTGGTTGGCACTGGACTTTTAGTCCTTGTACAGTCTGCCTGGTTTGTTGTTGTTGTTGTTGTTGTTGTTGTTTTTTCAACCACTTTTGCAGTTACTGTTCTTCTTTCTCTTTGTAACCATAGACACTCCCACAGAGCAGAGGCTCAATTCCAGGCAAAGTGTGCGTGCGTATTTTTAAATAAAGAAAACAGGTCTTCTAGTTCTGCGTTAGCAAAGTCACCTCTTCTACTGTGGGTGCTAATGCTAAACATGCAATAATACTTTATTGTCATGAGCAGGAATCTGCTTTGCTAATTAAATGCAGCTGTCAGTAATTACTCCTTGTCAGTGTAATCTATTTTAGGGAGCTCTACTTTAAATGATAAAAGATGGGCCTGATATTGAGAGGGTGGGAGAAGCAAGGTGACTGCTGACTTCCCCACATCAGAAACTCACTCTTTTTTTTTTTATGACGAATGAGTAACTTTATTGTGAAGATACCTGAAGGGGGTTATCCGGTATTTCTTTAGCACATGAGTAATAAAGTTTGCAATTAAATAGTTCTTTTCATATCTGAAATCTAAATGTCACCCCTCCGTAATACCAACAAGTACTATGCCTTTCTGAGTTAAAAATACATCATGATGGTAATCGGTAAGAAAAGCATCAATAGTGAAGTCACTATAATCTCTACCATCAAGGGGACTTCAGTACAAATGAGACTTCTAATTCTCATAAATGGATTAGACAGAGGAGGATACTTTGCAAGGTGAAGGGGGGGGGGTAGTAACAATTTCCTCTATGCCTTATTTCACTGATACGCAACCAGGCTTTCTCTGGGAAAAGGCTGGACTTCAGTTCAGGTCTTCGAAATATGCATGTGAAAAAAATGCATGGCTTTTGCTTGTAACACTAATTTATCTTAAGCGCTTCTGAAAGAAGCCTAAAACTCTTTAAAGCTCTGAATCTACCTGACTACAAGCAATGTCGGGGTGAAGGTACTGGCAGCCCAATTCTCTGCACAGGATAGGTGCAGGAAATGCCACAGACGCTGGCATTGAGGCCAGGGTCTGAGGGGAGCAGAGCTGCGGCCCTCGCCTCCCCTGACTTCCCCTGACATTTAAAATGAATGTGGTGGTTGGGGCGCCTGGGTGGCTCAGCCGGTTGGGCATCTGACTTGGGCTCAGGTCATGATCTCACAGTTTGCGGGTTCGAGCCCCGCGTCGGGCTCCGTGCTCACAGCTCGGAGCCCGGAGTCTGCTTCGGATTCTGTGTCTCGCTGGCTCTCTCTCTGCCACTCTGCCGCTCACACACACTCTCTCTCTTTCTCGCTCTCTCTCTGTAAATAAACATTAAAAAGTTAAAAAAATAAATAAATAAAATGAATGTGGCGGCAGTGGGAAGGGGAAGCCGGAGTCTCAACCAGTGAAGCCATGGGGTGGTGGTAGGATCAGTGGGGAAAACAGCAGCAGGGAGGACCTGGTGCACAAGTGGCTTTACCCTGCCCCCCTCCCTGCCACCGCCCAGGCTCTAAGACTTATCACACCCCTCACAGCATCCTGACCGCCTCATCCTTCTTCTCCCACCAACACTCCAATAGTCCTTGTGTTCCTGGATAATTAATTATCTTGTTACAGGTCCCAACAAATTCAGCAGCTACTCTTCTGCATACAGCACATTATTTATTTAAAAAAAAATTTTTTTTTCAACGTTTATTTATTTTTGGGACAGAGAGAGACAGAGCATGAACGGGGGAGGGGCAGAGAGAGAGGGAGACACAGAATCGGAAACAGGCTCCAGGCTC
>NW_024412394.1:71921275-71980418 GCF_014898765.1 Herpailurus yagouaroundi
AAAAAAAAAAAAAGTAGAACTATCTAAGTGTATTTTTGAACTACGGTAGGCAAAAGACACTAACTTGCATTCTTTTTCCCGGGACTCCTCTGTTGGGTAAGGGGTGCAAGGTCCCGTGGGAATGGTGTAAGTTCTCCCTTTTCCCTGGTATAAATTCTCACCTCCTTTATTGAGAATACATGGGCTATTCCAGATATTTCTAAAAAACCAAAATGTTAAACATTTCAAGTGATTGGCATCTCAATTGAAGAAAGAACACACTGAGTAGCTACTGAGCTCCTTACAGAGTAGGGTTTATTCAAAGGGAGAAACCAGTAAGACAAACACGGACTATAGAACCTCTGAAACGTCCTGGCTTTTTTTAGGTTCCTATGACAATTTCACTGCATTCTTGAATAGCTGTCATATGCCAAACTCAGGCTTTTGAATCACCTGGAACATTCCTGGAATACAGTAGGTGTTCAAGAAATAGCCATCAAGTGCATGAGATTTTGAGCTATTGTCACGGTATTGTTACTTGCTTCCCACTCTAGCCGGCTGAAGCCAGGGAGTGAAATTTGGTGGCAAGGGCAGAGACAGCACAGCCAGAGGTAGGCTTCCCACCTGTGGTCGGGTGCTGATGGGAGTGGGGAGCATAAGGGCCTTGTTTCCTCGCACGAACATCCACAGGCTCCCCAGGGCAACACAAACATCTTTCCTTTCTTTGCGCTCCGCTCCCTCCGACATCAGGCTCCCTTTTACCAACTTGGGGAGGTAAGACCCACTTGACTGTCTTCTGGAACAAGGAAAAGGTCCTCCTCCTCGAGCCTACTTTTAGTATCAAAGGAGTCGTGGCACAAACCCTGTAACATGTGTAGTTGTCAGAAGGTCTGCCCCAGACCTGTGCTGGGTGAGGGATGAAGGTGTGTGCCCAGCCTTCTAGGGCTGGCCTCCCCAGACCGTAGGATCACTGGACACAGGAAGGCAGCACTACAGTAACCACACTTAGGGATTTCAGAATGGTTCTCTCTCTCAGCATAACGATTACTAGATATCCTTTTGCTTTCAAAAGTATCCCAGCTTGGCCGGTAAATTCTATGGTCATCTATTTAAAACAAACATAAGTCTTTTGTTCAGTTTTCTGACATTTTATCTTCCAATATATTTTGGACATGTAATATATGTAGGGAACCACCTGTAGATCAAAAATGGCTGATTATTATTGTGATGGAATTAGGTCACAGAGAGCTTCATGCTTATAAAAGTAAAACTATCCCCTTCATCAAGGCTACAGAATTATTTGGTAATCAAGAAGCTACTACTAAAAAAGAAAAAAAAAAGCAGCAGCAGCTACTAAAGGCAGAGGAAAAATTTCATATATATGTATATAATTATATATATATGATTTAATATTATTATAGTATACATAATAGAATATACATGTATACACCCCTAAAATATATATTCCTCGCTAAGGTACCTTTAAAACAGGATATAGTTAAATTCTCACAACGGTATAAACATTTCCAAATAAATTTATGACTGAAAGCAAACAGGATTAACTTGTTTCTACTTACATATTACTGATGGTTTTGTCTCAGGCTTAAGGCATACAGTGGGAATATAATGTCTATACAACAAGGGAATATTAATGTTTTTAAGTACTTAAGAGGAAGCAGATAAACATAATATTAATACTGTTTTTGTTTTTAATTTTAGAAATAATACAGTAAAAGAAGTCAGCTAAAATAGTTATAGCTTAAATACCATACTACATGCATCAATATTTTTAGAGAATAGTATATTATAGTCTTTATGTTATACTTTTGAAGGTAGTATTTTTATTTTTGAAGGGAATTTATTATTTTATTTGTATGTTTGGTTACTCACCAGGGAATGGCCATACACATCTAAAAATATTTCCTATTAAATACATCTATCAACAGGCCATTGATATTTTTTCAGAACCAGATAAGATGTTAATGTGATTATCATAGGTTATCAGCTAATCTTTTGCTTTTATGGAGTTTTCCATTTTGGTCATAGTGAAGGCATTTAATTTCATGTTTATTTCAAATCTTAGAAGAAAAATTTTTATCTCACATTAAGTAAATAATGGGTTAAATATAAGTATCTTGATTTATAGGGAAAATCATAAATAAATCATATTATTATTAGATATATTTAATTTTTTAAAACATTTATTTATTTTTGAGACAGAGAGACACAGAGCATGAATGGGGGAGGGTCACAGAGAGAGGGAGACACAGAATCCGAAACAGGCTCCAAGTTCTGAGCTGTCAGCACAGAGCCCGACGCAGGGCTCGAACTCACGGACCGTGAGATCCTGACCTGAGCCCAAGTGGGACGCTTAACCGACTGAAAACACCCAGGTGCCCCTATTATTAGATATATTTGAAAGAATTTGAATAGAATGAAAAGTAAAAAATAAGCTTATGGACTATTATGGAACTTTCTTGTTTTAAGTTTATTTATTTTGAGAGAGTACACGCGTGCGTGCTCACATGAGCAGGGGAGGGACAGAGAGAGAGGGAAAGAAAATCCCAAGCAGGCCCTGCACTGACAGCATGATACCCAAAGCAGGACTCGAAACCATGAACTCACAAACCATGAGATCATGACCTGTGCTGAAACCAAAAGTCAGACATGTAACCAACGGAGCCACTCAGGTGCCCCTATTATGGAACTTTCTGAAGCTTTCTTAGTCTTGTATATAGAATATAAAAATTAAAACTGCCTAGTTCTCTATAGACCTTACCAGAGAAATGGAGAACTTCAATTTACTCTTAAAAAAAAAAAAAAATCTATCTAGTCTTGCTAGATGGATACCTACTGTGGACACTGAGAACAGTGGAAAAGAAGGGAACCGGACTGGGAGTGGGGAGCAAGTTTTCCCTAATCTCAGGCAGAACGGTACTTTTGTTCCTCACCCCATGTCCTCGTTGCATCTTCTCTCCCTCGTGTAACACACGAAGTACCACCTGTTCATTTACCAGCTAAATTTATTCTTGGGCTTGCAAATTCCTTGAGAGCAAGGAGTGTGTCATCGACCTCCTCAGCACCTAACCCATTGCCCGTCACACACAGTAAGTGCTCAATAAATGTGTACTGAAATAAACTGAGCAAGTCAGTGAGTAAGAAAAGGCTGGAAAAAAAGTAAGGCAGAGGGAATGAGATCATGATTATTTCTCCAATAAAAATGTATTTAGTGCTTCCTATATCCCAGACACTATGGAAGGCACTGCAGATATAGGCACTGGCTGGGGCGGAGGCAGTGTGTGTATATGAATGCTGGCCGGCCACTAACAAATAAACCAATCGTTCAAAAATACAATCTATACACAGAGTACATACAATAGAAGAGCAGAAAGCCAGCCCATCCTGGCTTGGGTGGGGGTGGGTAGGCTGCAAGAAGAAAAGGCATAAGAAAAAAAGAGAAGTGGGGAGAAAGAGGAAGAGAAGTCAGACGAGCAGAGAGCACTCGAGATGGGCAACATGTGCAAAGGCATCGTATGTGAAAGAGCACACTACTCCCTGCCCAGAACCTCCAAACTGCAGGGACCTCATTTTGGAGTCAACAGGAGAGAAGTCCCAGGCTGGGTCTTTGGAACAGTAAGATCGTGGAATGCCGCACTAGTCTGAACTTCACCCTAGAAGCAAAGATGTTACAGGTTATTAAGCAGGGGAATTACATGATCAGGTTTGCATTTGGAAACAAAACAAAACAAAACAAAACTGCAGAAGCACTGACAAGGGTAGATACTTGAAGCTGGTAAGGAGGCTGGCGTGATTCAGGCAAGAAGTTCTGACTGAACTAAAGCAGGTGCGTTGAGGCTGACGGAATAGGTAGGAGTTCAGGAGGCTGGGTTGTCATGTCTTGGTGACAGACTGGAGGAGCAGAGGAGAAAATGCAAGAGGATCCCAGGGTACCTGTATTCCGACTACGATCTTTGTAACTAACTATGCTCCTTGGTTTCTCACTTTCCTTGAGTGTCTGGATGGATGATGTTGCCAATAGAGAAGAACAAAGTAATAGAAAGTATTCGATAAGACATAACATTAAGAAAGTAATGGTGCATACAAAATTTCAAGCCCTTGCTCTTGTTGTCGTTAAGTACAAAGTTGGGGATTCCTTCTGCTAGTATTTATAGAATTCAGCAACTCTAACACTAAATGCTGCTATCGTAGCTACTGAATGCCCAGGTGCCTATTTCAGAGTGGATAGGGTATGAGAATAACATAAACACCGGACTGAAAAAAAAAAATAAATAGAGCTTTGATTGTTGAACTCGTTTGAACTTTACCCTAAAGCTCTACAGAAAATTGGCCAATAATTATAGCTAATATCTGGTGTGCCAGATACCACAGTCCTGGCAATTGGCAATAACGTTCTTCACTTTGAAGAGTCAGGTATCAGGATTAAGTGGGCACCACACATCTAGTCTCAATGGGGGGAAAAACAATATAGCCAAATGTGAATAAAAAATAAAACGGAAACAAGTAGCTACCAACCCATCTGCTGGCCAGTCCTTCCCTCAGGCACGCCCATATATGTCTTGTCTTCTGTCTCCGCCCCTCGCCTGGGTACCCCCAACCCCACCCTGCATCCCTCAGCTCTCCGTTTGCCAGGTTCCAAAGTGCCCAAAGGAAGAAGCCCCCTGTATGCCCCATCTGACACCATGCGCCAAATGCCACGGAAATAAATAAAGGTAACCCAGCACAATCCCTGCCCTTCAGAGTCACTCAGTCAGGTGGACAACAGAATGGTCTTTGGGCCTTTTCTGGCTTCTTAGGAGGAAGGAACTCTGTGCATCCGCAGGAACCCATAGCTCCCTAGTGGGGAGTCTCTCCACTCCTTCGCAGTGCCCCTTTCCAGTGCCCTAGATCCTATACTATTTCATTCAGCGCAGAAAAAAGCGAGGCGATTAGGAAGTTCGGCCCACAGGCAGCTGGCTCACTAGATGAAATTCCACCACATCGAGTGGCAGTTCCGTACCCCTGCACACGGAGCACGGGTGCAACTATTTAGCAGGATCTTGGCAGATCTATTTAAATCTGTTTAAAAATAGATACCACAGTCTACTAAAAATTACTATGGTCTCATTCTTTAGCTTCAGCGGCTGTTGCATATACACTGGAAAATAGTGTGATATGACGAAGCCAAGAAATCAAACTTTATTAAAAATAAATCCCTCTCTTGTTGCAGGAAGGACACAGGGAAATAGGGAGGCCTGAGTTTCGAGGCCCGGAAATCCAGGGATGGCGCTCTGGGGCTAAAGGCTGCTGAAAAGTCTGTTGGTGTGGGCATGTGTGGGCTCTAAGCTAGATGGCATGGGTTTAGATCATGGCTCCACCCTTCTAGCAACAGGGCTTCTCTGGGCCTCAGTTTCTTCACCTGTGAAATGGAAACGCTAATGACATGTCCCACTGAATGTTTTGCGGGAATGCAACGTGCGATGACCTGTACAATGCTTGGCACATAGTAAACAATAATTAAATGTTATCTATTATCATTTATTATTTTTCCAGAGATAAAGAGGTAAATAGGTATATTCATTAGGATGAAATAAACATGAAGGAACATTAGTTCCTAAGCTTTACAAATCTGTAAAGTGAAGATAACCAGATATCTACCAGAATTAAATAAGTTACAAAAAAAAAAAAACAATAAAAAAACTAAGAATAAAGTTAAATTTAACCTTTTAAATTCTGTTACTCAAGTTTAATGACCAGAGTTAGAAAACAGCCTTTTACTTTACACTATGAACTCTATATGGTATAAAAATATTTTAAAAATAAATATACATATGGGGCACCTGGGTGGCTCAGTTGGTTGAGCGTCCGACTTCAGCTCAGGTCATGATCTCACACTTTGTGGGTTCAAGCCCCGCATCGGGCTCTGTGCTGACCGCTTGTTCAGAGCTTGGAGCCTGCTTCAGATTCTGTCTCCTTCTCTCTCTGCCCCTCCCCCGCTCACGCTTTGTCTCACTGTTTCTCAAAAATACATAAATGTAAAAAAAAATGTTTTAAATAAATATACATAAAAGAGAAATTTCTACATATCCTAATACTTCAACTCATATTGGATATAAAGATAAACAGAAATATTTCAATGCTTTTCAATGCCTTTTGTTCTTCCCCATTACCTATATCTATAGAAGAGGATTTATCTTACAAAGAATTTGTGTGAACATGTACAGCCGGGGCCTGCAAGAACACACAGTGAAGTAGCTATTCCAAAAGCCTCCTCTTAATTTCTATGCTTGACACAGGCCTTTAAATCCAGTCTGAAACACAGATTTCTTCTCTTTCTACCTTTCCCTCAACAGTAAAAGGATCCATAGAACCTATGCTCTTACAATGGAGAACAACCAACTCATATATACATATATACACATACATATAAATAGATAAAGAAGGAAAAATGTGCCCATTGTGTTTAACCATTTGTGAGGATGTTATGCTGATGTTCAAGGTGATGATGATTACAGCAATATCAATTACCACTTCCTAAATCTTAACCATGTGTGACACTCTCTGCTAGTCATTTTACATGTATTCTTGTATGGAAATCTAGAACTGGTATTCCCATAACCATATAAAAGATAATATTACTAAGAAATAGAAAGGCTAAGTAATTTGCCCAAGAT
Source organism: Herpailurus yagouaroundi (assembly GCF_014898765.1). Lineage (NCBI taxonomy): Eukaryota > Metazoa > Chordata > Mammalia > Carnivora > Felidae > Herpailurus > Herpailurus yagouaroundi. Next base: position 71,927,926 of record NW_024412394.1, read on the forward strand.
CCCATAGCTAATAAACCGCGAAGCAGGGCTTCTAATTCAGCCAGCCCTCTCTGATTCCAGTACTTACACTATAATAAATACCTTACTTATGCTGAGACACATTCAGAAACACGGTGATTTTTTTCATTGACTTGAGTTAGCTATGACAAAGAGATTACAGTGACACTGTAATAGGTTCATAAATAGTTTCCCAAACTATACATTTAATAAGATTATTAATATTTATGATAGGGCGGTTAGGCTACTTCATTAGTAGTGTAAAGATGCTGTTACTTAGTGTTCATTATGTTTTATATGCTTTTTAAAAGTTTATTTACTTTTTACAGAGAGAGAGAGAGACTGACAGAATGCGAGTGGGGGGCGGGGCAGAGAGAGAGGGAGACCCAGAATCTGAAGCAGGCTCCAGGCTCTTGTGCTGTCAGCACAGAGCCCGATGTGGGGCTTGAATCCATGAACCCCAAGACCGTGACCTGAGCTGAAGTCGGACACTTAACCGACTGAGCCCCCCAAGTGCCCTATATGCTTTTTTAAAATAAAAGGAACAGTTACAGATGGCTTTCCTTTCGTCAACTTCTAAACTTAAACATTTTAATCAGTTTATGACTTTACCCTCCTTGTGCCATCCTCCTCCTGTCTCAGGCCATTCAGTCTCATAAAGATTATTATTCCACAGGGTTCCATAGACCGTAATGTCCTGAGATCATGACCAAGGAAACAGTCCATTCAATATTAAATCACAATCTTGCAACTATGCCCTATAAAGACTTTAACATTTTTTTTTTTTTTTAATTCTGGTCTAGCAACTTGTAGAATACCCTGTATCACTTCATGCAGTAAACATTAATTGGATGCCTACTGTATGTCCCGTGCATCAGAACATATTGAGTCTCATTTCACATCTTCATAAGACAAAACAGAACATCTGGGATTCCTTTGGCAAGTACTGCATAGTAACACATAATACTGACCTCTGCACAAGGCGTTCACATTATAAGGATATTATGGGAAGCATAAAACATTCAGAACCAGATCCTCCGAGCTATTAAAACTACTTAAATACGGCATCAGTTCTTAAGTTACCTAATTTAAAAGTAGCTGAACCTAAGAAAATGATTGAGTCCATTAAATATTACATTAAGTGATAGCACTGCTCTCCCACTGCTGTAGTTCAGGTTGTGTCCGTGCTTCATGACAACTGCCTTCTTTATGAATTCCTGAAGAATGCACTCCAAGTTGAAAATTGTCATACATCTCAGTTGCTAGAATCTATCTGTTTGACAACTTCACCTGCGCCCCACTTGGCCCCTTATTCAAGTAAGCTTTAAAAGGGTATCTGTTCAAGAGCAGTGGCGGGATGGTAAACAGCCTGGGCTCAAATGCCAGCTCTGCCCTTAGCAGCTGTGGGGCCTGAGTCTTGTATTTAGGCCCACTTAGCCTCATTTTTTCCTCTTCCCCTAAATAGGGATAATAATAATAATACCTACTTTACCCACTTATTTTCCCTCTGAAACGGGGGGGTTGGGGGGGTGGGGAGAGGAGGGTGGCTACCAGAATTAAGTGAGTTAATAATAGGAGAGCTCTTTGGACAGCGTCAGGAACATCTTAAAGGTTATGATAAAAGCTTCTTAAACAAATTGTTCCAAAAAGTTGAATACGCTCCAATTTTTAACATCAAAGTATTTGAGTATTTATAAATACCATTCTTAAGATCATGCTAACTTCACAAAACATATCTGCCACAAAGGAGAGCCTCTTCCTATTATTCAAAGTTATTGGACAAATCATAGATATATGCAGAAACATAAATATATAAAGATATACTCCATATGTACACTTATGAGTATATATGCATATATGTATACAGAAGCATAGGTACACATATGAAACTTAACCGCCTCCCGTGCACAATCTAGGTGAAGTGGGCTAAAGGCAAAGCAAGTCTTCAACCATTAGTTAAACTGACATTAAAAAAAAAAAACTGACACAGTTTTCCTTCATAAAACTTTTCAAGAAAATGGAAAATAATCCATTGTACCAAATGTTAATTAAGACATGATAATGGAACTTGCATAGAAGATCTATAGGGGTTCATTTATCCTGCCTATACATTATGTGGATCTCCAGATATAATCTTTTGCTTCTACTTTTGTTAATGTTACCTGCTCTGAAATGTTTTTGACTTAGATCAGTGGCTTTTAAATGCAGTTATAAATATCTTGCTTTAATTGTTTTTCTGCTGTAAAGGTTAGGATAACATCACGAGTCTCAGAAATAAATACTGATTCTAGAGTGAGCAAAATATATCAACAATTAAATGAGATCCTGGCGGGGGGTTGGGGGAGTTACTCTTTTGCTGGTTCTAATGAATTCATATTAACTTTGCAGAAAAATTAAAATGTAGGGTTTTTCTAAATAGTAGCAATTTAGGTCGTAACAAAGTTTAACTAGCTACTTTGGTTTTGAAGTCCCCCTCCCTACCAAAACAGGACAAACCTTGAATGAAGATAAATCTGTCGTTTGAATAAATAGTCTCTGAACTTGACCTGTTCTCTTCTTTCAAGCTATTTATCTTTTCTGAAAACAAACTATAATTCTATTACCAAATAAGAGCTCCTCACTTAATTGTACCAACTACAGAATATGAAAATACTTGAATAAAGTATTACAAAGAAATCCAAAAAAAATGTCAGGCATATAAGGGCCAATAAAATATACGACTATTCACATATATAATTTCAGTGGCACAAATCTAGTGTTACTTCTAACACTCTATTCCCAGGGTTGTTAGCATCATTTTTAGCAAGCATTCTCTCCTCTGCCAGCTCCCTTTACTAGGAAGTTATCTTGAGAGTTATTTCATTCAGGAATGAACGTCCCTAAAATAAAAGACCATCCTGCCAGACATGTCAAGACAGCCAAAGAAAATTCTCCTCGACTGAAATTTCCATAAGAGGTTTCCCTTTTTCTAAACACTCTTAAATAACCTTTTATTATTATTATTATTATTATTATTAACCTCTTTGACATGTTACTGCATTATTGAGAGCTGTTACTGTTTCTGAGATTACACAAACAAAGAGAGGAGAAAAGGAGCAAATTGTTTGCTGTGTTGTAGGAATTTGAGTTCACTTTTTCAATGCAACAGGAACATTTGCATGTCCTCATAAATGAATACTAATGACATGCAGATCTGGCTGCTCCATAGAAATCACACATAGAAAGCTAGAGCAGTGCACAGGGAGTTACATTTCTCCAAAGTATTCACACAAAGAGCAAGAAGATTAAAGTCAGCATCAATTCTCTGAAGTTGAGTCATATCTAAATGATGTGGTGGGTTAAGAATGAGGGTGGGATTTATGGTGAAAGCAAAGTTGGCTAGTTAACATCTTGTATGCTTTTTGAGTCAACAACTCTTTGTTGACCACCTACTTTGGGCAAGATGCCGCTTCCCTAAGTAAGCCACTGCTCTGCAGTTCCTTTACAGGGTGTAGGAGTAAGCATCCTGCTTCTACCGAAAATCCTCCCTTTTTATTTAAAATAACATCCAGCCCAGCTTTGCCTCTGTGTGCTCCTGTGCTCAATAAATACTTCTTGAACGAGTGGAAATTCAGTGAGTAAGAAGGTTATTCATTCAAAAACATCTGTGTCTGCCTGCAAAATGGTCAGGACAATGATGGAAGCATAATCAAAACACTGTAATCAAAACACTGTAATGAACACCTTCTCAGAAAGGTCCAAAAGGGAGCAACTTCCAGTATTAAAATCTAAGCAGGAGGTCCAGCTTCACCTAGAAATCATGATCCTAGTACTTCTGTGACACCCCATTAAATGCTATGCTCATAATTTCCCACGTAACCTGATTTAGGCATCTATTTGAAAATATTATTTTACATCATTAAATATGTTTCTATGCATTTTAGTAACTGAAAAAAGAATACTTTAAAAATACTCTGGAGTAATCTGGAGGGGGGGAGAGCAGTTTTCCATTTCACTGTTCAGTCTCTGAGAGGCAGTTAAATTTAAACAACAGTTTCCGTCCATCACTAGGTTGTGTGCAATATCTTCCTGCCTCTAGTTCACTGGTGACCGACTTCACATTCCTAAGAATCCCTCCTCATGCTCCTCCAGTCACTTTAAGCCAGGACCATTTGTAAACAAACAAAGGGAGTAAGGTTTGGAGTACTTTTTCATTTCTCCCGTTAAGAGCTTCCCTGGGAGAAACCACTAAGGTAACTTTTAAGAATCTGCTACAACATCATTGAGATCAATAAAACGTATTTTTAAAAACAGCTTTGATATCCAAATTTGTAATCTCTTTTCTTACCTTCATTTCAACTTTTCCTTGGACTGGACACTGAATAAATTTGAAATAAATTGTCACGTGGAAACATGGGTTTAAAGCTTTGAAATACGTCAAAACTACTGAGCAAAAGCTTTCAGAAGAACCACACATAGTACTTGGAGCAAATCTGTTTAGAAAAGGGCACCTTTACAGAAAGGACGCTCACCCACTCTCGCTCACGCCCAACCTGACCCTGTATGCTATTTATCAGACTAAGTTTACATAAATCAGAGAAGAGTTACAGTGCAATTAAATGTAGCCACGAAGTAATATGATATAAAGCACTTTGCAAATATTAAACCTCCCCTTAAGGGATCAATGTTTTCCATGAAGAAGGTGGTATTGGGAGGAGGGAGGGAAAGAAGGAAGGGATGGAGAGGGAGAGACCGACCCACCGGGTGAGGACTGGGGAAACCACGGATCTGAGCAGCAGCCCCTTTGGGCGGGCACCCTGAAGCACGCCAAGAGAGAAGCTGGAGAACGGAGCCCAACAGGGTGAAGTGACTCCGGAGCTGAAGCGGAGGACTGCTCGCTGTGCACCCGGAACCGCCGGGTAGAGGCGTCCACAACAGTCTGCGCGCTCCTCGGGGCGCTCATTCCCCAAGTCCCCAAACCAAGGCGACCACCCAAGTCCCAGGAGCAGGGGTCTCTGCGCTCCAGTCAGAAGGCACAGCGACCTCGCGCACCCCTGAATAATGCGACCGCCCCCTCGATTGCATCCAGCTCGCGCGCGCGCGTGTGTTGGGGACTCGTGAGTGGGATGGGTGGCGGGGTCTGGGGCTGCGAGAGATGGGGGCCGGCTGGGGCGGAGATCGCACCCGACCCAAGTTAACTGAGCCTCTGCCAGCCCCCCGCTCCGGCCTTGCAGCCCCCCAGTCTCCCGAAGCCGTCTCGCGCTCCAAGCGACAGCCCCACAGCCACCCGGGGAAGTGGCTGGGCGCGAGGCCCCAAACTCTGCAGAGCGCAGTTTACCCGTTTCCTCCCTGGCTCCCTCAAAGAGAGCCCAGCGCGGGCTGAGACTGACCGACTGACACCTACGACCCTCTTAAATTTACCCCGGGAATCGCCCCGCCGGTTCCCGTCTCGCTCTAGTTTAGCCCCGAGCCCCAGGGAACGTCTCGAAAGTCTACCCCCGGCAGCACCCAGGAGAACCGCGCCCCCAAAGTGGTTTCGGCTGGCACCGCACGGACGTCGCCCTTGGGCGACTCCCCTCCCGAGTCAATTCCTCCCGAAATCTACGAGCTTTCAGCCCGCTGCGCCCGAGCCCCTCCCCGGCGCGAGGCGGGCAGCTCGCCCTGCTCACCTTCGTCCCGGGCGCGGCGGCGGGGGCGGGGGCGGGAGCCCAGGGCGCGGGCGCCGGCCACGGGTCGCGCCGGGCCACCGGTCGCTCCCTCAGTCTCCGCGGCAGTTGGTCCAGTAGTTTCGGAAGCCCGGGCTCCGGCTCCGCGGAGAGCGAGTCGGCGTGAATGGGAGCGAGCGACCGCGCTGTGCGTGCGCGCGTGAGAGTAAGAGGCGGGCGGGCCCCACACGCGGGCAGCGGCGGCGGCTGCTGGGTCCCGGGCGGGAGCCGGAAGGGGGAGGAAGCGGGCGAGAAGTAGTGGAGTTTAGGGCGCGTTTCCTGCACTTCGCCGGGAGGCTGGGGCCAGGTGCGGCAGGGCGCGCTCCCGCGGCGCAGGCACGGCACGGGCAGCCGCCGGAGCCCGAGTCCACGCAGTGCCCGGGCCCGCAGCCGCTCTGCGGGAGGAGGTGCGCATCCTCCTTGCCCCACGCGGGCACTGGCGCGGCTCCGGACTCTGAGAGCCAAGGGGAGAGCCTCCGGTGTCCTCGGTGACAGCTCCTTGGGCAGCCTGCTCCCTCCCGATCCGCCCAAAAGAGCAACAGTCAGGGCGGCTGGGATCTTCCCTTCCTGGGTCTCGGAGCCGCGGTGCCAAGCGGTGCCGGCGCCCCGCTCCCCGCGGCTGGCGCTGTCACGGCCGCCGCCCGGCCCCCGGCGCGCCCGAGCCGGCAGCTGCCTCCCGGAGACGTGCCCAGCTGTGTGCGCGTGTGTGTGTCTAAGCGAATCTCTTCCCCTCCATCACTCGGTGCGCGGGAGGGACCGGGTCCCCGGCGACCAGCTGCAGAGTGGCTGCCAGTCCACACCCTCCCGCTCTCTCCCCACCCACCCCGCCCCTACTCCTCGCCCTCCGCCTCCTCCCCGCTGCTCCTCCTCCAGCAGGCGCTCCCGAGCTCCCAAAGGCGGCGAGAAACCGCAGCGAAAGGGGCGGAGAAGGGTGGGGAAGGAAGCGCAGGTGTCTTCAGTCGAAAGAGGGGCGCTCACACCGGGGCGGCTTGCTGAAGGGGGAGGGCAGGGCTCCGGCGGAGAAGGGGGAGGAGGGGATTTACCCCGAGGCCGAGGTCCTGCGGCCGAGCCGCCGCCCATCCCACCCGGGCGCGGGAGCTGCGGGCCGGCGAGGCGATGGGGAGGGGGGCGCGCAGGGCTCCCCCGCCGACTGAGGCCGAAGCTTGGGGAACCCGCAGAAGTCACCAGGGTGGCAGAACCTAGGAACTTAGAAGTCGGAAGGACCCAATGTCTGAGGAGCTGAGACCGGTGTCCCTAGGGTGAGGGCCCTAGACGCGGAGCTTGGGGCACACAGGTGTCCAGGGAGCTGGCCTGTGGCTCTAGGTTGCCTATCAGGAGAGCTGGAGGCTGGGAGAGGGGTCGGGCGGCGGCGGCGGCCGTTCTCAGACTGCTGTATGCATCCGGAGTCGCAGGGGGCGATCACCGCCAAGCTGGGAAGCAGAGGTCGTCGCTCAGCCTTTTTTTTTTTTCCGAGTCCAAATCCCAAAGCCCGAGAGGCACACTCGCCTTCCCCACGCGGTCTGTCCTGTCCCTCTTCCCTTTGCTCCCGGCAACACGGAGGGCCACGGAACTCGAGGTGCTGTTTACTGTGCCCTTTGCTAGATCGAAGGGATCCCACCAGATCCAGGCTGGTGTGGTGCTGCTTCTCTCTCAACTGTAGTCCCCTCCCTTAGTATCTATGGCCACCCAACCAAAATTTCCTGAAAAACTAATACCTTTCTTATTGACAAAGTTTTTTTTTTTTCCTCTCTCTCTCTCTCTGGAGTTTCCTTTAAACAAACAAACAAACAAATAAATACACCTCCCCCCCCCCCCTTTGGCTGCTGAGGCATTAGGTCTCTCGCTAATTCCATAGTACAAATGCAACACACACTAAAGTCTTAGTCGAGAATCACGCATTATTGCTTCTGACGGCTTGTCTGTTTTCAAATGACAGTCACAGAATGCAAAGTTGAGTCAACCTGGGGGTCAGTGGAGAGGATTGTCCATTTAATTACAGGTCTGTTAGAATGATCACTGGCAACAACACCAGAAAGAACAGGGGTGCTTTCTCCGGTATCCCTTTCTTTTTATATGGTAATTTCACACTGTTAATTCAGGCCATCTGAAAATGAAAGGTCGGATGCAATTGACAAGGCACAATATTTCTAGATTCTCCTTCAACAGCCAGCCCACCCCCCTTTCCTAGCCTTCCTCTTTTACCGTCACTTTGAAAGCTCAGGAGCTGGGATCTCAAACTGCACTTTATTTAAATTTCAGGAGACTGCCTGAAGGACAAAGCTGCTGAGTTCTAGAAAGAGATAACTTAAATGCAAGTAAACTTATTTACCAACTACTCACACAGAATCAGAAGCTCAGCAGCAACAACAGAATGTATATTGTTTAATATATTGAGCAGGAGGAAAAATGGCTGTTTGCCAGATATGTGATCCATTAACCTCTTTAGCTCATTGTTGGCAACAATAGCATACAATCACATTCTTATGTTTGAAAGACAAGGGATTGTTTTTTTCCCCCCATCTCAAAATCACAATGCCACATTATAGTCTAAAAGAAACCTCAAACAATAAAAGTAATAAGAAAGGAAGGAACACAATTGGCTTTTTTTTTTTTTTTCTGAACAAACGTCGCTGTTCTGTTTTTCTTGAGGGGGAAAAATGCTGATAGGCAATAAACTCCACAAAGGCATGACAATAGATTTTGAAGAATGCCTCCCTCCCTCTATCGGTCCTTTCAATTAGTAAACTTTATTTAAAATGTTTGTATTATCTTTTTATTGGTATTCATTCTTTCTTTTGTGCTGGGAAGATTACTGAGAAGGATGATGGATTTGAGACAAATCTGGATTCTCATAATTCTGTCTTGCTTCAGGTTTATGTCTGGCAGAAGAGGAACATTCAGCAGCCTGTGCTTCTCAGCAGTCCTAACTTCTCCTCGGAGGATCCTTGGCTGGGTAGCTGATGGACTGCAAGATTGTCCAGTGGTTTTGCCTCTCTTGTGCAAGATCACAACTGGGGCTGGCAGCAGCTACAGACCCAGAAACTGAGAAGCAAAGCTCTAGAAAGGGTTTCTACCTTGCCTATGGTTGGAGTGTTAGATCGGGGTATTTGCACTGTTTTGTGCGCTGGTCTTCACTTCCCACAGACATTCTGGCCTTCCTGCTGTCTAGATAAAGTGCAGAGATGAGTGGTTGGGGTCTGTCATATTTAATAGTAACATTTTGGTACCGTGCTAAATTAAAACTAAGCACTGGACAAAGTGGCATCCAAAAGATCTTTTTAAAATGCGGTTTTGAAAACAGTCCTAGAGTCTGGTTTGGTTTAGTTGCCAAAGCCAAATAAAGTGCACAGTAATGAAAACATTTGGTTAATTCGAGTGATCATTTGGTAAAGAACTTTTTTTCTGAGCATCATCACCCTCTCTTGTCTCATAAAGACGCAACCGTTAAATATTGTGCAGCTTATAGTTTTAATGGAGGCAGAGCCCCTCAGTTAAAGCATGAAAGTGTTTGTCATTATTAGGCAAGAGGGGATAGCTGACTTATTTTCCAATATCCATTTGGTTTTCTTTTTAACTAGCCAATCACTGACATCTAGATTCACTTGGATTAGCAAATATTCATTCAAAGGACCCCTCTAGGGGCCAACAACCAGAAACTGAAAGATGAATAAAATCTCCCCCTCAGGGGGCAAACTCAGTAATCACTAGAGTTATCAGCTATACATCTGGTGGACCTGGGGTCCTTCCCTTGTATGGAAATAAGCCCACGCACCCACATCTTCATACGCTATCACTGTATTTGAGCATCTCTTCCGTGAAAGTTGTGGTTTTCGTGTTATGCTATGGTATGTTTAAGTGGTTGGAAGGCTGAAATGATAAGGCCACGTGTGATTGTTGAAGAGGTGGGCCACAGGACAGGTGCATAAGCTATGAAGATGGTAAAGAGGATTCAACCTCTCTCAAGGTTTAGACCTGTGCCGGCCAATAGAAGTATGATGCCAGGCAGGAATGTGGGCCGTAGATGCAATTTTAAATATGCTATAGTTAAAAAAGTAAAAGAAACAGGTGACATTAATTTCAATAATGTGTTTTATTTAAGTTTACATATATTTTAGATATTTCAACATATGAGAAATATAAAAAGTATTAATGAATTTTTTTTTTTTTTAAATTATGATAGGCAGAGTAGCTCCCATATCCTAATCCCTGGAACCTGTGCATATGTTACATTACCATGGCAAATGGGACTTTGCAGAGGTAATTAAGCTTATAGACCTTAAAATAGGGAGATTATCCAGGATTGTCTGGATGGACCCAAACTAATAAGATGAGTTTTTAAAAAGCAGACAAGAGGTGAAAAAAGAAGTCAGAGAAATTTAAAACCTGAGAAGGATTCAACATGCTGTGGCTGGTTTAAGGGTGGAAGAACCAATATGACAAGGAATGCAGGTGGCCTTCAGGATCTGAAAGAGGCTTCCTTCTGATAGCCAGCAAAGAAATGAGACCTGCCCTACAACAATAAGGAACTGAATGTGGCCAACCACATGAATGATTCCGGAAGCAGATTCATCTCCAGAGCTCCAGAGAAGAATATAGCCCAACCGATATTTTGATTTTGGCCTTCTGAGACTCTAGACAGAGGGATCAGCTGAGCCATGCCGCACAACTTCGGGACCACCGAAATGTGACATAATAAGTAGGTGTTTTATAAGCCACTTCGTTTATGGTGATTTTTTTACAGCAGCAGTGGAAAACTCATACACATACTAAATCTCAAAATCTGGGATGTATTTTACACTTACAGTCCATCTCAATATGGATTGGCCATATTTCAACTATTCAGTGTGGTGAATGGCTGCCATATTGGACAGTGTCCAAGTCTAGACCAAGAGAAATCAAGATATCTAAGAAGTGCTAGGTTTGTAATCTAGATATAGCATCACTGTGTGGAGAAAGAAAAGGAGCAAGGAAGGGAGGAACTTAGCAAGATCTCTCTTGAGTCTCCATCCTTGGCCTATGGGAACGAGGTGTTCTTGGTGTAGAGAAAGTAGGCTACATTTTACAAGTCAGATTGTCCAAATTCATTGTACTTGGATAAATTTGCTTTATTAGTAGAGACTGTTAATAAAGTCTTTTTTGAATATTTCATCTCTGTCTCAGTTAAGTTTTGGAGCAATGAAGAGGAGTTGTTGCTTCCATTTGAATTCATGCTTAAGGCAGAGCATCAGTCATTTAATTCTAGTAATAGGGGTGGGGAAGGGCAGGTAAGAGTAACTGTAAAAGATCTCCAGGAGAAGAATTATGTGGATTGATTTAGCATGCCTAGGAAGGTTGTTCCTCCCTACCAAGAAATTGCTTTTCAATATGAAACTTCTGAGGATCTACCTTTTGTTTTCATTAAGAAGGGCAGCATGTTTTCCAATTCTAATTGCATTCCATGTTTAATTTTCTAAAAGCAGATTTTACCATCTTCACTGACAGGTAAGCATGTAAAAAGTAGAGCAGAAACTCTAGTATAAAATCTAGAGCAGAAACTAATCATATTTCTGGGACAAATGAAGCAGTGCAAAAGGGATGTTATATCAGCTATTAGCAGGTATTACCCTAGAACCGGTTCAGATTAGAAGAGTTAAATAGGAATTCCTATTGTAGAACTTCTTAGAGATTTTAGTATGCTAACGTGCGTTGTGAGGCTCTAATTATGCTGCACTTGCAAATATTATTTGACTATGGCACTTTCTTGAAGAACTAGTGATATATTGGAGACATTTTGGGAAACCACGGGCTAGAATATTCTGGAACCAGAAGAAGATAGAAAGATACTTAGACAAATAACCAGTGGGAGAAGCAATAGTCCCAGAATCCAGCCAATTCAGACTTCTATTACTCTACTGTAATAGGAGATGGGTTTAATAGTTTGAGGACTAATAATATTGAATTCCACTTTATCCCTGTGTCCCCCAAATGCATAATGCTTGATACATGGAGTCACAACACAACAGAGTGAACAGTGACAAAAGTCCTTTATCAATACGAAGTCACTAGCAATCTCTACAAGGACAGTTTCAAAACAATCGTGAGGTGGGCTAAAGAAACACCCACCTGCCAAGCATTTCTCCAATGATTCCTCAAAACTCTCTAGCAGATACTGAATTGTCTACCCCATCATCTGTTTTTCTCCTTTTTTTCTTGGTAATGCAACAAGGGTGACCATATAATTTATCATCCAAACTAGGACACTCAAGAGAGAAAAAGGGGGAGCTATTAATAATTATGCCAGGACAACACGCACAAAATAGACTTCCTGGCTAACTAGAACACATGGTCATCCTGAAAATAACTCCTGATTTTTAGCTGTATACTTATTGTTAGGAATAAAGACTCTGTTGTCCAGCCTCCTTCGTATTTGTGGGTGACCTCACGACTAAAATGGTACCAGATTACAGTGACTAGTTTTCCCCCAAAGTTTAACAAGGGTGTCCATATCACATAAGTGAAAATGTGGGTTTTCACTTATCAGGGTACATGACAGAAAATGGTTTTAGAACACTACACATAGAAGGTGTCTTTGCTGGGTCCCTTTCTCTTCCTGCTGGCTGGAATGTGGTTATTGTGGCAAGAGCTTTAGCAGCCATCTTGGACCATGAGGCAGCATGCCTCTCATATTCTATCATAAGGATGAAAGGAAGCCAAGTCTCTGATGAATACGGAGTGGCCCTCTCAGCCCTGTCTACCTCTGGTCTATTGTGTAAGGAATCAATACACATTTGTCTTGAGTAATCCCATGTTATTTTGGAGTTTTCTGTTACTTGCGGTTCAATCTAATCCCAGTAGTTAAAACCTTACACAAATGCTGCCTAAAAACAATGTAATGTGAGCCACAAATGTAAGCCATATACATAACTCAAGTTTTTCCAGCCATTCTAAAAGGTAAAAAGAAACAGGTGAAATTAATGTTAATGATACATTTTATTTAAATTGATGTTTCCAAAATATTATCTTTTCAATATGCAAGCCAATGCAAAAAATATTAATGAGATAGTTTACATGCTTTTGTTTCCTGCCAAATCCTCAAAATCCCATGTGTATTTTACACTTTCAGCATATCTCAATTTAGATTAACCACATTTTAAGTGCTCAATAGCCACACGTGGCTAGTGGCTACCATATTGGACAAGACAATTTTATACCATAAATAACCTCTCACCAATATATTTTCTATCTCTCCCTCTCTTCTTGCTTCTCTTCAATAGGTAAATATGGGTAAATAAAACTTTGTATCTTACATAACAACCACCACAACAAAATCACAACAGTAGAAACTGTCTCATTCTTACGTCCCAGAAGCTATTTATTTCTCTATTGTTTTTCTTTCCTTCACAGTTCCATTTAATTAAACTTGCAATATCAGGTAACTCTGGTCTTGGAATAATGACACGAGAATGTCCATCAGGATACCACTTGATGCATTGCATCTCTGAGTGATGCTAAACCATCAGCAATCTTATTTTTAGGATGATTCTTTAGCAAATTGAGCTATCAGGAGTTGTTAATATTAGGACCAAAACCCACTGTGTTCTGCCACAAGGAATTTAGCAAATGATTTAAGAGGATCACTTTTAGTAGAATCAAGGTTATTCCTCTAATGGAGGACAATCTCCCTTCCTTTGAGACATACGTTAAAGAGAGGGAGAGAAAGGGAGTTGTTAGAGAAGGCCCCTTGGGAGTTGAGCCTACACTGGCCACCCCTTGGGTGGGGTTATGAATGCGTACATTGACTATCATGTGTGGAACAATGGAAAAGTGTCTTCAGCAGGTAGGCTTTATCAAGTGCAGCATGATCTCACTTATCCAGAGTCCAGTGTTCAAGCATCAGGAATGGTGCCAGATACAAAAGGAAGAAAACAGAACTTGTATCTAACAAAAGAAGTAACTGTGAGTTTTGTGCATTCTGAACATGGTTAGGAAGAGCCAAAGGCATGAAGGTTACAGCAGATGAGCTGTGATCGATTAATTCTCCAGCAGGAGGGAAGAAATCTTGTGGCTTGATGATGATGTATATAAAAGGTCAGTCTTTTCATGTAGAAACCAAGAAGCTCAGATGACATGACAGGGATCCAACTAGATAAGAAATAAGAAAGGCAGAGGGAAAGGGAAAGCAAGCAAAGGGGATTGTACGTGGAAGCTCTTGTAGACTGTGGGGAAGAATGATGCAGGGGTGAAGTTCAGAGTTAATATCGGTGGTCCAATGGGTGTAATTATATCCTCACGTATAATTAAATCCTCACATACTTAATATTCCTGGAAAAACATCTCTTTTGCTAATTGTAATCATTTAGTTCTTGGTGAATGTACTTACCTGTGGTTGTCTTAATCTACACCAGAGGTTTGCACTTTTTCAGCTTTATGTGCTTTCCATGACTTAGGTAAAGCGGGTGGGTGCTATGGGTGGTGGTGCCTCGCTGAAGACCTAAACCACGGAGCACGGGCCAAGAAAAATAAAATAAGGGGCGAGAGAAAGAAAAAAGACCGTCGTAAACATTTTAGTTATACAGAAGTCATTTATCCAACTTCCTTAACTGTATATGCTCCAGTTAAGAACGAAGGAGTCAGCCAAAGCACATCAGAAAATGTAGATGGATGATGCCAAGACCACACAGTAACCTTCATGCAATTTACTCGTTGAAAAGTCCCCAGGCCCCAGAAGCATGGCACCACTTTCCCTTCCCTTAACTATGCCAGACATCGCTACTCCCTGTGGGTCCTCATGCCTGCAGAGCCTGGATGTTGCTTCAACCCGGCACTCCAGGCAACTGCTACTGTTCTGTTGGGGTCGGACATGCAGCTTTAATCCCGTTTGTCATCCTGTCCTTATGTTGTTACGAGAATGGTTTATTCTTATTTCCAAATAAGTCTAACAAGTATGGGTAGTGTTTTCTAGGCTGATCGCAGACCGGAACAGCGAAATACCGAATGGGAGAGCGTATGTAATAAATGATAGCCAAAGAGGTCACAAGTGACTTTGAGGGAGGGGAGGAAAACTTGTAAAAGCCTATGAACTTTAGCTCAAACCAAAAAGCAGGTGGGCCTATTCAGCGTCAGAGCATGCGTACGTGGTGTGGCAGGAAGAGGATGGACTTCGGCATAAAACAGGTTCAGATTCAAGTTACTGGACTTCTGCTGGTAGCTGTGTGATCTTGGGCAGGTTTCTGAGTTCTCTGAGCCCCACTCTTCTCATTTCTAAAATGGAGATGTGAATACTCTACTCTTTATCCAGTTGTTGTGAAGATTAAACATATGTGATGTAACACGTTTGTGAGAAGTACCCCTTTCCTTCCTTTCCTCCTGGAGATGAACAGGCTCATTGGTTACCAGTGAATTTTATAAATTCAGATAGTGTTTATGAAACTCATACTACGTGATGGATTGAATAATCCATACTGCTAGGAACTGTGACATACTGTCACATGAAAATCAGTCCACGCCATCGAGGGACTAAGAGATCTTTGGGGAGAAAGACTGTAAAACATAAGTTAGATGGTGGGTAAAGGGACACGAGGAGATACAGGTACAAGTAATTGAGACAGTACTAGAAGCAGCATGGGGTGGGTGACAGTTTATTGGGGGTAGGGATCATATATTTATAGTGATAATAGTCCTGAATCATCAAGGAAATAGAAATTATACTTAACGAAGGATGTTTAAAGAGGCAGGATATGAATAATCCTGTTCTAAAAACGTTCCATTTAAAATGATTAAAGCTAACAAAATAAATGTCCATGGTCTAGTTTGGTGGAAACTTCATTAATTTCTAGTGGAACACATTATTTATCGGTGTGTCAAATAAATGCGGCATTGCTGAAACGGCAGATGAGAAAGTAAAAAAAAAAAAAAAAAAAAAAAAAAAGTGGAAGGAGATGGAGAGGGAGGGGGTCAAGAAAGGGCCAGAAATATTCTGCTACCAGAACCACCTCATGAGCATCAGTCCTTGTAAGCGTAGTCATCCTGCTGTTTCATTTAATCTTTACAGACACCCTGTCCAGCTGGCGAAACAAGTATTGTTCTCTGTTGATGGACGATGAAGTTGAAAATGTTAAAAAGCTATTACGTGTCTAAGGTCAAAAAGTTAGTAAGTCACACATCTAGAAAGTAGAATCCACATTCTCTGCTGGAGGCATGCAAAATGTAAAGAAACGAAAGCTACCCACGTAAGAATGTGCAGTTCTAAAAAAAATTTCATTTAAAGATATGAAACTTTAAAACCAGGAGGCAAACGTCCAGGAAGTGATCTGAGCCCAGAAACATTCTACATATAAAATCAATACTGAGCGTGATCGCTTCACCACACTTTGCTTCCTCGTTGTCTCTTCTTTCCTTCCTCTACTCCTTCCTCCTCCAGACAGGTGAGGGCACATGTGAGAAATACAAGAAGGGCACAGAGGAGAAGAAAAAGAAAATGGGAAGTGGTGAGAAGAGAGAAACCATAAGAGAATAGGAGATCAATGTGTAGGGAAATCAGGTTCAGAGTCAAGTTACAGGACTTCTGCTGGTAGCCCTGTGATCTTGGGCAGGTTTTTGGGTTATCTGAGCCCCACTTTATGAACATATAAGTCTCTGGTAGATTTAAACATTGGAAATAAGAACAGATTAAACCTTTTGTTCTAAAATTTCTCCTGAAAACAAAACAAAACAAACAAAGTGAGATCAGGGAAGTGGTAAATGTGTCGAGGCATTTAGATGATGTCTTTGCTTCCAATAAATGAATAGGCTGTTTGGACAGAACCGGAAGCTTTCCCCGTGGTCCCCAAGTTCAGCCGTCAGCTCTAAGGTCTGCCTCTCTCTCTCTATTACTCAAGGGCATCCACTGGCCAGGCACTGGTCCTCCCCACCAAGTCACTGTAAATACCACCGAGGGCCTGCTGTTGCTGGAGGGATGTGAATAAAGACCGAACGCTGATCATTTGGCACTTCTCAGGAAACAGCTTGTCTGTAGAGCAAAGTGATCAAGGATGTGGTCGAGGTTCCAACACTAGGGTTATCCCCTACTGCGTACCCTCTTGGGATGCCAGTGTCTGCTCACCTGGGGCACATCTCAGGAGTTACTGTGAAGTTAGACGCAACAATTTATGTAAAGTACTTAATACAGGGATTGCTCATAGTAAGTTCTCAATAAGCATTAGCTTCTCCAACAAACTGACTTTCCTCCTCTCAAAAGTTAATGTCATTTGTCCCGTGTCAAGTTTCTGTGAGTTCTATGACCTATAATTACCATTTTTAAAAAAATGATAAATAGGCCTCAGTCAAAACCAGCTGTTCATCATTTCCTATTGTTCGACATGGAAAGTTCCCTCCTAAAATTAAGTGACAAAAATCCGGTGGTGTTTAAAATGGCTATAATTTAAAAATCTTATGTGACTGTGGGCATTTGCCGGCTTCTTCCATCAATTTGAAAAGAATCGCTCATGAATCAACCACTGTAAATTTGTATCATTTACATTTTTATTTCTCTAAACAGTCTCCACAAAATTAAAAAGGACATAATTTTGAAAGTTGGTGTTTCTTATTATTTTTATATGCAGTCCCATAAATGTGAACAGTTTAAAACCCCATTCATTGGCAATAATGGAGGGAAAAGAGTAAGAAATCTGCCCGAGAAAATATTTGAGAAGAAATGGACTTTTAGTAATCTCAAGGAAAGTTAATATTTTAAGCTAAGATATAAATGGATATTAACAAGTAATAAAACTAAGTTCATAAAAACCATACTTTACAAAAGGCCCTGATTGTTTTGTACTGCCTCATAAGTATAAAATTCTTTGGTAACAGATTTAATTACCGGCATCAGAAATAAATGACTCTTGGGGTGCATGGCTGGCTCAGGCGGTAGAGCCTGTGACTCTTGACCTTGGGATGGTAAGTTTGAGCCCTCCGTTGGACGTAGAGATTATTTAAAAATAACATATTAAAAAAGAAAAGAAATGACTCTAAAAAAAACCCCTGTGTTTTTCTAGCTTACAAAGAAGACTCTAAAGAATTCTTAGAAGAAAAAGTAGTATTCAAACCCTGCTTCCCCTTGCAGGCTCTGTGCCGGTGGGGAAGTTAATGCAGGTCCCCACTTT
The DNA here is from genome assembly GCF_014898765.1 of Herpailurus yagouaroundi. Lineage (NCBI taxonomy): Eukaryota > Metazoa > Chordata > Mammalia > Carnivora > Felidae > Herpailurus > Herpailurus yagouaroundi. The sequence continues at coordinate 71,945,726 of NW_024412394.1, forward strand.
GTGAAATGAGCATGATTAGGAAATTGATCTCACAGGGTTACTGAAAAATTCACACTTTAAGCAGCATCTGGTACACAGAGAGCTCTCAATATATTCCACTATCAGTATAGCTGACCTGGTATTGAAGGAGATTTACTCACCTTATGCCTCATGGCAACAAGTTAATCAAATCCTAACAAAGATTATCTATTAAAGTTCAGTTACAGTGTTATTAGTATTTCAATTCAGAGGTGGCTTTTCTGATACTAGAGTAAATGTGGAATACTTTTACAGACTTATTCCGACTTCTGACTTATTTTTGTTGTTGTTCAAGTTTTATGGCAGTTGAAATATCACCAGGAGAGCTCTTGAATTTGCCCTCTCTCAGCCTGTTCTTTGGCAGCCATCACCCATTTATTCAAGCCCCAAAGCCTTGGTTTCTCCTTGATCCCTTTATTTTTGGCCTCATATCCCATATCTACTATATCACAAGAACTGAAGACACTGCCTCTAAAACATGTCTTGACTCCATCTGTTTTTCTCTCTCCACGGTTATCACCGTCTTCCAAACTACATCCACCTATCCTCTTGCCTAAACTACGGAAGTAGCCTCCTAAATAAGTGTGTTTGATTTCACTCCTTACCCTATAAAATTCGTTCTCCACTAAGAGCCTGGGCTGATCCTGGAAAAACAGCACCTAACCGTGATGTTACTCTTATTTAAAATCTGTTCTCCATTGAGCACCCGGGTGGATCCTGGTGAAACATACACTTAACCATGATAACGACTCTGACTTAAAAACTCCCAGGGGCACATAGGTGGCTCAGCCGATTGAGCATCCAACTGTTGATTTCAGCTTAGGTAATGATCCCTGCACTGGGCTCCACATTGAGCATGGAGCCTGCTTAGGATTGTCTCTCTCTCCCTCTGCCCCTCTCCCCCATTGGCACTCTCTCTGATAACAAAACAGACAAACAAACAAACAAGCAAACAGCCTCCAGTGACTTCTCATCACTCTCAGAATAAAATCCAAACTCCTGACTCTGGAATACAAAGCTTTCTTCTGTGTGCTGACCGCTCCTATCTTTTTGTCCTCATGTCCCAACCCTTTGCCCTCACCCACTGTGCCTCAGTCACACTGGCCTTCTTCCTGTTTCTTGAACATGTCAAGGTTTCATCTTAGGACCTATGTACCAGCTGTGAACTTTGCCAGGAATGCCCTTACCCCCAAATTCTTCATGGCTGGCTCCTTCTTGCCCTTCCCATTTCAGCCTAGACGCCACTTTGGGGGAGAGGCTCTCCTCTCCCATTCAGTTGAAAGCATCTGCTCAGTCGCTTGCTCTCACATCACCTTTTTAATGCCTTACATGGTATTTATCATGATCAGATGTTTTCTTATTCATTCATTTACTGCTCATTTGTCTACTTTTTTATTATTAGCCTTGCTCCCACTAGAACATAAGTTACAACAGAGCAGGGACAACTTTCTCTGTCCCTTCTTACATCTCTGCCTGGTATTCTTTCTGTTTGGCAGAGAGCAAGTACTCAACAGACATGCTGAATGAACACATGGAAGAATTCTCGGGTTGCCCAAGGGAAGAAGCTCCCTGTACCCTGACCATGACCATTTCTAAATCTCCTCAATTCTTTAAAAAAAGAAAAAATTAACGTTTATTTTTGAGAGTGAGAGACAGAGCGTGAGTGAGGGAGGGGCAGAGAGAGAGGGAATCACAGAATCTGAAGCAGGCTTCAGGCTCCCAGTTGTCAGCACAGAGCCCGATGACGCGGGGCTCGAACCCACGAATGGTGAGATCACGACCCGAAGTTGGACATTTAATTGACTGAGCCACTCAGGCACCCTGAAATCTCCTCAATTCTTAATTTTCACCTAGGATAATTCCGTGCCATGGCCCAGAAATGTGTAATGACTTGACTTCCTCATCAGGAAAGCGGTATAATTGACTATTTCTTTTAGGACTGTATTACATAATTGTGATTTCTATACTACCATTTAATCTCCTTTTTCTCAATTTTTTTTTCTCTTGCTTCATATTAACATCTTCAACAAAACCATTAACAATCTGGGCAAGTATTATTACCTACTTGTTTTCTAAGGGAGAAAAATGAGGCTCAAAGAGACCACACACCTCAGAAATGACAGACTAGAGATTTGAACCTGGGTCTGTGTCCTTCTAAAGACCATGGATATTTCTTTGTCTGGAGACAGTATCCCATAAATTACTGTGGTCTCAAATTTCCCACAATAGCCATTAGTGAATTGACGAAATGGTTCCCAAACTTGGCTGCCCTTATAGGATCATTTAGGGATTCCTGAGTCCCCTTAGATTTGTAGAATACAAATCTGGATTGGGGCTTAAAAATCTGTATTTTTAAGGAGCTCTCCAGATTTAGGTGCCGCTGAGTTAGATAACAAAACTCAGGTTAGGCGGTGTTAAATATATGTTATTGCCAAGAAGGCCTTTGAAACATCAGCTGAGATTACTTTGTCTGATGAGGTTAGCGATCCAGTGAGCCTCAGAAACTGAGACTCTGAAAGATAGGGGCTGGAAACCCTCCAGCCCCTAGCTGCTGAGGAGGGACAGCGTGTGTTATTTATTTGGAAAAGAAACAGAAAGCATGACACGAGGCCTGGGCTTGGGTGTGAAGGGCACCCCAAAGGAAGTGCTGAGTGTAGAAAAGCATTCTTTCAATGGTTGGAAGTCCTCTAGTAAAGCCCAATGAGATATTTGAGCTATTCCAACCGTCTCTAAGTTTCTTGAAGTCCTTGCCTAAGTCATGCAACAGGTTTGAGCCATTAAAAAAGGTCTACAAGGAGTAGGTGAAAGGGGCATCGTATAGGAGTGTAAGATAATTTAGGCCATCAGAAATGGCTATACAAGCATCTCCATACTACTGCCTTAACACTGAGTGGTCTGCTTTGTGATATAATCATGTTGTGATGAAAAGAAACAGCACATCTGGAGTGCTTTTCCTATTGGAGAGCATACAATTTTGTCAAACCCACATGCCCTAATAAAATGCTGCTGTACCACGCTTCTTGTGAGCATTGAGTCCTATCTAATAGAAGAGATAAATGGCCTCCTGAGGCTTAGAAACCAGGGACAGTCACATCTGGTAGCTTGCACCTGGCTGACCTATTCATGGAAAAGGTCAGTTTAGTGCAAAAGGGCATTTAAAAAAAACCTCAGCGCTGCTGGAGGGAATTGAGCAGCTGTCAGGGGAGAAGGGTTTCATCTTTTCACACCATTCCATTCTTTGAGCCCATTGCTTTAACTGTAGCCGGGAGGGCCATGACTACATCTTCATAACATTATTGCAGGCTCATCTCGTCCCCTTTTGCTACTAGCGCAAAATTAGAAATGCAAGTGTTCCTATATTTCCTGTATTGATTCACTATCCGCATAAAGACTCAGAGCATGTCGTTTCCTTACAACGTGAGGTAGTGTTTTAGGACTGGGATCTACTGTTTTCATAAATATGCCAACATTGCCTTTTATATTTCAGGTCAGTTTGATTTGTTAAGCTGAGTTTGCTTCAACATTTGGTCAGAGTGTGTCGTAAAATACGATCTTTTTGCTGTTCCCAAATTTGAATCGAGACAGTTCCGAGGAAACTACTTGAAGGAGAAGCCATGTTGGGGTCGGGTGATACGGGATACCATATTGATCTCAGTACTGTGAGCCTCCATAGTGTTCACCAATAGCTTTCCTAAAATGAAGGCAAGTAAGGGGTTGTCTTTTATAATGTTTAGAAGCTTCGGGGCACCTGGGTGGCTCAGTTGGTGAAGCGTCCAGCTTCGGCTCAGGTCATGAATTCACAGTCTGTGGGTTGGAGCCCCGCATCCGGCTCTGTGCTGACAGCTCAGGGCCTGGAACCTGCTTCGGATTCTGTGTCTCCCTCTCTCTCTGCCCCTCCCCCACCCACACTCTGTCTCTGTCTCTCTCAAAAATAAATAAACATTAAAAAAAGAAGAAGAAGAAGTTTCAAAACGCCAGCTCTGGATGAAGGACTTGTCTGACTAGACTGGAGGACTGTCTCTTGGCTAGGTCCAGAAAGTTGCTGCTCAGAGTTGGTATGTGTCTATTGGTCTCTGGAAAGTTATATGGGCTGAATCTAAGGTTTAATATTGCAACTCTTCTCTCCTGCTCTTCAATTTCAGACGTCGATGGCATCTGAAAAATTATTTTTAATTGTTTAAAAACCCTCTCCTTAAAAAAAAAAAAAAAAACCTCACTACTTTATTTATTTATTTTTTTCCACTGTCCTATTTCTCTATTCAATTTTAAATGGCCAAAAAAGAAAGGCAGTATCTACCCAGATAATTCAGAGATTTGCCCTCTGGTATTTTTGTCTCCAAATCCTTTGTCACCAATGAACGAAATTTCTAGCCTACTTGATAAATGCTTACCTTTCACCTCACCTCATCCTGTGGAGACAAATTCATACAGAAATGATTTTCTCGGGGCGCCTGGGTGGCGCAGTCGGTTAAGCGTCCGACTTCAGCCAGGTCACGATCTCGCGGTCCGTGAGTTCGAGCCCCGCGTCAGGCTCTGGGCTGATGGCTCAGAGCCTGGAGCCTGCTTCCGATTCTGTGTCTCCCTCTCTCTCTGCCCCTCCCCCGTTCATGCTCTGTCTCTCTCTGTCCCAAAAATAAATAAACGTTGAAAAAAATTAAAAAAAAAAAAAAAAAAAAAGAAATGATTTTCTCTTCATTGAAAGCGAAATAGCAATATCCCCAGAATAGTTCACCCTTACCAAGAAGAAAAGTCAAGAATCTTTGAGACTATTATGAATAATTATTTTATGTTTAGCTAAGATATTTTGTAAAAAGTCTTCAAATACATACTTTAGATTTTTAATAAAGGTTTCATATAGAGTTTAAATATTTAGTTTCCCATGTTTACGTTTCAATGATTCATGTCAAAACAAAATTACACATTAGCCAAATGCCAAACAAGTTTGACATGGAGATAAATCAGATCTGGGCCAGTGGGGCTCCAGACTGCAAAGTGCTGCTAAGTATTCCAGAATTATGCATGCCATTTCCTGACCAAGCACCCTCTCTCAGCTTTCAGACCTTGAGGCTTAAGGGGAGTCATAGCAGAAAGATGGAAAAAACTCCATTTCTGTTAATTCATCATGGCTGAATTAGCACAATGAATGGTGACAAATTGGCCTTTTGCATCCACACAACAGTTACCAGTACATTTTCAATGGTTTCTGCTTGAGTGTCAAGAGTAGCATGTTTAATTACACGGGAGCTGGTGGAGGCCTGTGCTGTGAATGTATTGCCAGGAAGAGGAGAGAAGCTACTGGACATGACCTTTGACTCTGCAGAGGAAAGTAGAAGCCATATCAATACACGCAGGGAACAAGATACTGGAGATGACCAAAGTCATAAGAAAATCTACTTCTTCAGGTCAACGTTATATTTATCTAGAAAATTTGATGAATTGAAAGTGAACACAGCTACTAAATATGATTCCTCGCTTTCCTTCTGTCTCCAGAGTTGACTGTCACACTGAAATTCGAGCTACGTGCGAAATGTGAATTTTGCAAAACGTCTTCAGCCTAACTTCAAGAACTGTTCAGGCTTTGGTCATGGTATTTAATACGCTGTCATTAGTTAAAAGAGAAGAGCTTACTATAGCATTGTTGGTTGGAGAGTAAAATTCTTACATATAGAATCAACTTGATAAAGTGTGGCCCCAAAATGTAATTGTTATCACTAGACAACCATTTAGAGTTACTTGAGACCATTATATATCAATAAATCTAAATGGAGGTGGATCACAAGCACATTTTCCTTCTTAGCCCACACTGAATATATTTTTCTTATCTTATTTGATTGTTATGACATAATTCTCTGTACAGTTTCACCTCTAGGAAATAAAGAAAATAATATTGATAATATAAAATAAGCCATCTTGGCAAATGTTTCAAAATTGAGAAAATGCAACTTGTTGTATCTAAATATTAATGGCATGCCTTATTTCAAGTGTATATTAATTTTTTTCTTATATAAATATGAAATTAATTTTTTATAAGAATAACTATAATAACATTTAGAGAAATATGTTCACTGATGCCTTATCTCAATATTTTTTAAGCATACAAGAATGTAATGACTATATGGCACAACTAAGTCAGGTATAAATAATGATAAAACAGGGGTGCCTGGGTGGCTCAGTCGGTTAAGCGTCTGACTTCGGCTCAGGTCATGATCTCACGGTCCGTGAGTTCGAGCCCCGCGTTGGGCTCTGTGCTGACAGCTCAGAGCCTGGAGCCTGCTTCAGATTCTGTGTCTCCCTCTCTCTCTGACCGTCCCCCTCCCCCGCCCCATTCATGCTCTGTCTCTCTCTGTCTCAAAAATAAATAAACATTGAAAAAAATTAAAAAAAAAATGATAAAACAATTAGTTACTGGGACACATGAGTGGCTCAGTCAGTTAAGTGTCTGACTCTTGATTTCAGCCCAGGTCGTGATCTCCTGGTTCATGAGATCGAGCCCCACATGAGGTTCTGCGCTGACAGCATAGAGCCTGCTTGGGATTCTCTCTCTGCCCCTCTCCTGCCTGCACTTTCTCCCTCTCTCGAAAAAAATAAAAATAAAAATAAAATAAAACAATTAGCTATCACAAATATTGCTTAACAACCCACTAGATGAATGTATAAAACTGCATGTTAGGGAATCATGCCAAGAAAACACAAACCCTCATATTTTGCTATTTGTTTGTCCTCTGCAGTTGCCGAGTAGTGTTTTTTAAATCCGAGCAAAAGGGGGGCGCCTGGGTGGCTCAGTCGGTTGGGCGTCCGACTTTGGCTCGGGTCACGATCTCGCGGTATGTGAGTTCGAGCCCCGCGTTGGGCTCTGTGCTGACTGCTCAGAGCCTGGAGCCTGTTTCAGATTCTGTGTCTCCCTCTCTCTCTGACCCTCTCCCGTTCATGCTCTGTCTCTCTCTGTCTCAAAAATAAATAAAGGTTAAAAAAAAAAATTTAAATCGGAGCAAAAGGGAAGCCAGGTTCATTCACACCTGTCCCAGAGGTTTTGAGGACCCTTTATGGAATAGATCACTTTCCCTTCTAGACCTAAACTATATTCTTGCTATCTGCTGATTGAAATGCAAATATCATTTTTAGGTTCTAGATAAATAATAGAACTCATTTTTCAGGTGTATTTTGGATTAACTTTATACCTCTATTCGTCTATCACAACTAGAGAGATAGTTGTTATGACCATACTTAAAATACAGTTAAATATAAACTTATCTAATACTTGCTATGTACCAGGCAGTGCGTCAAAGCTGGGAATATGAAGAGGCCTAGGCAGTGGTGGGTTTTCTGGTGCATGTAAAAAGACACCATGTCCGGAGGGAGTTTAGAGTAGTGCTGGGGAGACAAGAAAACAATTGGACATGTGATCATATCTAAGCAACCTGGTGCATTGTTCAGTATAGACTATAAGGATAGGTCAACGTGAAAAGTAGTGGCCAGTGTATGCTCCAACATGAAGGAAAGCAGTGGTGAGGGTAATGACTCTACTCGAGCATGAATATACTCGGGTATATTAATATGCTATTAATATGCTACCACTTAGAAAATGCTTTGGTTTGTGGCATCGCAATACGAATGAAGAATCCACGAAATGCTAAAACTTGGGACTCTATTGCAAATCAAACTTGTAATGAACCCCTCTTTAATCGTTACTTTCACAGAGATCCTAGGAGAGGGAGCCTTCCTCCCACCCACCCCCTCCACCACATCCTTCTTTGCCCTTTTCCCACTGGCACATCCATATTTACTTCCACATGTAGCGTAAACGCTTTTTTTTTTTTTACTCTAAACATCTTAGGAAGAGTCAATTTTGAAAAATTAAGAAAAACCTTAATTTTGGAAGGAAAGAGTATTAATATTATATATATATATATGAATTCTTTAATAATGATATGGTGAGCTGAGAACAAAAGTAGGTTTAAGAAATTTTAATTAGATCAGAGATATTTGTTCTTTTGTGTATGTGTACGTGAAGGGTCATTCCAAGGCTGTGGTCTCTCACATACTTCAACAGGGTGGTTAGACAAAAAAAAAAAAAAAAAAAAATTCTGGAAAGGGAGGGTAATGATTAGTGATCACTGAAGAAGCAGCCCTCTTGCTGAGGAAAATACAGTTCTTTTAATTAGAATGGAAGACTCCAACTCTGAATATGCCTCCTCTCACAGAATTACAATTATGGCAATAACTTTTGGATATTTTTATACTAAGCGCTTATATTCCTCTTAAAATTTTTCTCAACTCCTGTATGATTCAATTAATTTTTTTAATTTAAAATTAAATGGACTCAATTTTTTTTGTTTTTATGGAAGTGAACACTCTTGGCCCCAAGATGGAAAGTTATTTGCTTTAATATTCATGATTCAGCAGGGTATTTTATGGCTAGCAAGAGTTGCAGCTTAAGTGCATATCTTCTGTACATACAGAGGTCAGAAATAATTTGCTTCATGATATAGAAATTAAAATCAATACTCTTACTTCCTTAAAAAAACAAACATAACATAATGTAAATGAGAAAGAAGTAAATTATTAATAGATGGGCTTATCTAAAATATAACACAAGCTAAGCAAGGTCAACCCAGAGAACTGAGTTGTAAAAAGCACTGCAAGTTACAGGAAGCATGAGGAAGTTAGATAGATCGCGAGAGCTTTGTCTTACAAAGTTGCTTTCCTTTGAGGGTTTTAAAGCCGTATTACAAACACCCTGTTAACTGTTCGGGTGAATAAGTGCCTGCTATGATGATACTCAGCTTGAGGATGAGGAAATGGAGAGCAGAGAAGTCTTTCTCTAGCCCAGGTCTTGGACATGTACCTGGGGGACTCTTGAGTTTTCTCATTAACACAACCAGCACTCAAGCTAGAGGGAGTCCCACTGGATGCTGTTCTTCAGGGTGGTCACGCTTCTCAATTTTCACTTCCAATGTCTTTGTATTTGTCTTCTGCTTCAGATTTACACAAATCCCATATTCCAGATTGTCTCTTCCTTTCTCTCTCTGCTTGATGGTTTTCACCTATTGAAAAATATGATGAGTCAAAGCTGGCTAGGTTAGTGAGCGGACTTTTTCTCCAACCTTATGAGAGAACAGAGTTTATCAGCTACCGTCTTTCAGCGTCTGGCTACTATCTTTCTACACAGGGTCTGGTTTTTACTTCGTATTTCCCAAGTCAAGAATAGGCATTTCCATGCACCCAGAAAAATATTTCCCCTAAATGGAGGGAAAGTATCACAGGAGCCGGACCCCCATGAAAGATGGACAGATATGAAACTTACAATCAGCAAAGTCAGCATCAGATTTGATTCTGGCTTTCTTACCTTCTATGCATGTTATTTATATCTGTAAGATCCTTTCTTCTACCGTCGAATCGCTGCTTCCACAGCAATGCGTTCGTTTACTGAAACAAACAAACAAATTTGGAACTTGAACCTTGGTGTAGATGTGGGGTCTCTAAAAACAGACGGAGCGTTCCCTTACCTTAAAGCACGTCTAGTTTAATAGGAGGGACTTCTGCAAATGAATAAATCAACACAAAATAGTGTGTAATGAGCATATGCCTAAAGTACCGTGGAGACACCGAGGAGGATAAGATCATTGTTAACCAGGGGGAGGCAATGCTAGACGCATAATTTTGCCAGTGGAGGGATAACCGCTGTTGTCTCCTTTTCAGCCTTCTTGTGGTACTTTAATGCCGCGGTGATTTTTTTTAGCGGACAAATAGGCAATTCTTTAGATGCAAGTAAACAGGTACTGAGTAATTATACGGTCCCTGAGGTCTCCATTTGCTTTCAGCTGGGCATACCACTTTCTAAAAAGCCTCTGCTGGTGGACCAGTGAAGATAAAGTTAAAGCTAATTAGCAGACAGAAACTGGGAGCTATGTGGACAGGGTCACTGAGGGTGGGAGCGCGGACCATTTCATCCCTTATGCTCGGCCCCTACCGTGAAAGATGGTTGTTGAACTTGCATACATGTACACATCCATATTCACTCTTCTAATGAATACTTCATAAAACACGAGGTCATTTGTAATAGTATCTTTCAAGCAGACCTTTCAGGAGGAATTTCATTGCTCTTTGACTGTCGCAAATCAAATAGATCTTTGCCAGAGACCTCAGAGCCTCGCCTACAGACTCGAGTCAAAGTTCAGAACAGAGGGTCAGGTGAATGCAGGGCATTAAGGAAGGAGATTAAAGCACTACAAAAAGGAAAGCCTTGCTCAGAGACCTCTTGTGGGCACAAAAGGTGGGAGATTATTTATTATAATGATTTATTCAACCACAAGGGAAAACATGAGTTAGAATGACAGTGTTTTCATCACACCTTTTCCCGGAGGAATTCAAGAGACTCCCCAGTCTTATGTAACGGACAGCAATTCTCTTTATTTTGCTTTGTTCCTAACCCTACAGATATTGGTAATAAGGAATTCCTAAAGATGACCAACTTATTCTCTTCTCAGAAATGACCCTCCCACAGATCGCATGAGCTCATGAATACTTAAAGACCAGTTTATTTAGTTTGTTCTTCGCCATCATAGTTATCTACTCGTTTCTCACCAGGCTAATCTCCTTATTTAGCCTCCTGATGCTCTGTCTGTCCAATTCTGAAACCCTTTTTGTCCTATCACTTTTGTGGAAGAAACTGTTCTTTCCTTCCTCATTACTTTCTCAACTGGAGGGAAACATTTAAACACGATTCAAAGAATCTGGCACAATGAGAAGGGGCTGAATTCTTGCTTTGCTTTGGCTACCAGCTGAGACGTATTTATTGTGTGCATGTATATAAATGTGCTTATTTTTCTAGCAGTCTTTTTTTTAAGTTTATTTATTTATTTATTTATTTATTTATTTATTTAGAGAGAGAGAGAGAGAGTGAGCACGCACCAGGGGGAGGGGTGGAGAGACAGAGGGAGAAAGAGAATCGAAAGCAGGCTCTGAGCTGTCAGCGCTGAGCCCAATACCGGGCCCTGTCTGTCAACCGTGAGATCATGACCTGAGCTAAAATCAAGAGTCAGTTGCTTAACCAACTGAGCCACCCAGGCACCCCAAATGTGCCTATTTTTTTTTTAAATATCAGTAATAGCATGCTTTCAATGTGTGTTACTATTGTTCTAACATCCTAGCTTATACTGTTTCTTATAAACAAGAGAGAAGCGGAATAAATATCAGGAGACCTACATTATATGTTCCTCTGTACCATGCAAATTTGTGATTTTGGACACGTCATCGTCTTGAGACACAGACTCCGTGGGCCTTCGTTTCATCTCCAAAAAGAAGAAATTGGGGGAAATAATCCCACTCACGTCTGTAATTACACAATGTTCACATTAATGAAGATAGGAAAGATGTTGCTGTGGCATAACAAGTTAAACCCCAAATCACGTGGCTTGAACTAACAAAAGTTTGTCCCACGCAAAGCCTGACTGCAAGCTGGGAGACATTTAATGATAACTGTCCTCCAACGGTGTCCCAGCAAACCAAACTGTTTGGATCTTGTCTCTCTACTGCCTTGACATGAGGACCCCACTTTCACCAGGGCAGGGGGGCCTATCTTAGACCCCATTGCCTCTGCCGCTCATAGCTCCTTGTCCAGAACAAGAATCGTGGCCTTAACTTACTGAAAGGTGGCTAGCTGGATAGGTAGCAATTATCACACCCTTGAAAGGTAAGTAGAAAATGGAATTTGGTGGACACGTAACGTTACCTGTGCCACAGTGCTAAATCAGAATAGAACGGGGATGCCTCTGGTAGAACCGTTTCTTCTGTCTCATCTTTAACATCATGGCCTTCAAAATATGTTTGTCACTCAGTGCCTTCTGAAAGAGCAGGAGACTTTTCTTCTTTACCGAATGACATTTGACATTGAGGGGTGGTACTTAGAGTTCTCTTGGTCTTTTAACAATTTCCCAACTTCATGTGTCTCAAGTTTAATGGTGAGAAATTTGCATTCCCTCTATTGAGAGCTTTGCTAGTGGGAAGGACCAACTCAGACTTACACGATACGTGTGCTGAAACCTGGAGGGCTCTTGGGATATCTTTTGGAATGAGAAATACAGATGGAAAAGTAGAGGGAGAGCTAAAAGAGACTCGTCTTTTTTTTTAACAAGAACTTTCAGGTTGGTTTAGAAGGTTTTGGTGTCATATGACTTTTTCTGTTTTGGGGACCTTTTTGGAGGGGGAGGTCAAATAATGAATCTTAGTGAGGAGAGAGAGAGAGAGAAGAAAATTATGAAAAACCAGACATGAAAGCATAGAAGTCAATTCGGACAGAGCTTGGGGGTGGTCCTAAATAGGCAATATCAGCTTTTTCCTTTGCTGTTTCTCTTCATCAAAGTAAGGAGACTTTTGCCTTGATTGAGTGGTTTCCACAGAGGCGCTTGGGTGGTTTATGCTGTAGAGTAGATGATGACAGATAACACTCTCAGGTCAAGGCCTTTGGGATGGCAATGTGCATAGAAGAATTTTTCCAGGGAGATTTGCTTCTGCCCACTAATTGTGGTCATATATTTTATGGCTTTGGGAATACCATGGCTACTAGTATGCGTCCCAGGGCTGCAAGAGGCAGTGTTTGTGTCTGATTCAACAAAAGTTGTAGCTGTGTGGACTTCCCAGGGAGCTTCTGAAGCTACTATTGAAAAAAAATCACTAATGACATTAATTTGCATATTCAATCATGTGTTTCCTGGCCTTAGCCTGCGTAATCTCTTTACAGTTGTCACTGTTGATGATCTCTACTTTCTAAAAGTCTCTTTAATTTTTAGGCCCTACTTTTTATGTTTATCCTTTAATCTGGCTACTACTTTTCCTCAGCATCATCAGTAAACACTTTTTCTGCCAACTCTTTATTTTTTAAAAAATTTTTAAAATGTTTTATTTTTGAGAGAGAGAGAGAGAGGATGTGTGCAGGGGAGGGGCAGAGAGAGAGGGAGACTCAGAATCTGAAGCAGGCTCCGGGCTCTGAGCTGTCAGCACAGAGCCCGATGTGGGGCTCACACTCAAGAACCGTGGGATCATGACCTGAGCTGAAGTTGGACGCTTAATCGACTGAGCCGCCCAGGTGCCCCCTGCCAACCCTTTGAATATTAAACATTATCTGGAATTTTATCCTTGGTCCTTCTTGCTTCTCATTCAACATGTGCTTCTTAGGGGATCTTATCTACACTAGTCATCTTCAGCCACCACCTTTAAGATAAACTCTGGGTTAATTCAACCACCCAGGGCTGAGTTCACTAGAGAAAATAAGACAAAGAAGCAGTTAGTGCTACTCTACATTGGCGGTGTCCAAAATGACCCAGGCTCTCAACACTGCTTGGCTGTCTTTCTATTTTCTATAGACACTGTCCTCTCTTAATTTCCACCAGAGCAATTTTAGATCTTCTATACCTGTTGACAGATGACTTCACACCTTTCTTCACAGATTTGGAATAAAAACCATTGGCCAGGATGAGTATCAAGAAGAAGAGGCTGGTCAATGGTGTTAAATGTTGCAGAGAGAAGGGTAAGATAAGGAAGATATCAACTATGGATTTAGAAATAAAGCCATGGTTGGCTATTAAGATTTTCAACAGGGAAGTTAAGAAAAATCACACTGCAGAGGCACCTGGGTGGCTCAGTCGGTTGAGCGTCTGACTTTGGCTCAGGTCATGATCTTGCCATTTGTGAGTTCGAGCCCCACATCACACTTGCTGTTGTCAGCCTTTCAGTATAGAGCTACTTGGGATCCTCTGTCCCCCTGTCTCTGCCCCTCCTCTGCGTACACTCTCCCCAAAATAAAGAAATTAAAAAAAAGAAAAAGAAAAAGAAAAATCACATTTCAGTCGGTTATCAAACCTGACCAGGATCATGGAAGGGGTCATGATGTTCCCCCAATATTTTTAACTAACATCTTACCGTGAAGGGGGAGAAAGAGAGGGAAATAATTGAGGGGGGGTGAGAGGTCATGTGGGATTGAGAGAAGGTATTTAAGAGATTAGAGAAAACCAGCATGTTTTAGTCCTAATGGGAAAGGGGGCAGGGAAGACAAGAGTTTGAAAACAATCCTTTTGGTCTAGAAAGCTTCTCTTGGTTTTCCTCTGCCTGTCTGTCCATGTTTTCTTGGTCAGAGAGATATGCCCTCATTACCAGCTTACGTGACTGTTAGTACTGTTCGCTAAATTGCAGCAGTCAGTGTTTTTCAGGTTCTCCGTGGTAAAGAATTCATTTTTAAAAAATTTCTTATTCATCGTCTACTTTTTGTAAAATACAATAAAAATGAATTACTAGAAGCATGCTCATGCAGTTAGATATTGCAGCATTGTCGGATTGCTGTGAAAGTTTTCAAATGCTTTACTTTCAGCTTCTGTACTTACTTCACGGACCAGTTCGAATAATCCCCAGACCATCTCTGGTCCATAGCTCATGCTTTCAGTAGCGCTGACCCAGAGAACATGCATCCCTACCGGGATTAGCAATGTGGAGGATGGTGATAAATTTCATTTTGGACATGGTAATTGGGCAGAGCACAAGATAGATGCTTTAGAGAAAAGTTAAAGAACCCATAAAATAACATGCTGTCCATCAATTGTGGAATGGAAAACTAAAATGTGGTATATCTGTATCATGGTAAACTCTTCGGGAGTAAAGAATGACAGCAATGAAGCTAAGTGTCCTAATATTGAAAGAGCGCCAAGACATGTTATTAAGACCAGAAAAAATAGAAGCATAATATGACTTAAGATTACATATATTTATAAGATACAACAAAAAACTCTAGAAGGATATACATCTGTGAACAGTAGTTATTTTTAAGGAAGAAGGTAGGGTTGATGGGTTACATCCACATGTTACTTTTTTTTTTAAAGCTTTTTTTTTTTTTTAATTTTTTTTTTCAACGTTTATTTATTTTTGGGACAGAGAGAGACAGAGCATGAACGGGGGAGGAGCAGAGAGAGAGGGAGACACAGGATCGGAAACAGGCTCCAGGCTCTGAGCCATCAGCCCAGAGCCTGATGCGGGGCTCGAACTCACGGACCGCGAGATCGTGACCTGGCTGAAGTCGGACGCTTAACCGACTGCGCCACCCAGGCGCCCCCACATGTTACTTTTTAAAGTTAACTTCCGTATTGGTTTTTCATAGATTTTTTAAAAATAGTATTCATGTATTATTTAGGTAACTTAAAAATGATAATTATGAAGTTTTTATATATAAAATGTAATATATTGTTTTAAAAACATATGGAAATAGGGGTGCCTGAATGGCTCAGTTGGCTAAGCGTCCACCTCTTGATTTCAGCTCAGGCATATTTCATGGGTTTGTGAGATCGAGCCCCGTGTCTAGCTCCATGCTGACAGTGTGGAGCTTGCTTGGGATTCTCTCTCTCCCTTTCTTTCTGTCCCTTCCCTGCTTGCTCTCTCTCTCTCTCAAAATAAATAAACTTAAAAAGAATATATGGAAATATAAAAGTAGCTTGTTATAGTTTAAGTTTGTAATAATTATGTAATTAAAGGAGGCAATTTCAGATACCCGGGTGGTCATGAGCACATAATCTGTGTGAAACTCAATGTGCTTACCTGTAAAATGGAGCTGACACCCCTTCTGTCCTGGGACTGCTGTGAGATTGACAGATACAACGCATGGAAAGGCTCTTGCAGAAATGATGCTCCATAAACATGAGTTCTCTTTCCCTTCACTGAAAAAAAAAAAAAAAAGTGGGTGTTTAGAAAAAACTCAGTGTTTAAAAATTTTACTTTCTGCAAATCTTCAGGATTAAATGAACAAGACATCCAGATATACTTATAATTTATTTTTTCTCAAAATCCTGGGAAGTCCTTCGAGAGTACTCATACCATGTAATCAATTAGGCAAATATTTTTTTTTTTTTTTAGGCAAATATTTTTGTCCCTTCCCCTCAACTTGTTCGATTCAAAATACACTGAAATATTTTCTCCTTGACCTGTTGTATTGAGAAGAGAAAGAACTTGACAGAAAGAGGGAGTTTTTAAAGTTCTTTTTGAATGATAATGGGAGAAATATATGGTGTGTGGAGAGGCAGGGAGCATCCCACATAATGTATCATATGCAGAACGTACAACAGAGAATTCAATACTGTGCTTCTAAAACCTCGATAGTGCTTCCTGTAAGTGATATTTTTGTGGCCTTTTCTTTGCCCAGATATTTGTCATTCTGGAGTTGATTTAGAAAGAGATTCATGGAAAGTCATAATTATTTAAAGAAGGGAACAGGCAAAGTGTTCCTTGGCCATGTCTATAAATCTTTCCTTATGCCCTGCTGAGAACTCTGCTCTAGCTGTCTGATTTAACCGTGTAACTGGAGTATATCATAATGTCGGGAGTTGTCAGACCCCCAGAACTCTCCATAATGTGAGATCACAAGCAGAGACAATTTCATTGTAACATTTCTGACTACAAAGCATAAATACCATTCTGTTGGCACATCGACATCACATCAGGGATTTTTTTTTTCTTCCTTATACTTTAAATTTGTTGAGGTATTTACATCTGAAAAGTTACGCAGAGCTAGGATAAGAAAATTAAAATTCATACTCGAATGGCAATGTCAGAATAAAAATATACATTTTGAAGGGAAACATAAAAAAGAGAATTTAAAATAAAGACAACAAAGATACTGGAAAACAATGGTGCCCTATGTTGTCAGTTATGCTTTCGTTAGTTTTCTCCAGAGTACAAAAACATTTCTCAGAACAATTTAAAAATAGTGGATATTAAAAAGTCACTCAAACACAAGATTTAAAACTCTCATTGTGAGCCGTGAGAGAATATTTCTTTCACCTGATGAAGTTACCAACGGAGTATTTCGCAAATTCTTCCATTGTGTTCATCTGCCTTGCTGGGTACTGCCATGGCTCCCTTAACAGCCACAGCCATTGCTTTTAAATTGGAAAAAAAATGTTAATGCTTGCATCAACTCTAATATGAAAAGTGAGTTTACAGATATCTTTTCTTTTAGTGTGATTATGCATTTCTAGTACATGTGCTTCTTTTTTTTTTTTTTTTTTTGCCATGTAAAAGCTATGGAATCAAGCATTTAAAAAATGAAATATATGGGAATGCAAGCTGGTGCAGCCACTCTGGAAAACAGTATGGAGGTTCCTCAAAAAATTAAAAATAGGTCTATCCTACGACCCAGCAATTGCACTACGAGGCATTTATCCAAGGGATACAGGTGTGCTGTTTCGAAGGGACACATGCACTCCAGTGTTTTTTGTTTTTTGTTTAAAAAAAATTCTTTTTAACGTTTATTTATTTTTGAGACAGAGAGAGACAGAGCATGAACGGGGGAGGGTCATAGAGAGGGAGACACAGAATCTGAAACAGGCTCCAGGCTCTGAGCTGTCAACACAGAGCCCGACGCGGGGCTCGAACTTACGGACCATGAGATCATGATCTGAGCCGAAGTCGGAAGCTTAACCGACTGAGCCACCCAGGCGCCCCGCACTCCAATGTTTATAACAGCATTATCAACAACAGCCAAAGTATGGAAAGAGCCCAAATGTCCATTGATGGATGAATGGATAAAGAAGATGTGGTGTATATATATATATATATACACATACACACACACACACACACACACACACACACACACACACACACAATGGAGTATTACTCGGCAATCAAAAAGAATGAAGTCTTGCCATTTGCAACTATGTGGATGGAACTGGAGGGTATTATGCTAAGTGAAATTAGTCAGAGAAAGACAAAAATCATATGACTTCACTCATATGAGGACTTTAAGAGACAAAACAGGTGAACATAAGGGAAGGGAAACAAAAATAATATTAAAAAAAAACAGGGAGGGGGACAAAACAGAAGAGACTCATAAATACGGAGAACAAACTGAGGGTTGCTGGAGGGGTTGTGGGAGGGGGGATGGGCTAAATGGGTAAGGGGCATTAAGGAATCTACTCCTGAAATCATTGTTTTGCTATATGCTAACTAATTTGGATATAGATGTCAAAAAATAAAAAATAAAATTAAAAAAAAAATTCATGAATTAAAAAAAAAGAAATATAGAAAGAAACCTAGAGGGGTGCCTTGGTGGCTCAGTCGGTTGAGGGTCCCACCTAAGCTCAGGTCATGATCTCCTGGTTTGTGGGTTTGTGGGTTCGAGCCCCGCGTCCAGCTCTGTGCTGACAGCTCAGAGCTGGAGCCTGCTTCGGATTCGGTGTCTCCTTCTCTCTCTGCCCCTCCCCCACTTGTTCTCTCTCTCTCTCTCTCTCTCTCTCTCTCTCTCTCTCTCTCTCAAAAATAAATGTAAAAAAAATTAAAAAAAAGAAATAAAGCTAGAGATTTAGATTGTTTTATAGATAAATAAAATAAAGCTAAAGATTGTTTTATTTCTAGTAATACGTTATAGACTCACCATTGTACTTCCAGGTTAACCATAACTTCTTTTTTAGTGATTCACAAACAACATCCTAATTTTCCCCTACAGAATTAATATTACCTGATTGTCCCTAAGGAGGAAGATTGTTGAGAGATATGTACATGATTATATATGTTGTGCTCAGAGAGGAGATACTATTCTCTTGTTCTATTACACTGGGAACTCTCTCTCCTCTCTGGAAACCAAACATGCTTCCTAAACTTTATAGTGCAGTCTCCCTCGCCCACGGAGTGTTGGAAGCCTGAACTTCATGTCTGACGTACATACATGGACAATTCATTTGGACCCCCAAATGCCAAAGCAAATCTCATTTTATTTTAATTATTTTTTTATTTATAAATTTTATTTATTTATTTATAAATATTTTATTATTTGTTTTTGAGAGGGAGAGAGAGAATCCAAAGCAGGCTCTTCAGTGTCAACGTGGAGCCAGACACAGAGCTCGAACCTTCAAACTGTGAGGTCACGCTATAAGCCAAAACCAAGAGTCGGTCGCTTAACGGACTGAGCCACACAGGCACCCTTAAATGTTTTATTTTTAAGTAATCTCTACATCCAATGTGGGGCTTAAACGTACAACCTTGAGATCAATAGTCACATGCTTTACCAACTGAGCAAGCCAGGTTCCTCTACTTTTTTATTTAATATTTTTAATTCCAGTATAGTTAATATACGATGTTACATTAGTTTCCTGTGGTCAGTGATTCAACAATTCTATACGTTACTCGGTGATCATCATGCTAAGTGTACTCAGTCCCCTTCACCTATTTTACCCACTCCCCCAACCCCCTCTCCTCTGGTAACCATTGGTTTGTTCTCTATAGTTAAGAGTCTGGTTTTTTTGTTTGTCTCTTTTTTCTTTGTTCATTTGTTTTTTTCCTTAAATTCTACGTATGAGTGAAATCATATGCTATTTGTCTTTCTCTGATTGGTTATTTTACTTAACATTATATACTCCATCTCCATCCATGTTGTTGTAAACGGCGAGATTTCATTCTTTTTAATGGCTTGGTAATATTCCATTTGATAAGATACCACATATTCTTTATCCATTTATTTATGGATGGACACTTGAGCTGCTTCCATAATTTCGCTATTGTAAATAATGCTGCAATAAACATAGGAGGGCATGTATCTTTTGGAATTAGTGTTTTCATATTCTTTGGGTAAATTCCTAGCAGTGCTATTGCTGGGTCATAGGGTAGATCTATTTTTAATTTTTTGAGGAAACACCATACTGTTTTCCACAGTGGCTTCACCAGTTTGCATTCCCACCAACAGTGCACAAGGGTTCCTTTTTCTCCACATCGTCACCAATGTCCTCTTGTTTCTTGTGTTTTTGGTTTTAGCCATTCTGACAGGGTGAGGTAATATCTCATTGTGGTTTTGATTTGTATTTCCCTGGCGCTGAGTGACGTTGAGCATCTCTTCTTGTGTCTGTTGGACATCCGGATGTCTTCTTTGGAGAAATGTTTGTTCGTGTCTTCTGCCCATTTTTAAATCAGGTTATTTGGCGGGGGGGGGGGGGGGGTGGTATTGAGTTGTATAAGTTCTTTATGTATTCTGGATACTAACACTTTACCTTACATGTCATTTGCAAATATCTTCTCCCATTCAGAAGGCTGCCTTTTAGTTTTGTTGATTGTTTTCTTTGCTGTGCAGAAGCTTTTTATTTTGATGTAATCCTAATAGTTTATTTTTGGTTTTATTTTCCTTGCCTTACGAGACCTATCTAGAAAAATGTTGCTATGGCTGAGGTCAGAGAAATTACTGCCTATTCTCTCTTCTAGGACTTTTATGATCTCAGGTCTTACATTTAGGTCTTTAATCTATTTTGAGTTTACTTTTGCAGATGATGTAAGATAGGGTTCGGTTTCATTCTTTTGCATGTAGCTGTTCAGTTTTCCCAAGACCACGTATTGAAGAAACTTCCTTTTTCCCATTGCATATTCTTGCCTCCTTTGTTGAAGATTAATTGGCCATGTAATTGTGGGTTTATTTCTGGCTTCTCTAATCGGTTCCATTGAAGTATGTGTCTATTGTTGTGCCAGTTACATACTATTTTGATTACTACAGCTTTGAGTATATCTTGATATGTAGGATTGTGATACCTCCTGTTTTATTCTCCTTTTTTAAGGTTGCTTTGGCTATTCAGGGTCTTTTGTGGTTCCATACATATTTTAAGATTATTTGTTTTGGTTCTGTGAAAAATGCTGTTGGTATTTTGATACAGATTACATTAAATCTGTAGGTTGCTTTGGGTAGTATGGACATTTTAACAACATTTGTTCCTCCGATCCATGAGCATGGGATATCTTTCAATTTATTTGTGTTGTCTTCCATTTCTATCATCAGTGTTTTTCAGTTTTCAGAGTTTGGATTTTTCACTTCCTTGGGTAAGTTTAGTCCTAGGTCTTTTATTATTTTTGGTGCAATTGTAAATGAGCTTGTTTTTGTTCTTTTTTTTTTTTTAAGTTTATTTATTTATTTTGAGATAGAGTGTGAGTGGAGGACGGGCAGAGAGAGGGAGAGAGAATCCGTGCCATCAGCACAGAGCCTGATGTGGGGCTCGATCTCACGAACTGTGAGATCATGACCTGGGTCAAAACCAGACACTTAACTAAATGAGCCGGTCAGGCACCCCAATGGGATTGTTTCCTCAATTTTTCTATCTGCTAAGCAAATCTTACTTTAAATGCTTGGAGAGAAATAAGTTTTCAATAGTTATAGGACAAGTACTTTGGTGAATGAAAACATCCTCCAGTAAGGTGAAAATCAGACCTTAATATATATTTTTGACTACTTGACTTTTTACAAAGTTTACTTAAGTCAGAGACCCCTACAAGCTGTCTTGCTCTTGATGTGTTTCCCTGACTTTTGAAATGATGATATTGGGGTATCCTGCTCTGTTTATTTGTTGTTTTCTGATTGCATCTTTTCAGATTAGGGCCAAGTCGGGTGAGAGCGAGGAGAGCGTGGCACACCCCTCTTCGTTAGACTTACTTGAATCTCATCCTAAGGTCTCTTCTTTCCTCCCTTTGCCCACTTTTTCCAGGAAGTGCCACCCTGGCCCATGGCTTCGATGACCATCTCCATGCCTCCCATGTCTTGTCTATTTTCAACTTCAGCCCAGAACTCTCTTGGAAGGTCCAAACCAGCAGGTTCATCGCCTACTTGGTATCTCCACATGGATATCTTCCAGTCATTTTCAATTCTGCTCGTCCTTAACTGAACTTATTATTATTATCACCTTCCCGTCACAAACCGAACAGAAGAAGATCTTTTTTCGGCATTGCTGTTTCAAAGGTGAGCAAGCCGGAAGCCCGGGTCATTCTGGAAGGCGCGCTTCCGTCATCCGCTGTGCCCCGTCGGTCCATCTCTAGATCCTGCCGATTTCACTTTCTAAACAACCCTGGAGCCAGAAACTTCTCTCTGTTTTCATTGCAGCCACCCTGGCTTGAGTGCCGTCATCTTCACCTGGAGCACTGTAAAAGCCTCTAAAAATCTTCTGCTTTATTACCTTCAAATCTGGCTGCATTACAGTGTGTGCTATATGCCAATGCTGGAATGTTCTTTTTTTTTTTTTTTTTTTGTAAAATGTAACTTCCCATGCCAGTCCCCTGTTCAGACAACTGCACGGTTTCTCACTAATTTTACAACGAAGACCAAAGTATTTAATGTGGCCTTTTCAGCTCTGCTGGGCTTCCCCTCCCTTCCTCCCTAGTGTCATCTACCACTACCCATCCTTCCTCGGGGCTTTTCAATCCCATCCCTTCTTGACCAACACCCTCTCCCCACCAGCAACATATGCCTCGTCCTGTTAACTCCTCCTCTTTGTTCAGGTCTCAGCAAACTCCTTACTTCCTCAAGGATGTCCTGCATCATCTTTTGAGGTCAAGCCCCCCATTATAAACTCTCAGAGCCCCGTTGCACTTCCCTTTCCTAGGAAGGGCTTGCATTTACCTGAATATTTTATGGACATCTTCCTCACTGGACGATGAGCCCTACGAGCAGGCACTGTATCTGCTGTTTACTAAATAACCGTATCCCCAATATTCAGTCCAGTGACGGCACTTAGACTAGCTTTGCGGGTGATTCAGGCTTTTGCTTCTTGATGCAAAAGTCCAAAGTCTCCTGTCTTACCTGGTGATACTGGTTTTCTGCTTCTGTTACTTTAGCATCCTTCATCCCTCCCTGTCTCTTTTGCATTTGTAGACATCTGTGGATTGTCCTGCTGAATAAGAGGTGTGTTCTCTACATGGATAGGAAGCGCATTCTTCTTCTTCTTCTTCTTCTTCTTCTTCTTCTTCTTCTTCTTCTTATCACTATTATTACCTTATCATTTGGATACTGTCTTTTGCACGCAGATCAATTTTTTAGAGCAACCCTAATGCGCAGGTTCTAGTCATCTTTGTTCTCTTCATGTGTTCGTTTTGCCTCTGGTTCTCAAAGCTGTACTTTGTCATCAGCCATCTGCTTCTTAAGACAGGTCTCCCTGTTCTCTAAGGATCTCAACTCCATCTGTTAAAACTTCCAGAGTATTTTGTTCATTGTCAACCCAACCAAATGAGTCTCACTCACATCCCTGGCCTAATTCTGATGATTACACCTTCCTGATAATTGTTGACTCTCAGGTTTCACTATTTACACAAATCCTCTAATCTCCCTCCAGGTCTCGAGGGTGCCCTTTGTCTCTGGTTTCCAACCCACAAGGGAGGTATTCACCTTGCCTCCGTGATTTCAGGAAGAAAGGACAGAGAGAGTTTGGAGCACAGGTCACTAAAAATACTGGATCCAACTGGGGCATTTGGGCGGTACAGTTGGTTAAGTGTCTGACTCTTGATTTCAACTCGGGTCATGATCTCAGGGTTCATGAGTTTGAGCCCCGTGTCAGACTCTGTGCTGAAGGTGCAGAGCCTGCTTGGGATTCTCTCTCTCTCTTTTTCTCTCTCTCTCTCTGCCCCTCCCCCACTTGCTCTTTCTCAAACAAACAAACAAACAAACAAACCAAACACTGAACCCAATGAAATAATACATGTTATTTTGTATTTTGTTGGGTCATTCACCGTCGCCCTTTTAAAAATTTTGACTACTTTCCTTTTGAACCACAACAATCGGGAAAGGGGCAAAATGACAATCTTAAATATCTATAAATTGTAGCTTAAAATTAAATGCTGTTATTCTAACAAAAAAGTCCCGTTCTGTACTTTTAAGTCCTCTGGCATGTTGGGTCCACTCTGTGTGGATTGTATACGCATAAAGTGGTTGCTCCAGGGGCACCTGGGTGGTTCAGTCAGTTAAACCTCCAGCTCTTGATTTTAAGGTCATGATCTCATCGTCATGAGATTGAGCCCTACATTGGGTTCTGCACTGAGTATGGATCCTGCTTGGGATCTCTCTCTCTCTCTCTCTCTGTCTCTCTCTCCTTCCCTCTGCCCCTCCCCCAGGTTGTATGTGCTGTCTCTCTCTCTCTCTCTCTCTCTCTCTCTCTCTCTCTCAAATAAATAAATAAATAAATGAAAGAGGTTGCTCCATTTGTGATGCAATAGGTCAGATGCTTCATGCAAGACTTCTCTGGTGTTGCTTCAAACAAGATTTTTAAGGGGATCTATCTTTCTCATTAGTGCAAAGAAATATCTCTATGGAGAAAAATGAAAATACAGCCATCGTTTTAGCAATTAGAGTCTTCTGAGAAAATAGCTTATAATTTGCTTCCAGTGCTTTCATCAGGTAGTTGGAAGAATGTACCATGTGCTGTGCACCATCCCTATGCTGTACAAGCTTAAGGATTTGTAGGTGACAGTCCCTGCATTCAATAGCACATTCCAAGCAGAGTACGGAAATGTGGTGAATGCTCAGTAAAGTAATACAAAGTTAATTACACACACAAAAAGTTTGGAACTCAAAAATACCAAAATAGTCTAGTCTAAATTCTTCATTAAAATTTTTTTTTAATGTTTATTTATTTTTGAGAGAGAGAGAGAGACAGAGCATGAGTTGGGGAGGGGGAGAGAGAGAGGGAGACACAGAATCCAAAGCAGGCTCCAGGCTCGGAGCTGTCAGCACAGAGGCCGACGCGGGGCTCGGACCCACGAACCGAACTGTGGGACTGTGACCTGAGCTGAAGTCGGACGCTTAACTGACTGAGCCACCCAGGCACCCCTAAATTCTTTGTTTTAAAAAGCAAGAAAAGTGGACACAAAGAAGTCATGGGGCCTTGCTGAAACTTCTTCAGAAGTAGCTTTGGACCATTCCTGCTGCTTTTCTCCATTTGCTGCACCTTATATGCTATATTGGGGAGTTTATGCTCTCATATCTATTACTACTAGAGAGATCTAAGAGTCCTTTTTTAAACACCAGAATATTGCCTTGAATGAAAATTGGTACTAGTGGTTGATGCAAATAAAAAAAAAAAAAAATAGGGGCACCTGGGTGGCTCAGTCGATTAAGTGCCTGACTCCTAATTTCGAATCAGGTCATGATCTCACCGGCTCATGAGTTGGAGTCCCACATTAGGATCTGTGCTAACAGTGCAGAGCCTGTCTCCCTCTCTCTCTGCCCCTCCCCTGCTCACTCTCGATTTCCCTCTCTCAATATAAATAAATACACATCAAAAAAAAAAAAAAAAAAAGACTGGAAGCCAGCTCTTCTCAGAGCATCCTCTGTGGACAGCATCAGCATCACCTGGAAGAAGCTTGTTAGGAATGCAGATTCTCAGGCACCACCTAGACCCCTTGAATTACAATCTTCATTTTAACATTGATGCACTTTGATGTTTGAAAAGCATATCTCTGGAATCCTTGATCTAGAGCAGCGCCTCTCAAACCTTAACATGCGTCACAATCACCTGGAGGACTTGTTAAAGCAAGATTGTTTTGTTAAAGCACAGACTTACACAAGTGGTCTGGGAGTCCAGAGACCTTCCGAGTTCCCAGGTGATGCGGATGCTGCTGACCAGGGGGATGCCCACTGGTCACAACAGTGATTCTCTGCTCTGGGCACCCATCGGATTCTCCCGGGGTAGCTTTTCACAAATACCAAGGTCAAGTCCTCATTCTCTGTTCATTGGCTTTGCATGAAGTCCTGCGATTCCTCAATGCGATTGGAACAGGAACCACTCTCTAGAAGATGAGAAAACCCTCTGTGATCTCTATGATTAGCATGAGACTGCCTTCCCAGCCACTCCAGCACTGTTTCTGTTCACACAGACCTCTGGATGCATCTGGGCCAGAGTTGTGCAGTGGTCAAGAATCCATCGGAACCGGGCTCCAAGGCCAGATCTGCTACTTCCTGGCTATGTGGCCTTGGGCATGTTAGCTCATCTCTGAGCTTTAGGACAGTTTCTGTAGATGGAAATAATAATTTTAACCATGTGGCGTGTTGTTGGAAATGTTGTAAAATATCAAATCACCTGATCATATTGGGAACTGAGTAGTTGATCGTTCATAATAAGTGATTTTATGTTCTATATGAGAGATGAGTATACCATATTAATTAATTTTCCTAAACCTGAGAGATTTTGAAAGAATTCCTTTATTAAAGCCATGTGGAATGAGTGAAATCCAGTGTCAGGAATAAGTCCCGAAGAGGTTCAAACAGGAAGTCTTGCTTTTACTATATAGTTCACTGCTTTCACCATCCTTATGCGAATTCCGCTTAACATGCGCGATGTCTATTCAGCACCCCAAGGCAGTCATGTCTTTAGTAAATGATTTATTTTATGGTGCTATAGATGGTTTACTACTGATAACTCCTAAGGATTATCAGTCTCTCCCAACACTCATGTGGTCAAGGTCAATGGCAGATTGTCAAGCAACCAACCATTTCCCTGCTTAGTTAAGGCACACATTAAATGTCTCGTATGGAAAACTCTATAATTTCTCTAGTACTGAATATTCAGGTGTGTAGCAAATTTTAATAAAACGCTTTGGCAGTCCATTAAAGGCTAAGCAGTAAGGGTCCGTCACTCTCATTCCTACGCGAATCTAAGTGTGTGTTCCTACAGTATGAGAGCGGGGGGACGCTAGTCCGGCACCCACATTTCACACATGAGGAATCAGGGTGACTTGACTGAGGTGAGTCGCTTAGATTTTCTCCGAAACAGATGAGGAGCCATGTTCTCCTACACGTGTAATTTTTTTATTGATTCCTTTTATGACATTGTTATGTTGGCACATACTTGCGTTGACTAAGCATCTGTCATTTTTGTAAGACGGTATTTTTCAATATGGTGACAAGACGATTTTGTAATAAAGAGGTAATTTCATTAGATTTCAGAGGAACAATGATGAATACAAGGAACACACTTCAAATTATGGTTCTCATGTCTTTTTTTTTTTTTTAAGTATATTTACTTTTTGTGTAAGAGAGATGGGGGGTGTAAAGAGAGGCAGAGAGAGAGAATCCCAAGCAGGCTCTGTGTCATCAGCACAGAGCTCCACACGGGGCTCAAACTCATGAACTGTGAGATCATGACCTGAGCCGAGATCAAGACTCAGACGCTCAACAGATTGAGGCACCCAGGCGTCCCTCCTGTTCTCATTTCTATAGTTACTTTGGGTATCTAATAATTCTTGTGTGCGTGTACATGTCCATGTGTCCATGTGACTCCATAAGTGTTTCTCTGGGTCTGTTTATTTATATATTGGTGTATGTCTGGCTATGTGTATCTCTGAGTGTCTGTGTGACTGAGTGTGTGTGTTTCTGAGTATGTGTACAGATGTGACATATATGTGCCTGAGAACGAGCATGTGTGTGCATGCGAGTGGGCAGGTGTGTATATACAAAAGGGAGAAGGAAGCATCCTTATTCCATATTCCCTGTGGTGTGGTTTGTGCTCCTCAGCAAAGAGCTGAAGCCTCACCAACTGTTCGTCCCACTGCCTGGGCTAATAGTCTGTCACATTTATGACTGCACACTGTTCAAACTGAAAAATTTCCCTCTTTACCTAGAGTATTTTTGGTATCAAAGACTCTTTAGTCACTTGTAGACTTAACATTCTTTAAAAATAAAACCTTTATTTCTTTTCTGAGGGATGGAGTGTAGTCTCTTTTGGTGCTAAATGAAAAACTGAGTTTGGAAGAAAGATGTACCAAAAAGAGAAATGTTATGATACTCACAGGATGACTTACTAAAGCTATTTTAAATTGCATTAGATACTATTTTATCTATCTGCTCCAAGTGTGAAAATTTAGAAGCTCATGTTTACTCATTTAGAAATAAAAATCACAGAGCTAAATGTTGAAAGGACCCACATAGCTCCCCTTTATCCCCCCACGTCTCAGTTCCTTTCTTTTCTAAAATAAAAGGGTTGAGGTTATTTTTCAGGTGTCATCCCTCTTATTTGGTTTTGTGGGTGTTGGGTTTTTTTTTTTTTTTTTTCGTTCTAACCATCCCAGACAGTCAAACCTGCCTGACATGGGATGTGTTTCCTGTTCTGGATCTTGAAGTAAAATATCTAGTATGCTATTCAACTTTCTTGAAACATAATTATAAACTCATTGCTATCAAATAATTTACAAAGGTGAATTCCAGCATGCATATAGTCCAGAAAGGTATTTACTTACCTAGGTACTAAAATATTGCTCATTTAAAGTTGAGTCATACAAGTGGACCATGGAAAAGGTCATTTTTATAGACAGAATTGTCCTTTCATAAAATATGACAACTTGCAGTTTAAGGAAGCTTTCCCAAAACTCCATGTCTGGGGCATCAGTAACAAACTTAATCGACACGATCAAGTAAAATATGCATGTCAGAAAACTCTGAGTGAACCAAACAAACACATGTCTAAGTTGATAATTTGAACCAGGTATTCGCATGTTTTCACTTTATACAAATTTTATGCCCAGGTCCCCATCCAATGCTTAGCCAAGGGGAAAATCCACCATGTTTCTTTTCTTTAAAACGTATTTTATATTACTCATCAATTACATCACCATCAGTCGCAACATTGTTTGAGTTTATAAGGTGGACAGCTGATAACATCAGTCTCCGCTTGTCTACAAATAAGCAGAATCTGTATTGTATTTATGTTCTTAAGAAACATGATGTTTCTGTCTGGAAGAAAAAGCATATTGAAGAAATGGAGAGAAACAGAGTGCTGGAGTGACGATAAGAAGTTAACAAAATAAATGCGAATAGAAAGCAGGTGGGGAAGTGAACCAAAGCATTTCCCGGAAACACCTACCTCACACTCATTCATGTGCTTCTGTTTTCTGAGGGTAGTAGTTTCTGACTCCAGCGATCATGGTTGTCATAGAAAATGACAAGCCATTAAAATCACAAAAAAACATTTTTAGCTTGTGGTCCATACAAAATAGGTGGTAGGCTGACTTCATCTTTCGTTAGGGAATTAGAATTTCAAAATTCTGTCCTATAGCAGTTATACAGTTGGTGTTTTATAAAAATTAAATAGGTTAAAGCAGACTCCTTAAAAATTTAAACATTTTGGGGCGCCTGGGTGGCTCAGTCGGTTAAGCATCCAACTCGGCTCAGGTTATGATCTCGCGGTCCATGGGTTCGAGCCCTGCGTTGGGCTCTGTGCTGACAGCTCAGAGCCTGGAGCCTGTTTCGGTTTCTGTGTCTCCCTCTTTCTCTGACCGTCCCCTGTTCATGCTCTCTCTCTCTGTCTCAAAAATAAATAAATGTTAAAAAATATTTAAAAAAAATTAAAACATTTTTCCCCGCTCTGAACACCATTGCTACTTTCCCTTAAAGGTACTGTCTTTAAATAAGAAAACGACGCTCAGCATTAAACTTGCGGGAATTCTTCCTGCAGGAAATTTCCTTTGTTTTAACTTGGAGTCAGTGAGATACAAAAAAAAAAAAAAAAAAAAATAAAAAAGTAAACCCTGAGTGAATAACAGCAACAAGGATGGTAGAACCTGATAAAAGAATTAGATTCGATGTCAATACTTTTATTTTTTTAAATGTGCATTTATTTTTGAGCGAGGGTGGGGGAGGGGCAGAGAGCGAGGGAGACAGAGGATCTGAAGTGGGCTCCGTAGAGAGCCAGATGCTGGGCTCTAACTCACGAACCCATGAGATCATGACCAGAGTCAAAGTTGGACGCCTAACAACGGAGTCACCCAGGAGCCCCTCAGTGTCAATACTTTAAAATTTGATCCTCTGATAGGAGATTTGTTCAACGCTGTATTAAAAAGTGGTGCAATTTTAAACTTTCAGAGGAGATAATAATCATTTAACACTCAATGTCCTAAAACTGCATGAAAACCTCTAGAGGTTGTGATTTG
The DNA here is from genome assembly GCF_014898765.1 of Herpailurus yagouaroundi. Taxonomy (NCBI): domain Eukaryota; kingdom Metazoa; phylum Chordata; class Mammalia; order Carnivora; family Felidae; genus Herpailurus; species Herpailurus yagouaroundi. Next base: position 71,975,432 of record NW_024412394.1, read on the forward strand.
CGCTTTTGGAGCCAGGATGATGTATTTGCACCCCCAAATTCCTTGTGCACCATATCAACTGGGGCAAAGAAGTACATTCCCTTCAAGATTGGAACATATGGGAAGCAAAGACAATCTTGGCCCATCTTTTCCTGTGTTTTTATCTTAGGAGGAACAAAACTTAACAATATTTTTCTCCATTGGCATTTATGGAATTATGCAGTTTGTCTTAATTAAGGAAATGAAAAGGAACTCGATATTTTTGTGTGAATCCATGTAGGTGGTAAAATATATAAACAAGACAGGAGAAGATGATATACAAGGAAAACACAGCCTTTTCAAGCAAATTGGAAGCAATAAAACATCATATGTCATGATTTTTTGGTGGAATGTGATATGCCAAGTTACTTAGATTTTTTTTTAAAGTCAGCCATCAACTCATTAACCAGTGTCTGCAAGCAGATGTTGGCTTAAGCTTCGGTGCTGTTTGGCGTGTTTAGGGAAGTGGAGACTGATACCAGCTTTTCAAGAAGAAAGTCGCTCTCCAATATAAAAAATGATTTCTTTCCTCAAATCTTACTTGTCATATCATGTTACATTAGATGATGAAACAGAACGTTAACTGTGTAATGAGACAGGCATACTAAAACGTAAAGGAGAATACACTGTTTCAGCTTAGATATGTGCCATCATTTTAGCTGGGGGTAGCCTTTCTGAAATGATGCCAAGATTTTTTTTTAATGCAAATCAGCTGCTCCAGAGTGAGAAGAATGTGGAAGTTAAACAAGTTTGAAAACTTTTCAACGCCTCCCACTCCCCAAATCTCCCGAATGATATTTTGCTATTTATTTTTTATTTTTTTAATGTTTATTTATTTTTAGAGAGACAGAGCATGAGCAGGGGAGGGGCAGAGAGAGAGGGAGACACAGAATACAAAGCAGGCTCCGGTCTCTGAGCTGTCAGTACAGAGCCCTACGCGGGGGCTCGAACTCACTGATTACGGGACGGTGACCTGAGCCTAAGTCGGAAGCCCGGATACTTTGCTATTTTAAACAGAGATGAGAGGATGTTTGTAGTACACAGCAACTCTCCGCTTGCTTTTTTGTCAACTCTAATGTCCAGAGCCCCCTTATTGATGTGAGCACCCAAATTTTTAGATTGCTGCTGCTTTTAAATACTGTATGTGGTTCTTTTGACACTGGTGCATATAGATGAGTTTCTAGACCATCTTTAAAGTCGTTGCAGTTTATTTCTCAAGAGGGAATATAATACAGATATTCTACAGAGAAAATAGATGGTATATTTTATTTATTTTGGTGAGAATGACTATATGAATTATTTCAAGGTGAGAAAAATTTACAAGAAAAAACAATGGAAAAATAAAAGGATGTTGGAAATATGCAGAGATGGATTACTGGTGAAATCACTTTATGTTTTTAATAGGATTTGTACTTACTCTGTGCTGTTGAATCATTCTTATGTGCACACTCCTTGATTTAAAAAATTTTTTTTAATTTTCTTTTTTTTGAGAGAGAGACAGACAGAGTTGTGCAGGGGAGGGACAGAGAGACGGAGACACAGAATCTGAAGCAGGCTCCAGGCTCTGAGCTGTCAGCACAGAGCCTGATGCGGGGCTTGAACCCCTTGACTGTGAGATCATGACCTGAGTAGAAGTTGGACGCTTAACCAACTGAGCCATCCAGGGTGCCCCACACTCCTTGATTTTTTAAAACTATTTCTACACACTCCGCGATTAAATTATCAACATCAGTTAATCTAAAAAATTTCAGGCTGACTCAAACCTAAATGATTCCAAAAAGATAATCCCTTGTTTTATTTTTTTAAAAATTTTGTCCAGAAAAGGAAACCTCATAGACTCACTTGGGATACGTTCTTGTCTTTCTGAAACATTGGTCACAATTATGCTCCCTTATGCACAATTATGCTCAGCTGTCTCTAAGACTGACCTTACATGCAGGACTTTGTTAGGGATTGTTTCAGGACTGACAATCATGGAAGGAAAGAGAAGGGAGGAAAAGGAGAGGAGAAGAGGGAGGAGAGGGAAAGGAAAGCAGATTGAGAGTAGGAGTGAAGAGAGGGAAGAGAGGGAGGGGGAGAGGAGAGAAGAAACAGGGAAACAGCAGGATTGGGCAGAGACAAGTTGGAGCCATGATACTGTCTCAATAACAGAGTTATCGCATGCTTTGGCAAGGCTGTTGGGTCTTTATACCATTCTAAATATTTTATACTTCAATAATAGTTTATATTGTAAACTATATACTATGCTATATATTCCATGCTATATTTTATTTTAATTCTATATACTATAATAATATACTATATACTATTACATATGCTATACACTGTATATTAATTTTTTTATTCTATATACTATATTGTTAATACTATATTACATATAGTGTATACACTATATGTAATATAGTGTATATATTCTCTAATATATATACTATATATTATCATACATATCATATATATAAAATCATATAATCATATAATATATATAATTAGTATATAGTATATAGTATATATACTATAGTACATAGTATATAGTATATATAATATATATTATATATTATATATATAGTATATATATTACATATATATAGTATATATGTATATATTACACTATATGTAATATAGTATATATATTCTATAATATACTAATAGTTTCTACTGTACAATTATATGTACTTTATGTTATATCTTATACTTTATAACTTACACCAGTCATTGGAGAGTGCTGTCCCAGGAAAAAGGCTTGCAGTCACGTGAGACGGCTCTCTTTAGTCCAGGGCATTTTCCAAAGGCAGTTTCTAGACAAGACTGGCAGCTGAGGTCCCCTCTTCTAGCAGAGGGGTCATAAATCCTGAGGTTCTGAAGGGGATATGGCCACTCATCACAGTATCTATTACAGCTTTAAAATGAGGAAGTTTAAGTCCTTATCCAACTTCCTCCTACTAAAATAGTTTATATTTTTAAATATTTTTAAAAGTTTTATTATTTATTAATTTTGAGAGAGAGAGAGAGAGAGACAGAGACAGAATCTCAAGCAGGCTCCACACTGTCAAAGCAGAACCTGATGCAGAGCTCTAACCCACAAACTTGAGATGGTGACCTGAAGTCAAGAGTCGGCACTTGAGTGACTGAGTCACTTAGGCGCCCCAGAATAGTTCATATTTTTAAATGTGGGAGTACTGACCAACTACTTTTCAGTGCACAGACTACACATTTCAGTCATGATGCAGAATGAGTTTACTAATATTACTGAAAGCCAGATAAACAATCCCAGTGTACTCTTTTCTAAGGTTTGAAAGCATTTCTCTTGTGTTTCCTTGAATACATTGATTAAATCTGGAACAAAATGTATTGATTTTGTGTAACGTTGTTGCAGATATTAAAACCAAGAGGGCACTCTACATAACAATGCTTAGAAGACACTGTTAAAATTTTAACTATATGGAGAAGGCTAGCTATTCAGGAGTACAATATTTTTCATTTCATAGTGGACTGCGGACCCCAAAAAAAAAAAATGTGTAAGCACATTTTGGGAGCATGAAGTAGGATCTCAGGTTATATACCTAATTAGAAACGACAGGTACTAGGCATTTAGGGAAGAAATAGAAAAATTAATTTATTTTAGTCGAATGAAGGAAACCATTTTGCAATGTAAGAAGCGATGAGATACACGGGTCCATCGGTTCTCTACGGGATTATGCAAGCTCAGTGACCTCCATCCAATGGCCAACGGACACTTCATAAAGTCAAATGAAGCAAGGGTGTTTTGTTGACACATCCATTCATTCACAAGACTGTTGAGAAATCACTGCTTGAACCCTGGACTGTTTTCCCCTAAACTGCAATGTGAATCGCATAGTAAGGATTGCTAGTCAATTCTGTGATGGAGACAGTTTCCTTTTTTTTGGTGGGGGGGGGGGGGGGGGGGGGTGTAACTAATTTGATAGGCCCTTCTGGATTTTATATGAGTTCGAATTAAATAAAGTCTTAAAAAATAGTTAACTCTGATAATCTGGGGAAAATATTTCAGATCTTAGGATACCTTAGATATACTGGGATACCTATGACCTTCAAAGTCTGCTTACATGAGAAATAGTAAACTTTTCCCTTTGGAGGAACCCAGGAAAACTTTTCCTGATCTGTATTTTCAATCAATGTATAAAGAACTGCCCTGGCTGTTGCAAGGTCATGACACCAGGCATTCCTTAGAAGGCCAGTGATTTCAGGGGACCTTCCAGTAGCAGAGGTGGGTAAACCAGAATTAGAAAAGATGATTCATCAAGTTATGGGGAGTTTTATTGCAAAGAAATAAAAGAGGCTCTAAATCTGGTTGGATGGATAAATGCCATTTAAAAGGGATACCTTCAAAAAGACTAGACAGCAAGTAATGACTTAAAGGTACAACAGTAGTATAGTTTGCTGCTCATTGAACTTGCTCTGTGATTTATGATTTTTTTCCAGTGTGAGATAAGACAGTGAGGCTTTGGTAAGGACTTGTAGAGGTGATGCTCACACTCCTCCGCCTCTAGAACAGTCTGATAGTATTTGAGTACGACTTTCTTTCATTCTCTAGGCAGAAATAAAATTGCCGAGCTCTTATAGAATGGCTGCCCTCTAAATAACACTTCCAGCCAAGATTACAAGTTCCATAAATCTTGTGCAAAAGTGTAAGCCGCTGCTTTTCCAGCTGCTGGAGTTACCTACGCCCAGTGGTGGCAAGTATTTTTAACCCGACATCCTTTGCATCTGTGTCTTTAGCTTATTTTAAAGACATAAACTAATGTCGAAGTGGAGGAAATAGACTTACTCTTTAAAGGGTAAACCCTTTAGGGGCGCCTGGGTGGCGCAGTCGGTTAAGCGTCCGACTTCAGCCAGGTCACGATCTCGCGGTCCGTGAGTTCGAGCCCCGCGTCGGGCTCTGGGCGGATGGCTCGGAGCCTGGAGCCTGTTTCCGATTCTGTGTCTCCCTCTC
>NW_024412394.1:71980428-71996414 GCF_014898765.1 Herpailurus yagouaroundi
TGCCCCTCCCCCGTTCATGCTCTGTCTCTCTCTGTCCCAAAAATAAATAAAAACGTTGAAAAAAAATTAAAAAAAAAAAATAAAGGGTAAACCCTTTAAATAAACCATACGACCCCTGTGATTATAAATGAATACTAAAACTATTAATTGGTCTATTAATATGCCCCTGGACCCACATACTACAGAACATACAGAATCTTCCTTCCTATTTTATATTTCTGTGTAAATAAGCAGCACACTTAAAAATGCTGGGATAAAAATTGTAATTTTTCTTTGTCCTTTATTGTCTAGCCTTTGACTAATTTCAGGTCTTAGAATCTGAGAAGTTGGAATGAATCATTAGGTTTTCAGTTGACCTGGATGGGAGAAAGAACCTAATTGTACATTTTTTGCAAGATTTAAAATAAATAGCATCGGCCGTCTTAGGCATAGATGATTTAATTTTTTAACACGTGCTTCCAACCTTTAATTTTCTGCAAAGCAGCCGCATCCATTATTAATTCATCTATATTTCCTCAAAGCGAGTCAGACTTAAGATCCTTCATAAATATTTAAGAATAGTGCTGCAAAATAAACAAAAACTTTTACTTAACTTTTAATTGCAAGTTTGAGGACCAATGATTGCAAAAAACAACAAAAAGCAAGACAAACATGATAAAGCATCCGGCGAAGTAAAAAAAAGAAAAAAGACACTAAAAGAACAAGGAGGCCAGACTTCTGCCGTAACCCTCACTGCTCAGTTTCACAATCTGAATCTCATTTAACTAATGGGATAAATGGACGTGGCCAAATTTAACCCAAGCCTGACTCACGATAGCACTTAATTTCTGAGAGCTCGCTTCTTCTCCTACTTTCTCTTTCTCTCTCTCATTCACGTTGCCATAACTGCTATGCATTCTTTACCATTCACACTGACCAAGTTCCTGAAGGAATAAATACATGAATATATGAAAATAGGCTTCACGTAATTAAAATAATAGTAGCTCTCACTCTCCTTTCTCCCTGTCATTAACAACACTTTTGAGGTAGATGTTGTTATGGGTTGGATTCTGTCTTCCTAGCCCCAAAAGATATGTTGAAGTCCCAGCCCCTGGAAGTAGCTGTGAAGGTGACATGCTTTGAAAATAGGGTTTTTGCAGATGTAACATGTTACAGTGAAATCATACTGAGCTAGGGTGGCCTCAAGTGCACTGTGACCAGTTTTCTTCCAGGAAGAGGCGAAGGAAAAACCACACAAAGAGACACAGAGGGAGAATGCCATGTGAGCACGGAGGCAGACATCGGGGTGAGGCACATATAAGCCAAGGACTGTCATAGACGGTAGGCAGCAACAGAAGCTAAGGAAGGGCATGGAACAGATTTTTCCCTAGAGCCTTCAGAGAAAGTATGTCCTGCCTGACACCTTGATTTTAGACTCCCAGCCTCCAGGATGGTGAGGAAATGTATTTCTATCATTTCGAGCCACTCAGTTTGTAGCACTTTGTTACTGAAGCCCTAGGAAGTAATTCTTCCAGATACTATAAGCACATTGATTTTCTTTCTTTTTAAAAAACGTTATGAAATAAAACATATGTACCAAGTGTAGAATATATGTACGGTTTAACAAGTAATTATAAAGCAAACATCCATCTGACCACTATCCAGGTCAGCAAACAAGATATTGCTGCTTTCCAAAAAAGCTCTAATAGACTACCTTTTCTTACCCAGTCTACTCCCTTCTCCCGGGATAACCGCCGCCCCACAGTCCTTTATTCCATCACCCATATAATCATATTGTGAAAAACATGGCTTAATGTTTATTTCTTTGATGAGTCTTTAGATAAGGGTATATTTGGATGAATCAGCCTGATTAAAATGAATTTTAGAGCTCTGCTTAGGTAAATTCAGAAGGTACTAACCAATAAATATAAATTGAAACCAACACTCTCTAAAATTATATTTTAAATAGCCATACTCATTATTGAATCGTTCCTTGGACACTTAACTATTACTGGGGACATATTGAGTGAACTTCGTTTTTTAAGAATTTTCTAGAATAGAGATGAAAAATAATGTCAATAACGGTACTTTAACAAAGTGCATAATTCAAAGTAAAATTAAATTCTTTTACAGCCCTACTTAATTGTTATACACATACACACACTGAGAGTTTGTGAGATTTAGTATTTGTAATATGGAACACTTGGTCAGTACAATGGATTCTACCAATTTATAGGTAAACATGAGTGCATAGTTTTAGAGAGGCTACATTTTAATTTTTATCAAATCACTAGGCTTATTTGGATGTATCTGGTTACTGAACTTGCCCAGGATGTGCATACAAATTCCTTTTGTTATCTCCAGGTATACTTATTGCTAAGAGAGCATAAACAAATCTTTGTTTTGATTTAATAGACCGCTTGCTGCACTATGTATTTAAGCATTACAACGTTCCATAAATGAGGGAGTAAAAAAAATTCAAAGCAAGTTTACTATGTTTGGTACTAAAATGTTTGTCAATAGGATCTGTCAGATGTTTTGGAAATACAGCATAAGTGTCCCCTGCTTTCTGAGAAGCTCATTGTTCCCAGGAGAAAATAGTGGGTTAGCTAATGATTATATAATAAAATGATGCATTCTTTAGTCCAGGAATTTCAAAGTGCACTTCCCGGTCCGGATAAGACAGTGGTGAACTCTGCCTAGAGAGAAAGAGATTGGTTCACATACGGAATCATATGAAAAGCCAGTGTTGTGTCTTGAAGAATAGGAATTTGGAGATGGGGAATTGGAAGGTCAAAGAAGGGCAAAAGTATATGGCATGTACTAAATATTTTAATGCCGGCAAATACACTGAAATATTTATCTATAAATATAAATTATTAGTATTAGTATTAGTATTATCATTACCTTGGCACCAATTTTTAACTGGTCTTGGAAATTTTGAAAAGTTATTGGAAAGTCAACAACTTCTTCGATTATTTGTCGACAGAAAACATAACTGATGAATGTCATTTGGTTGACTTGCTCCCTAACGCAGGTATCACAGTGACTCCTCCCTTCATTTATAGTGACTTCCATTATTTATTTCAAGCAGGACAGTATTTAAAAATTTTTTTGTATGATATTTAGTTTCTACAGTTTCGTTGCCAAGGGCTGGGAGAGGGGAGGAAAGTGAAGGTGTGTTTAAGTTGTAAATTGTTAGAACTAGGATTGGGTATTTTGGGTGGGAGTGCATCACAGTTTGGGGATGACCATGTCAGAGAAGGCTTTACAGAGTATACAACCAAGATAAATGTCAAAGGGTGATGGCAGAAGAATGAGGGTAGATGTGATTTTCCTGGAAAGAGAGGAGAATTTGGGAACAAGGCAAAAGAGCCTTGCGGGTATGTGGCTATGTAAGAACCAGTAGAGAAACAGATGTCGGTGAGTAAGATAGAGGGGGCAGCCAGAGAGAGGAGTAAGAAACTCAGGAAACTGGCATGACCAAAATTGCAGGAGGAAGAGATTTCAAGAAAAACTGGTGTATTTAACAGTGGCAAGTATCATAACTGAGAAAAGCTCATTGGATTGGGTACCTATCCTGTCAGTTGCTCAGTCAAAAACCTTGGGGGCAGCCTTGACTTACGCTCTCTCTGACAAGATAGACATCCAATTCATCAGGAAATTCTATTGGCTTGGCCTTCAAAATAGATCTGTACTTGGACCAGGTCTTACCACTACTCTATTTTAATGTTTTTTTGTTTTTTTGTTTTTTTTTTTTTGAGACAGTGAGAGACAGAGCATGAACAGGGGAGGGTTGGAGAGAGGGAGACACAGAATCTGAAACAGGCTCCAGGTTCTGAGCTGTCAGCACAGAGCCTGACGCGGGGCTCGAACTCACGGACCGAGAGATCATGACCTGAGCCGAAGTCGGCCGCTTAACCGACTGAGCCACCCAGGCGCCCCACACTACTCTATTTTAAATGCACACCACGTATCTCCCACCCCACCCACTCCCAAGAATTCCAATGTTACCTACCCTGCTCTATGATTTTTCCATAATACTGCTTGCCTCCAGCAAGCTAGATATTTTCCTCATTTATCAGTAGTTGCTTATGTCCATTTCCTCTCAGCATGAATACAAGTTCCATGAGGGCTGGGGTTCTCCACTCTCAAGCCCTTGGAACACATCAGCACCTGGCACATGGCCACTCAATAAGTGTTGAAGGAACATATTATAGTTTTGTTGTGTATTTAACTAAAATTCAGTTTGACTTTATGGTTGGAACTGTATGTTTTAGACATATGAACCAAATTCAATTCTAGTATGAATTCAAGTAATATTTTAGTAAAAATAATCTTCTGTCGTGTTCAGTTCCGTGCTTGAGGATTCTGGCGTGTATCATATCCCAGATGTTAGAGTCCACACGCTACTGCCGGGGATGGTTTTTATCTTGTACTCTAACTGAAGACTTAACCAAATTTTTAAGTTATGACATTAAAAATATTTCTGAAACTCATACTTTATTTAGCCCTACTTGTGTACAAAGTGCTTACTCAGGAGACAAAGAATTTTCAGTCTACAAAAAAAGAGTGCATGTATTTCTTTTTTTCCAGTTTTCATTTTTATTTATTTGTTTATGTTTATTTTTTTACTTATTTAGTTTTTTAGTATAATTTATTGTCAAGTTAGCGAATGTACATTGCATACAAGAGAGCTCTTGATTTTGGGGGTAGATTCTGTTGATTCATCGCTTACCTACAACACCCAGTGCTCATCCCAACAAGTGTCCTCATCAATGCCCATCACCCATTTTTCCCTCTCCCCTGGCCCGCCCCCCATTAACCCTCAGTTTGTACTCTGTTTTGCCTCCCTCTCTGTTTGAAACTATTGTTTCCTCTTTCCTTCCCCGTTTCTCAAGTTCCACATACGGGTGAAAACATATGAGATCTGTCTTTCTATGACTGACTTATTTCACTTAGTATAATACCCTCCAGTTCCTCCACATTGTTGCAAATGGCAGGATTTCATTCTTTCTCATTGCCAAGTAGTATTCCATTGTATACATAAACCACATCTTCTTTATCCATTCATCAGTTGATGGCCATTTGGGCTCTTTCCATGATTTGGCTATTGTTGAAAGTGCTGCTATAAATACACATTGGGGTACACGTGCCCCTATGCATCAGCACTCCTGTATCCTTTGGATAGATTCCTAATAGTGTTATTGCTGGGGGGAGAGTGCATATATTTCAAGGGCTCACAATATGTTCTTTGGGCAAGCTCATTCAACACACATTCTCATAAGTATGTAGATATTTAAATTATAAGGTTTTGACATGAATACAGAATTTTTCACTGACATAAAATGCAAATTTATTCCATTATATCAGCAATTCATATGGAATCTCTTGTCACAAGATATTTAAAATATTATTTTTTGTCTGAAAAATCCTAATAAGAGCTTTTAGACTCTTTGTGAGCTAAGGAATTGACCTCACACTTTATTCCCTTTTTTTCCTCCCTCTCCCCCTCCCTCCATCGCTTCTTTTTCTTTATTTTTGATCATATTCCTCCACCCCTAGCCTTCATTCCACTGAGGAGTTGATGCCTACTTTAGAAATGAGCGAATGAAATGACAATGAACACACATGCTTAACTTGTCCTGCAGAGTTCACTGCATGTTTTCGTTCATCATTATTTTTTGCATAGAGATTGTGTTTCTTCATTGACTATAATTGCGATGACCTCCTATTGAGCAGCATAATTCTCAACTCTCACACCTCTGTTTGTTACACATCTGGAAATTGTGCCCATATTCATTCTCTAATCATCAGAGCGGACATCCCTTTGTTGTTCCCTCATCATTTAAATCATGTGTCTCTTAGGCTCTGGGGTCCATTTATTTTCTCTTGCTTGGTCACTTGAAACTCCAGTAACAGAGACCTGAGAAGGCTGTGAGCTGCTGCTTTTCCTATGGTTTGCACACGCTGAGTTTGCTGGGTGTATTAACATCACACCTGGGAGGCACAAACAAATGAAAACAAGATTCCGAGCTCCAAGGACATTACTGTTGATGCAAGCTAATAGAGAGTGGAAAATCAGCCCAGCTGAGCAGTGTTTGGTCTTTGCTCATTTAGGTATTGAATCGAAAAAGATTGAAGCTTAGTTTTCTTTTTCCTTTCCTTTCCCTTCCTTTCCTTTCCCTTCCTTTCCTTTCCTTTCCTTTCCTTTCCTTTCCTTTCCTTTCCTTTCTTTTCCTTTCTTTTCTTTTCCATTTTCCTTTTCTTTCTTTCTTTCTTTCTTTCTTTCTTTCTTTCCTTCTACAAGTTTTGCCACCTTTTTAAAGCTCCACAACCCAATCTTGATAAATGTTGAATATTAAAATTGATCTTCAAATTAAAAAAAAAAACAACAGGAGGAAGATATTTTTTGTTTTTTTTTTTAAAGTTTATTTATTTTGAGAGAAAGGAAGAGAGAGTGCATGAGAGAGAGGGAGAGAGAGAGAGAATCCCAAGCAGGCTTTGCACCATCAGCGCGGAGTCTGATGTGGGGCTCGAACCCACAAACTGTGAGATCATGGCCTGAGCTGAAACCAAGAGTCAGACACTTAAGTAACTGAACCACCCAGCTGCCTCACCTTCACATTAAAAAAAAAGTTTATTTCTTTATTTTGACAGAGAGAGAGAGAGAGAGGGAGGGAGAGAATCCCAGGCAGGCTCTCCACTGCCAGTGTAGAGCCTGACAGGGGCTCAAACTTACAAACCCTGAGATAACAACCTGACCTGAAATCAAGAGCTAGACACTTAACCAACGGAGCTATCCAGGCACCCCTGATCTCTGAATTTTTAAAGAAAAATATAGGATCCTTTTCTAGCTAGAAGCAAACAAAGTGACTGAGCTTGAAAATGACACTTCCCCCCTTTTCCTTCTACTTTGTTCCCCTCCTCGCTCCTTTTTTCCTCTCGCCCCAATTCCTTTTTCCTTGCCTTTTCCTTCTTTTATTTTTTCCCCTCCAAAGAAAATACTTCTGTGAATGAAGCAAACTGTATTCCATTGAGACAATTTGGCATTTTGAATGTTTTAATTTCATCTTTTCTCCATGAAAACTTTAGAGTGAATTTAGCTTGCAAATAAAGATGCTGTCCCACTTTCTTGTAATATGGTGAAGGTTAACAGAATAAGCACATCTATGAAATTTTCAGCTGCTTTTAATATAATATGGTTACAGTGATAAACAAAGGTGCTAAAATCTGTACTCAACATTGTACCAAACACAATTCAAAGTAAATAGGACAACATATCTTTGTACGTACATAGTCAATAAAAGTACATAAAAATACCTTTTAAACAGCATTTTCAGGGGCGCCTGGGTGGCTCAGTCGGTTAAGCGGCCGACTTCAGCTCAGGTCACGATCTCGCGGTCCGTGAGTTCGAGCCCCGCGTTGCACTCTGTGCTGACAGCTCAGAGCCTGGAGCCTGTTTCAGATTCTGTGTCTCCCTCTCGCTGACCCTCCCCTGTTCATGCTCTGTCTCTCTCTGTCTCAAAAATAAATAAAACGTTACAAAAAAAAAAAAAATTGGGGGCGCCCGGGTGGCTCAATCGGTTAAACAGCATTTTCAAAATATAAATGTAGAAAACACTTGTGAAATGTCATATAATTATATGATAGCTTCTGGAATTTTGCTGTTTCTTCATGTATGGTGATTATGTTGTGGGAAATTGGCAATTTGATTAATGATTGCCAAATTATCTTATTTAATGAAATCAGAATAATGCCAACAATTATTTTTTGTTGTTGTTGTGCAATTTTTTCATAACTTAAAATTGTTATCTTTCTGCCAAACAACTAAAAAACCCAGTCTAAAGGGAATCTGGGTGGTTAAGTTGGTTGAGCATCCGACTCTTGATTTCAGCTCAGGTCATGATACCAGGGTCTTGGGATCGAGCCCCGCAATGGGTTCCGTGCTGAGCATGGAACCTGCTTGGGATTCTTTCTCCTTTCTCTCCTTCTGTCTCTCCCTCTGCCCCTCTCCCCTACTCATGTGTGCTCTCTCTCTAAAGTAAAAAAAATAAAAATAAATAAAAAGCCCAGTCTAAGAAAATATTTTATGAGAATGAGAAGATAAACATTTTTTATTCTCCTCCATACCCTTTCTTTAGATCTTCTGAAACAGAGAAATAGAAATGAAGCTGAAAAAAACTAACTTTTGGAAATCTGTATTGTTTTGAAAATCAAATTAATGAACCTAAGTTATTTCAGATCATACCAGAATTTCACTAGTCCCCCAATAAATTACTTCTTAACCTAGAAAATCTCCTTTGTATGAGATAATAGTCATAAACCTATATACTCTAGATACTCGTTTGGACTTGCCTTCTTTTCATTGTTTAAGAATTTTATGTAAGGGGCGCCTGGGTGGCGCAGTCGGTTAAGCGTCCGACTTCAGCCAGGTCACGATCTCACGGTCCGTGAGTTCGAGCCCCACGTCGGGCTCTGGGCTGATGGCTCAGAGCCTGGAGGCTGTTTCCGATTCTGTGTCTCCCTCTCTCTCTGCCCCTCCCCCATTCATGCTCTGTCTCTCTCTGTCCCAAAAATAAATAAATGTTGAAAAAAAAAATTAAAAAAAAAAAAAGAATTTTATGTAAAAGAAGGGGGAAAGGAGCATGGTAAGGTCATGAGTCCTAACTTTAGTATCTATGTAAATCTATTAGATACGATGCTTTTGTCCATAAGCAGTTTCTAATTTAGTCATCTGTATTGTTTATCTTTTTATTGTTATAATACCTACATCTCTTATAATATTTAGTTATTGAAAATAACAAATCTTGAGTTACGCTTAGAAGCTATACATGGGAAATAAAAGCACACATCTCAGAAATAGAAAATATCTCTTGGGGAAGATATGGGATAAAAAAGGTATACAAAGTATTGTATTTTTTAATACTTTTTTAAAAATATCTTATTGCTTTAGTGTAGTTCTGTGTTTACGTTTTTTCTTGTGACTTTATAAAAAAATAAACAGCTAGTGTGTTTTCTATTTTCCCATTTAATTGCCCCTTTAGGCTTTGCTACAAAAAGAATAATCTTAGAGAAGCAAAATCTCAGGCTTATCTAATTTCCTTTTATTCTCCCTCTGTGTAAATCCAAGTTACAACCCAGCAAATAGTACAAAATGATTTTATTTTCTGAACTTCATTATGGCGCACTCACTAAATGGCAAGTGTAATACCTCCTTATCATCTGCACTCTAAATTTTGTTAATCAAAGATTTCACCGGTTCTATTTTCCAGTCGAAATGTTATTTGTTTAGCTTGCAAAACTCGAATCCAGACTTTGCATTTGAAAATGGTAATCTCGACTAGGGATATAGTGCATTTGCTAGGCTGCTTGGAGGGGAGTCGAGCGTAGCAGGTTTGACTGCCCTTACACCTCGGGTTTCGAAAGTTTCCACACTTCTTTAAAATGAACTTTCTTCTTGGAATAAGAAAGCAATGGGAGAAAATGAATCCACTCTTCAGGCTCTGTTCTTTAATCAGCGGCAACAATCAGGTAAAAAAAAAAAAAAAAAAAAATGGAGACATTAATATAACCGTAATAGTATTTTGTCATCTTGAGCACCGGCGATTGGTGTAACAAAAAGCATAATCTATCCAAGCATGCAATTGGCCTTTTACTGAGACCGCTGTAATGTGGACATGAAGGCTAGTAAGGCAGGAGCTCTGCCCTCCAAGGGCCCCCCGGTCTAGCGGAGGTCTGGAAGAGGCACATGAACGACTACCAAACAGCTAAGTAAGTGGTGTCAGTGAGAGAAAAGTGCACCAGCTCTGCGGTGACCATGCTGCCTGTTGGGGTGGTAAGTGTCAGAGGAAATTGCATAAAGATCGGAACATTTCAGAATCCACGTGAAGACAGGGGAGGGGGTGGCTGCTGGAGAAGGGTTGAGGAGAGGCATCCAGTCTCCAAAAGGGGGGCACACTCGGGGTTTACCACGAAGCTACGGAAGGTTCAGCTTGTGTGACCCCTGTGCTGGCATGGGCCCCTTCCAAGGTTTTGGACCTCGGGTTGTATTGGTAACTTTGTGTTTGTCAAACTCATTCCCTTCCCAGTTGTCTAAGATTCATTTTCTACACAATTGGGATCAACCCCGAGGATGTGGGTTGGGTTGAAGCAAGAAAGGGCTTGGCACAGGGTCTCCACCTCAGGGCTTGCGCGGGGAGAAGAGGCTGGCAGCTCACGTCCCTAACTGAGTAAAAAACACCCCAAGTTTGCTCTTTGTTGTCCCCAGAGCAAATGCTAGAATTGCTTTCTTTGATTCTCATGGCTCGCTGTGGCCTGCTGAGAAATCGGGATGGCGGGGCTCACAAAGTCCACTAAGAAGAAGGGGCACGTTCAGGCCATTTCCAATCTTTCTTTGGTAAAAGAACAGTTGAATGCTTAGATGTAGGTATTATTTATTTACTGTTCTCATTTAGATATTTTTTCCATTTCAACCTCTCACAAACTCTGCTTATATTCGTCCATTCATTCGTTCTTCTAATACTTATTGAATGCCTATTAAACTCACTTTCACTATCTTATTTTTTTTTTTATTAAAAAAAAATTTTTTTTTAACATTTATTTATTTTTGGGACAGAGAGAGACAGAGCATGAACGGGGGAGGGGCAGAGAGAGAGAGGGAGACACAGAATCGGAAGCAGGCTCCAGGCTCTGAGCCATCAGCCCAGAGCCCGACGCGGGGCTCGAACTCACAAACCGCGAGATCGTGACCTGAGCTGAAGTCGGACGCTTAACCGACTGAGCCACCCAGGCGCCCCTCTATCTTATTGTACCTATAGTCCTTCAAGCTTCTCTGTTCTATGTGTGTTTATCAGTATTTGCAGAGGGTCTAGGTTCAGGGGGAAAACCCCCCCAAAATGTATTTCACTTCTTAAAATTTTATTTTATTTACTTAATTTTATTCTTTAGAGAGAGAGAGAGAGAGCATGAGAGGGGGTGAGGGGCAGAGGGAGAGAGAGAGAATCTTAAGCAGGCGGCACGCTCAGTGTAGAGCCGGGCGTGGGTCTGGATCCCACAGTCTCAGGATCATGACCTGAGCTGAAATCAAGACAGACTGAGCCACTCAGGACTCCTAGTTCACTTTTTCAGAGAACGCATGCCCTGCCTGCTTTGGCCTGTTGCTTGCATGACAATATCTTTTCTCCCCACACAGTACTTTATCAAGCGTTTGAGAAGCTTGGGCTACACCTTGGGATCTCGACATCTAGGGGAGCACAAAGGTTGAGGTTATCGGAGTGAAAACTTCAGATAACATTTCATTTGTTTTGCCGAAACAAGAACATCAGAGGAGGTGTCCCAGGGGAGCAAGTGACCAGTGAGCGACATAAGAGAGCTGTGGGAATTTGAATCAAATCTTAGGTAAATCCTTTCATTTTTTTTTTTTTTTTTTAATTAACATTTGTTTATTTTTGAGAGACAGAGAGCAAGCGCGGGGGAGGGGCAGAGAGAGAGGGAGACACAGAATCCCAAGCAGGCTCCAGGCTTTGAGCTGTCAGCACAGAGCCCTACAGGGGCTTGAATTCACAAACCGCGAGATCATGACCTGAGCTGAAGTCAGACGCTCAACCGACTGAGCCACCCAGGTGCCCCTCATTTAATCTTTTTATGCCCTGATTTTACCATCTTTATTATGGTCTCTATCACATTAACTCCCAAGGATCTGGCTGGAAAATTTCAACAGTATTTAGCTGCGAAGTTGAATTTTTAGGGCTGCCTGACTACTGTGATTCTTTATATTGTGGCATTCACCTGCTCCACCCTGCTCTTAACCACCAGGTTACCCCGCAGCTCACAGCCCTGTTCCTTCTCTGAAAGAGCAAAATCATCTGTGATTGCAGTAGCTTTTATCCCTGAGTTATTTATAGAACTGTTTCACCTTAACCACGATGTACAAGATGCTTACATATTAAAAAATAAACTTTTTGTTCTTGTTTATTTTGAATTGGCAGAGGCATTAGTAAGAGCCTTGTCCCTCAAAGTCCTTTTTCTCACAACAATTCTGGAGCTTTCCACTCCTTTGTCTCCTTTTGGAAAAAAACCGTTTTTAATTCAGAAACAACAGAGAAATTGTCCTTAAATGGCTCACAGGAAATCCGTAGAAAAAGTTGCCGCTTGAAAGGAAATCGGAAGAAATAATATTAATCAAACCGTATTTCATCCACTGAAGAATTATTATTAATATTATCATTATTTTACAAAAGAGGCCATTTCATTGAAATTTCCTTTAGTTCTTGCTTTCGTATGAAGGGTACCTTTTCTCATCCCTCTGAATATACTGTTCATTTACAGTCAGCTCAGAGAAAACAGAAGAGAGAGGTCTTAAAAGATGAATACTTACGGGTAGCTTCCTTGTGAGAAGGGAGGGTTTGTATGAAGGCAAAATTGATAATCTGATAATCTGTTAATGTACTGCTTTGGTACAACTTGCAATCCTATTATATTCTGCCACGTGTGAATCCATGACAAAGAGTTTTACCCCAGTCTCAAGGTTGGCTGTGGGACACATGCTTTGAGCTAATGTCACACAGGAGATCGGCGATGTCTCGCCGTGGTTCCCCAGCAGGCATCCTGCAGGAAGCTTGCTTACTACCCCACTGCAGAGTGGATTGGTTTACCGTCAAAAGCTTGGCCTAACATAGGGCCTGTATTCTGCTATGTGTCATCAAATACTAGAAAATTCTACACTTACAGGTGGGATATCTGAAGAAGGGAATCAATATCTAGATACAGGAGTAGAAATTAAAATGGATTTCGGCTTAGGTCATAACATAATGAGAAAACTCTCCTTCCAACATTCTGCAACTGAATGCAGTTATTTTAAGTATGCCGAAGAGAAGGAAAACATGTAACTGGGCTTTTGTGCTGGTTTTTGTTCTGGAAAAGTTGAAAATAGCTGATTTACCATTCTCTCTCTCTCTCTTTTTTTTTTTTTTTTGGTAAAAGAAAAAAGGCCTTCATAGTTGAGGTACTGGTGACCTTTCCCAGGAATTATTTAGGCAGCTACGTGGGGCTGTTTTAATGGCCATGATGTGGTGCGGTCAGTTTTACTTGAAGAACCGCCTTCTGTGCTGCAGGGTAACTAGCTTAATAGCTTTTCGAGAGGACAAATCTGATACAAGTCCTTCAAATGCACAGGAGGTATTTAAGTACGACATAGGCAGGTTGGGGAGCTCCTGTGGATGCTGAAGAACACATTGCGAATACAGGTGACACAACCAGCCCCTGTCCTACCTGTTCGGAGGTGCTCGCCAGCCCGTGTGGGTTTGTGACAACCAGCAGTGTTTTCCTCCACACCCCCAAGTCCCAGATACTCTGTGTGAAGCTACTACTTGCATTTGTTTTACCTTTTGATCTTCCTCGCCTTTTGCCCACTTAACTTGTGGAAATACCCTTAAACACCACCATTAGATTACGAGGGACACACTCCATCTGAAGCTTGGAGAGTTTGTTCCCATCCGCCATTATCTCCTTTGGAAGGAGCCAGGAGGAAATGGTCTGAAACGTGCTCTGCCTGTGGCACGAGTTCAAAGTTATTCCCAGTGTCAGTGTAAGATGTTGATGTGTGCGTGTGAATTTGAGGGGGTTATTATAGTGCTTAAGGGCCCTGTCCTTAATTACCATGCCATCTCTACCTCTCCATTTAACTTCTCCAAGCTCCATTTAACTTCTTCAAGCTTCGGCGTCCTTATCTGGAATTTAGGAATCCGGATGATATGTACATCACAGTGTTGTGATGTTTAAATTAAATATTCTAAGTCAAGGTTAGCACAGAGCCTGGCACGTAGTAAGTTCTCAACATATGATGGCTATTTTTTTTTTTCGCAAGATGTTTTCCATTTCTTAATTATTTTATTAGGCAATTACATTATTGAACTTAATTCTCTCTCTTTTTTTTTTAATGCCAAGAGGAGCATTGCTTATATTACTTGGTATGAACTTAGATTTATCAAAAAATAGAACAAAAAAGGTTTGATTTCTGGCATAGTGGAAGTGGAGACAGTGAAGTTGCATGAACCAGTAAAGGGTCCCGGAAAATTCAGAAGTTGCCTAATCTTGGACCGGAACACTTTAAAGGAAAACGCCTTGGGGCGCCTGGGTGGCGCAGTCGGTTAGGCGTCCGACTTCAGCCAGGTCACGGTCTCGCGGTCCGTGAGTTCGAGCCCCGCGTCGGGCTCTGGGCTGATGGCTCGGAGCCTGGAGCCTGTTTCGGATTCTGTGTCTCCCTCTCTCTCTGCCCCTCCCCCGTTCATGCTCTGTCTCTCTCTGTCCCAAAAATAAATAAAAAAAAACGTTGAAAAAATTAAAAAAAAAAAAATAAATAAATAAAGGAAAAAGCCTATATCAAAAGCCACACCCAGAGCTCGGTATTGGAGGAGAGCTCTTGGTAAAGCCTGACAGGCAGGAAAGGAAAAAAATTTCCAAACCCAAAGATAAATGCCAGATAGCCATTACGCTTATCACAAGTACTATTTTTTTTTTTTTCCTCCAGAACATAGGGCAAGTATAATAGTTGCTCACCCATTCAGCAAACATGTAGCAAGTGTTAATAAACACATACCAAGTTCTGTTGTAGATCCTATGCCGGGCTCTGTGCTACATGTGACAGGTACAAGGGCAACTTATGGTCCCTGCCCACAAGAACAGCAGGATGTATAACTTCATTACATATCGATTCATATAGTTCTAAATAAATTCATAATTGTGTTGGTGGCAGGAAAGGAGGTATTGAGATCATGATTATATTATAATAGTAAGAATAACCAGTGAAGATCGCTAAAACTACTTTTTTAAATGTTAATTACATGGGTTTTGATTGCTAGTTATCAAAGCACATTGCAGGGTTATAGTGATCCAAACAGTTTGGTGGGGTTGCGAGAACAAAGAGCAATGGAACAGAAAAGACAGCAGACAGAATTGTCAGGAAGTTCTGGCTTCGATGTCTGAAGAGGACAGTATTGTGCTATTAAGTGTGTGAGTAGGAGATTCTAAAGCAACTACCTGGATGTAATTTTTTTTTTAAAAAAATTTTAATGGTTATTTATTTTTGAGGGAAAGAGAGAGAGAGAGACACACACACCGAGTACAAGCGGGGGAGGGGCAGAGAGAGAGGGAGACACAGAATCCCAAGCAGGCTCCAGGCTCTGAGCTGTCAGCACAGGGCCCGAGGTGGGGCTCGAACTCACCAACTGTGAGATCATGACCTGAGCCGAAGTCAGACACTTAACTGACCAAGCCACCCAGGCGCCCCTGGCTGTAACTTTTTTTTACTGTCTTATTCCCTTCATCTGAAAACAGAGACATACAAAAATGGAGCTATGTATTCAGAAATCTCACTCTGATGTCAACCAGTGAGTATTTTTAAGAAAAATTTGAGAGAAGGCTTTTGAGTACTTAGAGATGGTTGCAACTTTTTCTTTAAATGTGCTTTTTATTGCAGGAAAATAACGCATGAACCACTCTTATCTAAACCGTCCCTCATTAACCTAAATAAGTTTCCCACCCCATAAATTTAGTTAGGAAGTTGGTTTCGCTTTTGAAAGAAGACATCATGATGTCCATTCATTTTTTTTTTCTCTCTGTCAGACATTTACCTTGTTTAGGAGAGGTCATTCACACGAATACCAATACTTCATGCTTAGAAAGTAAACAGGAGTGGAATAAACACCTATTTCGGAACAAAGATCGTGTTGTCATACGTATATACAGGGCTTGGGGAGGAGAAAAGAGCCTTCTCTTAGGATCTCTCTCTTTAGAGATGCAGGGATGGCCTAGAAATAGACCACAGCTCCTCACTGAGTGCCCTTGTCTGAAATGCTAAACGAGTGGTTCCCAGAGTATTAAAACAAGCCAAA
The DNA here is from genome assembly GCF_014898765.1 of Herpailurus yagouaroundi. Classification (NCBI taxonomy): domain Eukaryota; kingdom Metazoa; phylum Chordata; class Mammalia; order Carnivora; family Felidae; genus Herpailurus; species Herpailurus yagouaroundi. The sequence continues at coordinate 71,996,301 of NW_024412394.1, forward strand.
GTCTGGGTTAGTCTATTATTGTCTCCTGTCTTGAATTGATTGAGTAAATAATTAATTATCTGTTGAGTTATGCAGCAATTTATGTGTCCCATGTCTGGGGGAGGGGCTGGGGGG
>NW_024412394.1:71996514-72010186 GCF_014898765.1 Herpailurus yagouaroundi
AAAAAAAATCCCAGTATGAATCTTCCTGAGGCCTAGACTTAACTCATATCTGCTCTCCGGTTCCTTGATTCTATTAAACAGCCTTTTCTTTACCTATTGGATTTCACACAGGACTTTTCCATTACTAATGTCTAGGTTGCTCTGGACTTATCACGGAAGAACTTGGGAAGCAGAAACCCCATGTTCTCAAATTTCACCTATTAACTCGGGCATGGCAAACCCCAGGTTTTCCAGCCATTTTCATTCCCCAGAACTAGTAAAGTCTCAGTACCTGCTTCCTGGTTTTCCTCAGATGAGGGTCCGATCACATCCTGAGGTCAGACTATAAGATAGAAAGTACATTACATCAAATGCTTACATTCGAAGAACAAGGATTAATTGTTCTTGATTAATTATGAGCAACTCCTCAATATCTTCCCCTCACACTCTCCTTAGAATGCGTCGTTGTGACAAATTTGAAAATGTCAGTGAATAATCTGGAGTGAAAACAGAAAAAAGGGAGAGAACAGGCAAAACTTGGAAAGGGCAGGTGATTATATCACAATTTGAGTATTTTTCAAAGCCAGCATTTCAATGTTTACTTATAAATTTTTTTTAACATTTATTTATTTTTGAGACAGAGAGAGACACAGCATGAACGGGGGAGGGGCAGAGAGAGAGGGAGAGACAGAATCGGAAGCAGGCTCCAGGCTCTGAGCCATCAGCCCAGAGCCCGACGCGGGGCTCGAACTGGCGGACCACGAGATCGTGACCTGAGCCGAAGTCGGACGATTAACTGACTGAGCCACCCAGGCGCCCCTCAATGTTTATTTTTAATTTAGTGTGCACTAAATATACACTTTTGGCGTATAGCTGTGTCCATTCTGACACACGGGTTCATACAGCCACCTCCATAATCACCATGAACTGTCAAACCCTGCCCCCACTCCTTGCCCTGGTAACCACAGATCTGTTCCCCTTCTTAGGTTTTTCCTTTTTCCAGAATGTCACGTAAATGAGCTCATTCAGTACGTTTCCTTTGGAAACTGGCTTTTTAAGCTCAACATACAGCTTTTGAGTTTCATCCATGTTATTGTGTCTCTCACATCCTCATTCCTTTAGATTGCTGACTAATATTCCTTTCTACGAATGAACTACAACTTGTTTATTCACTCATCCACTGAAACAGATGGTTGCTTCCATTTTAAGTGATAATGAGCAGAGCTGCTATAAAAACATTCATTTATGGGCTTTGCATGAACATAAGCTTTTTAGTTTCCTAGGTAAATACCTAGCAGTGGGTTTGCTGAATCCTATGGCTACATGTCCACTTAAATATGAAACACTGCCAGTTTCCAAGAGTGGTGCACCTTTCTGCACGCCCGCTAGAATGCATGGGGTTGACAACAGCTTTAGATTTTTGCTGGGTCATTGTCAGGCATTTTAAAATCCAGCCATTCTCAAGGGTGTCAGTAATAAATATCTCATTATGTTTTTATTTTATTTAAAAAAAATTTTTTTAATCTTTATTTTTGAGAGAGAGAGACAGAATGTGAGTGGGGGAGAGGCAGAGAGAGACAGAGAGGGAGAGACAGACTCCGAAGCAGGCTCCAGGCTCTGAGCTGTCAGCACAGAGCCTGATGCAGGGCTCGAACTCACGAACCGTGAGATCACGACCTGAACTGAAGTCGGACGCCCAACAGACTGTGCCACCCAGGCACCCCTCTCTTTCTGTTTTTATTTTTTTATTAAAAAAATTTTTTTTAATGTTTATTTATTTTTGAAGGAGAAAGAGACAGAGCGCGAGTGGGGGAGGGGCAGAGATAGAGAGGGAAACACAGAATCTGAAGCAGGCTCCAGGCTCTGAGCTGTCAGCACAGAGCCCCATGCAGGGCTCGAACTCACAAGCCATGAGATCATGACCTGAGCCAAAGTCGGCCGCTCAACTGACTGAGCCACCCAGGTGCCCCATCGTTATGTTTTTAATTTGCAACCCTCGATGGCCCGGGATCCCGAGCGTCATTTCATGCCCTTATCGGTCACTCATGAACTTCTCGGGCAAACCATCTGTTCACTTTCTCTGCCCATTTTTCACATGGGTTATTTATGTTGCTGAATTTGGGGGCTTCTTTATGTGCTGGGTACAGCTCTTTGGCACATAGGTGATTTGCAAACGTCTTGCCAGTCTGTAGCTTGTCTTTTTACTCCCTTAACAGTGACTTTCACAGAGCCAAAGTCTGGGTATGATCTAAGTTCCCCGTCTTTATTGCTTTTATCCTCTACCCTATAACTGAACGTACATCTTAAAGACACACCCCGGAGACTTCTTGTAAGTGTCAGGCAGAGCGACCCACACAATGTAAACCACGCCTCTAGGAACAGGCACTCTTTATTTCCAATGGCAGGAGGACAAAATCTGTGGCCAGAAGAGCAACGTCTCCAGCAGTCTCTTTGATTGGAAAATACTGTTGCAGCCCAGTGCCCGACATGATGTAAGAGCTAAAGAAAAAGTTTTTTTTTTTTTTTAATTTTTTTTTCAACGTTTTATTTATTTTTGGGACAGAGAGAGACAGAGCATGAACGGGGGAGGGGCAGAGAGAGAGGGAGACACAGAATCGGAAACAGGCTCCAGGCTCCGAGCCATCAGCCCAGAGCCTGACGCGGGTCTCGAACTCACGGACCGCGAGATCGTGACCTGGCTGAAGACGGACGCTTAACCGACTGCGCCACCCAGGCGCCCCAAGAAAAAGTTTTAAGAGCACCTTTTCCATTCCTGAAATCTGTTCTCAGGAGGCCCACGCATTAATCTTGAAATTGCTGTCACTTACGGAGACTGTTTCATAAATGCAAAATTCATGTTTGTCAGCATCCCTTTAGGTGGCTCTGGAGACTAAATGTAGAAGAAAAGGGCATTTTGTCAGGTCTTCACAGGCAAGGCTAAGTGGGAGAATTGAAGCAATTATCTGAATAATTCAATAAAACTTCCTCTTTTATTTAATTATTCAAATAAATCCTTATTTTTCTTTCTTGGCTCTGGCCATGGAGAATTCTTTGTCATCTAATTTCCTTATGAAAAGTGACATGCTTTTTTTTATAACCAGTAGAGGCTTGAAGCTTTTTAATGTTTAAGGTTATCAGACCTTTACAATAATTAGCAGAGATTCTAAAACTCCGCTCTGCAGAGTAGTGTCGAAGACGACTGGAAAGCGGGATGTGATCTCATGTTTTCACACATTGGATTCTATCCCCTAAAGAAACTACTACTTGCTCCTAATTTCCAGCTGCCAACATCTGCAATTAGAAACTGGCAAAACAATCACCCTCACAGCTGCGAGAAACGTATAGTTTGTAACAAAACGTCAAATGCGCTTTGGAATGCTGAATTAAAAAGCATCGCTTTCATTTCAGTTACCATCTAAACTTCCTCTCAATTAATTAATCATTCTGTTGAATCGTTTCCCAAAGAGATCACATTCTATTTAGCATTCGCCACGTTTATTTTCAGTGAAGAGATAACAGGAATACAAGGGCCATCCAACTGTAAACACAAGATTGAATTACAAAGCCTGGTATCTAGATGACCTCCATGGTTCTCTCTAACACTCAGGTCCTGGGAGTAAAGTCAAAGGAAGGTTTTTATCAGGTCAATACAAAAAAATTATCATCCTCAGCCCTTGGGGCTTTCAATTCTATTCAGCAAAGTTACAAATGCTTCCACATTCTCTCCTACTGAAGAACTTATTCAAAATGCGTTATGCACATTCAGTTTAGAAATGTATTTGTCAAGCGTCTCTCCTAAAGTATTTCTAAAAGCAGAGTCATCTGATCACATTGGTTAAGACAGATGTATCGTTTCCCCACAAAATTGCAGATGAGGCGACGTTGCAGTGTTTTCTGTGTTGATTTGAGGTATGCAAATTAATGGAAAAAAAATGCGACTTTCTTTTTTGACATTTATTTATTTTTGAAAGACAGAGATAGAGCGCTAGTCAGGGAGGGGCAGAGAGAGAGAGTGAGAGGAGACACAGATCCGAAGCAGGCTCCAGGCTCTGACCCAGCAGCACAGAGCCTGAAGCGGGGCTCGAACTCACAAACCGTGAGATCATGATCTGAGCGAAGTCTGACGCTTAACTGAGCCACCCAGGCACCCCTCTGACATTCTTATAGTAAGTAATTTGCTAATCCAGGAATTCTCTGTCTTAAAAAAAATGATACAGTGAAATGGGACTATAAATTTTATTTCTTAATTCATTAGTTTTCTAAATTCATCTAACTGCCATTTTCCACAGCAGAAAATTGTTATAATGGGAAGAATGATCTAATTCTGTTTTTCTCTTTTAAGATAATTACACTTTGTTTAAGGATACTCTGAATACATTTTTCTCTAACAGTATTTGAAATTTAAGCAGACTGAATTATATGGAGTCAAATAGGGAGGCTAGCAGGGAATATAAAATTATGAGTTGCTCAAAGATGAATCTCATCCCACTCCCCTAATAAACACACATATACACATGCCCACTTGGCCTGAGACAGCAAGTGGTCTCCTGAGCTTTCTTAACTTTATGAGAAATAAAATTTAACAAGCAAGGCTTACTGGTTTGATATTTGTAAACTATAAAATAAACATGACAATGAAATTATATGTATATGTATACACACACACATATTTTAAAGTTACAAAGTTGGCCCATTTTAAATTGCTACATTGAGTATAGAATTATTTTAAAACGGGGGTGCCTGGGTGGCTCAGTCAGTTGAGAATTTGACTTCAGCCCAGGTCATGATCTCATGTCATGAGTTCGAGCCCCGTGTCGGGCTCAGTGCTGATAGCTCAGAGCCTGGAACCTGCTTTGGATTCTGTGTCTCCCTCTCTCTCTCTCTCTGCCACTCCCCGGTTTGCACTCATTCTCACTCTGTCTCTCAAAAAACAATAAATAAAGATTAAAAAAAAGAATTATTTTAAAACATTGAGTTAGATATGTCACTACCATGACTAAGAGCACATACAGGTCATAAAGGCCATTTTATTTTCTTCCTTAATATATCTTCATTGGCATAACATTATACATTATTTTGTGACTCTGTTTGGTTTTTTAAAGTAAAGCTTATGCTAATTTTCCAACTAAATCTTAACGTGTCAATTAAAAAGAAATAAAATAATTGAAAATTTAAATATACTATCTGAAATTAGCACCTTTAATAAGGAAGCATTATTCTTCTGTATATACTCTACACCCATCAAAATGCATGGTGATATGAAGAGTTTGTTAAATACTTATTCCAAAGAGAATGACTGGAAAAACACCTGATGTTTAGCATACCCTGGTTTAGCTCCCCCTGGAATTATCCAATAAAATAACCATAAACATGTAAAGAAAAAGACTAAGGGTAAAGTAATATATAAAATTTAGGCATCTTAAGGGAGTGGGAATGGTTGACTACCAAGAGGATGCACAGGGGAAATTTTAGAGTGAAGAAAAGAAAATGATCTGTATGGTCCTGGGGTGATGGTTACATCACTCAATTTGTCAAAATCCATAGAACTGAGCATAACAAAGAATGAAGTTTAATGGCTAAAAATTTTTAAAAGAAACTAAAAAAAGTGTGCAAACTAAAAAAGAAACTATTCATAAACACTGGGTTCTAGCTGGCAAATTTCTTTCTTATGAAGGCACGGACTAACGATCCTGAAACTGCTTTATAAGTAAAGTGGGGTTAAACAAAGAAAATGGATGTTGGGTGAGGGGGGGGGACACGTCTTTCATTGTTCGTGAGTGAAATTACAGATAAACAAGAAAGTCTAGAATGAACCCTGCACTTCTTGATTAGAGTTGGAGACATCAGTGTATGCTCATGTTTAGATTAATATAGATACTGCTGGATATATATAGAAACAAAGATACACAGGTGGCTATGCTATAAGTATATATATTACATAGCACTGTCCTCTGAGAGGGCCTAGAAGCGATGACACCCCAATAGCAACAGGCACACCACACACCTAGATCCTGGTTTCTAAATATTGTTCTCCGATAAAAGCAACAGGCTCCTTGGAGAAATAACTGTTTCTAGGACAGTTCAAGGAGAATGCAAGATGAATCTGGAGTATCTTTAAGTACCAGAAAGTAAGGAAGTGCTCAAAAAGCAAGAGGTTGGTGGCATGTCAAAGAGACATGGGAACCAACCTGAAAGAGCTCTCGATGTCTAGAGCTGGAACAATTTGAACCACAAAATAGTGTAGTATAAATTGTAATCCAAGGTATGTACATGAAACCATACTTACAAAAATAAATAACTGAATAAAGGAATAATTGGGGACAAGAGACAAATGTTTATTACAGAAGAATTCAAATAGCATATGGAGATACTCCTCACTACAGGAGGAGAAGCTTAATTCTTCTACCCCACAGAATGTGCTAGATTTTGTGAACAACTTCCAAAGACTAGAGTAGGAAATGGGAAGAATGGTAGATTCTTGCCAGGTGAAGAAACCTGGCAAATGTTACCTTAACCAAGTGATGAAGGTCAATATCACCCGCGATATTATACGGATATTTTGAAACTCCTCACATGATGAGATGTATGTACGTCCACTGCATATTTTCAAAACATCTATAGTCCAGTGTGATGGTCAGTTTTATGTGTCCACTTGGTAAGCAGGGGCACAATTATTCAATCAAACACTAATATAGGTGTTTCTGTGAAGGTATTTTATAAATGTGATTGGCCTCTACAATAAGTTGACTTTAAGCAAGGAAGACTATTCTCAGTAATCCGAGGTGGGCCAGATCTGATTCAATCAATTAAACGGCTTTATGACAAGAAGTGAGGTTTCCCTGCGGAAGAAGACTTTTTGGAATGCAGCAACAATTCCAGCCTGAGACTTTCCAGCCTTTCCTTTCTGTTGGTTTGCATAACAGATTTTTGACTTATCTAGCCAGCCCCCATAAACACTAAGCCAATTCCTCTATCTATCTATCTATCTATCATCTATCTATCTATATCTATCCACCCATAGATCCATCCATTCTAGTTCTGTTTCTCTGGTGGATACAAATCCAGATTGGGGGACATTCTACAGGTTACATGGCCAGTCCTCCTCAAGACGTTCAAAGTCATAAAAAACAAACAAACAAACAAACAACAACAACAAAAACAAGGGAGTCAGAAACTGTCAAAGCTGTTTCTGTGCCTGTTTTTATATATGTTATAATATATATAAACACATATATACAAACAGGCACAGAAATAAATGCCAATTATTTGGAAGAAGTTGACAATAATTACTAGGCAAATTAAATTGGGTTGATACAAAATCTTCCCAGGTTTTAGGTCATTTCAAGCTTTGGTTTTATATCATAAAAGATACCGTCTAACAAAAATGAACGATGACTTTATGCTTCCCCCTTGTCCCATAACTATTCTTTAACTGTAAACCCAAGGTATGAACCAAACATAAGCCTGGGCCTCTCAGGTGATGCTCTGTGGGTCAGTTTCCCCAACCCAACCCAGGCAGATAATGGAAAATCCCAGAAAACAAGTGGGCAGAAAATGGAAGAGAGGACTGCATGACACAGAGCTTTCTAGAAGGTATGGTCTCTAGCATTCATTAGTGAAAGACAGGAGGTGAGAGTGATATAGGATGGTTGTTTTTTCAAAAAAAAAGTTTTAATGTTATTTATTTTTGAGAGAGAGAGAGAGAGAGAGAGAGAGAGAGAGAGAGACCACATGCAGTGGAGGGGCAGAGAGAGATCGGGAGACACAGAATCCAAAGCAGGCTCCAGGCTCTGAGCTGTCAACACAGAGCCTGGCACAAGGCTCACACTCATGAGCCATGAGATCATGACCTGAGCCGAAGTCGGACACTTAACCAACTGAGCCACCCAGGCACCCTGATACTGGATGCTTCTTGATAGCAATGCAATCACGAAAATACTGCCCTGTATTATATTGCTTCTGAGAACTTGTGTATAGTCCAAGTCTAACAAAACCTGTGATTTGGCCAGGGAATTGAATACATTAGTATCTACCCTTAGGCCATAGACTTGTTAAGTCGTGAAATATTTACTGAGCAACTATTTATGTGAGACAATATTTAAGGGACCAAGGATACAGAAATATAAAAGACATATAGGTCCTTTCTGTCACAGAACTAATATTCCATGTAGGAAGAGTAGAAAATAAGCAAATAGAAAAATAAATAAGAACAAAAATCATCTATTGATGAGATCTATGCAAAAGATGAAAATAAGATGATGTGAAGATCATTTGTATTGGGAAACTATTTTAGAAAGACCTCTCTAAGACAAAATTTGAGATTGAATATGAAAAGAAAGAAAAAATTTGTCATGCAACGTTCTGTGAGTAGGGGATGAATAACAGAGAAAAGAGTTTACAACACAAGAATTACCTTAAGGTGTGCCCTTCATGAGAGTACATGAGTGGAGAGGTTTGAGCATGTAGGGTTTGGGGTATCTTTTAGAGGTAGGATCAATAGAAGTTGCTAATAGACTAAAATGAAGCTGAAGGAAAGAGAGAAATTAGGACTGCTCTGAATTAAGGGCCTCAATGAAGGATTGGATAGTGTGACTCGATAGTAAGATAGAAAAAACCAGATGAGGATCAGCAAGGAAGAAATATTAATAGTTTTACTTTGTTTATGTTAGATTTGCTTTGCCTATTAGATAACCAGAGAGAGAGAGATACTGGATAGACATTGAGACAAGTGAGTCTAGTATCCCAAGGAGAATGTATATGAATGAGTATTCAAATATAGACTTTAGGGCCATTAGCATATGAATATGGAAAGATATAGAATGAGGTCAAGACAGGGCCTTGAAACATTTCAATATTTAAAAGTTGGAAGTTAAAAAAAAAGGCAGCAAAGCATACTGTGAAAGAGTAGCCAGTGAGGTAGGTAAGAATCAGTGGGAGAAAGAGTTTCAAGGAGTGGACAGTCAACTGAATTGAGCTGAGATCTGAAAGAAGGATTTCAACAACCATACCAGTGGTTGGAAAAGGACATCAGGAAATGTCATCATTTCATCTTTTGGTAACCACTAAGTATAGACAATCCTGACTTACTCAAGGATAAGAAGGGTCACAAAGAGAAAAAGAAAGAGAGAAACAATCATAAGGCAAGGAATGAGTTTTCTCATTCCTTGGGTTGGGCAACAGCAATCCAGAACCTGTGACAAATGCTACCAGATAAAGGAAAAGATTGATGAGAATCACATGAATGAAATACTGTGCAGATTATGTACCAAAGAATTCAAAATAAACTTTAGAAAACTATTCAGAGCACTCAGAAAAGTGTCAAAGCAATGTCCACTATAAAGTAGGGACACGGGACACATTCCATAAGAACAGACCATCCTGAAATAAATAAACATGACAATAGAGATTTAAAAATGGAAGTTTTAAAAATGGGAAAAATTAAAAGATTTTACACTTAGATTTATGTTGAAAGCACTAAAGAACAGAACTGATACTGCAGAAAGTTGATGTTGATGTGAAACAAAAACTTAATCTGATCTTTCAGAAGGCTGCAAAAAATGACAAGGAGTCAAAATACTCAAAATAATCAGGAAAGGAGTAGATGTGGAAGACAGAGATGGATAGACAACATACCCATAAGCATTAATCCTGAAGAAGAGCTGTGAACAAATGGGGGAAAACCCCATCCAATTCAGTAATATTTTCCTGAGCTGAAGAAAAACGTGTGTGAGGTAAAAACTGAAACCTTCCACACCCACACTGCTGTTGTCTACATTAACATGGCTTTATCCCCAGAAACTTGTTCAGGAACATAAAAGGGACAAATAACTTTATTGATTAGTCCAGAAATGTGCAGGAAGACCAATCAACTCTTCAGTAGGAAGTTTTGAAGGAAAGTTTACATCCCAAGACACATTTTTGCCCCCAGAATTTATTAGACCATTTGGGGAATCTTGAGGGCTCGTGTTTTAATAAGATGTGCTACTAATATTTAGGCATATTGTGGTCCTATATCCACCTCCCCCCACCAAGACAGTGTGAACCTCTTCTCTCAAAAGTCTCTCCTTGCTGTGTCTACCAATCCTGTACTATTATATCATGATGCTTATCCTGTCCTAATCAAGTGTTCTCTCCTCCCCCCTATTGAAAAAACTACCTTAAGCCAGACTTCAAAGTCTCATGAAGTATCCTAACTTTGCCCTCTCCCCTCCAGAGATGCTATGAACAGAATAGAGGTAGTGTGTACTTTATCAAGGTAAACAATAGACTCGGCTTTGCCTTATTAACAGGTTGATCTGGTGATATTTTAGGGAGGCAGCATTCAATCGCTAATTGAAAAACTTCATTCTATGCCGGGAAAAAGTCAATGAAAATACATCCCCACCTGGTCATAGAATAACAAATATTGAACTGCATTGGTTAAAATATTTTATAAGTATCTGAGCAGACAAATATAATTTATCATCAGAGAAAGAAAATTCAGTTTGGTCTTAGGTTGTCTAATGCAAAACGAATGTTAACAATTAATACTGAAGGGATAAAAAAAATCTGTAACCCAAGAATATTTCAATAATCAACCTGTCAGTCAGATAACAGAAAGATAATTTCAGGTTTTGTTAAGGCTATGAAAATATGTTATCTGTCCACATTCTTGAAAAGTTATTTAGTGATCTATCTCAATAAAATGAGAGATGAAGCACAAAAGTGCTAAAAAGATTTTCACTAAAATCAGTTAGAGAAAAGTTGATAATATTTTGTTATAGAAACAATTCAAGTTTCAAAAATTGTTCTTGAAAGAAGACATACTGAATGCAGATTTAACAATGCAATAATAGTTTAATGTAACAACAGTAATCTAAGTCAAAAACACTAAATTAAATTAACAAAGGCTGAGAATTGGGAACTGCATAGGGAAAGAGTAAAAATGTGAAAAATGAAATAGCTTATATGGATGAGACCTAAAATAAACTTTCCCTCTTGGGACTGGCGTGTAAACAAATACATGTTTTAAAGCTTCTGTAAACACAAACATGATTAGAACCAAAAGCAAAAAAATCACTTCCCCAAATTATTATGACTAGAGCACAAAGTGGGGTGATAGAGGCGAACAACGTTAGAAAAGGGTTTGTTAAATGACAAGCAGAAGCCAGCTCACGTAGGGTCACGCAAGCCATATTAATGTGCCTGGACCCTAGGGATGCGATCTTTGTTTCAGGGAGCTTGGGGCAAGAATAAAAGCAGTGTGATTAGTTAGAAAAGCATCGAAGTAATCCAGCTGAAAAGTTACAGTGGCCTGGACTAGGACATTGACAATGGTGACAGAAAGGAATTGAGAGTTTTGTTAAGATATCAGAAGATTGAAGTAGGTATGCTTACTAATTAATTGGACCAAGGCTGAGTGAGGTAGACGGGGAATCATATGTTATCAGCAGATGATGCAGCCATTCACTGAGATTGGGGCTTGGTAGGGACTACAGAATGAAATCTGGGCTGGAGGTACAGACATGGGAGTCACCCACATACACATTCATTGGTTCTATGAATATTAGACACACATTTCTTTTAGATATCCTGCTAGGCTCTGAAAATATCATGATGAGTAAGACAGACCCAATATGCGACCTCGTAGAAATCACAGTTTAGCTCAGTGCTTAAAGGAAATCTGAATATGATGACTGCTTTTCTCAGAATTGTCTGGAGGGCTAGATACTAAATGTGGCCCCAATTTACATTGACTGGATCAGATTTTACAGTTGATTCTTAAGCATGCTAACATTTGAACTCTACTGGTTAAAATTACTGAAACCATTTCACTCTGGAGATCACCCAAGGGAGGTGAACAGAGTGAAAAGTGTTGAGGGTCTCGCACAGCATCAGCATTTACCAGAAGTCCAGAGGAGGAAGAGTTCGTAAAGGAGACTGAGCATCGTGGCCAGAAATTTAAGAGGAAAACCAGCGTTTGTGTTGTGTTGGAAGCCTAAAAAAGGGAATCTTTAGTATAGGAAAGGTTGCTTTAACATTTAAAATGCTACCAAGGGGCCAGTAAGACAAGACCTGAAAATTATTCATTGAATTTATTGACTCTAGTGTGAGCAGGTTTAGCAATTTCAGACTGGTAGGTGAGGAAGTGAATACTCCAAGACCAGCAGTATGTCCCTGAAATCTGTGAGGAAGATGGTTAAAGAAAGGGATCAGTAGACAGAATTTGAGGGAGGCCTTTTTAAAGAGAGCAGTGAGAGGAAAAAGAAACAAGATAAAGGAGAGGAGAGAATTTTAAAAACATCGCTGAGAAAGTCTTGTGGGATAAAAAGCGGAACACAGGCTCTAACATAGATCTAATGAGACAGAGTAAGATCTGATGAAACAGGTACGAGGAAGGCAAGAGTGAACGTGGATACAGGTGGTTCTGTGTAGGCTAGTGAGCTGGGCGAGCGCAGGTACGCCACGTTTTGTTCATTTCTTTACAAATAGCACCAGTGACTGTATCTGGCACACAGCTAATCCTTAATCAATGCTTATGAAATGAATGGATGATTAAGGTAGAGGAAGGCATCAGCAGCTCACATTCAATTTCTCTGGGAAATATTAGGTAACATTTACTCCAAGTAAAAGCGAGGTGTGTGGGGGGGGGGTCACACACTGACCACAGTGAAGAAGCATTGACCAAAAGGGTGACAAAGAGAGAAACAAGGATAGCAACGAGTTGTTGAAGACCAGTTGACAGCAGAGACCCTGGAGTCATAGTAGCGTCTATTTGACCTACGTTGATTTTCTCCATCAGTACCCATGGGGAGATAAACGAGACAGATAATTAGGTTTGTCCATTCCTTCCAAGGATGACTTTACTGTTAAGACAGGTTTCGTTATCCTCTGTTGCCTCAGGAATGTCTCTATTAAACTCGGGATGTGACTTCAAATTTAGGATGAATAGTCTACTCGGTGATACACCTCACCAAGATGTGTTCCACTTCGTGGTCATTTTGGTCATAACTTGCTTGTTCCATCTGACCTTTCTTCCTGGCAATGACTTAGCACTGGGCGACATAAGCACAGTTCTGGTAGACCCTTCCCCTGAGGCACCACCATATGTCCCCAAACACCTTCTCCAGTGGGACATACCCCATCTGAACACCTTCGGCCAGAATCCCAAGAGTCTTCCCAATTTCACCTCTTGCCATCAACTGACTTCTTACGCGAGTAAATGACGTTCAAGGCAAGTGAATGCTAGATTAGCAGCACTGTGTGGTTTCTTTTTGTTAGTCGAAACTGCCTAATCCTCATTGCATTCTATTTCCACTATTTATCTAGAAACAGGCATCAGATCTGCAAGGCCAACCTGCAGCTTATGTGGTGTCTTTGTGGAAATTAGAGAGGATGCCCCTTCTGTGCAGGTCAGTTAGGGAAAACATAACCCCTCTTGGGCAATGCAGCACCAGGAGAAGTTTAATAGAGCAGATGGCACCTTGGCGTTGAGTAAGAGGTGTCCTGTCTCTTAGGAAGGAGTAGCTGCACGTTAGGGCACCTACATTCAGTTATTGGAGTGGAAGGGGATGTCGGTCCCACTGATTGCTTTGGCTGGGGCCTTTGTGCAGAGTGGAGGCCCTAAGGATTCATGAACTGATTTGCATAAAGTTTTATTTTATGTTATTTTTTAAAGTTTATTTATTTATTTTGAGAGAGAGAGAAAGAGAGA
>NW_024412394.1:72010286-72036271 GCF_014898765.1 Herpailurus yagouaroundi
GACGCTCAACTGACTGAGCCACCCAAGTGCCCTTGTATAAAATTCTATACACACCCAAGTGTAAAGAGGTAAAAATGACAATGCAGCCACTGAAGAGGTCACTTTAATGTACTGAGTTCAGGTCCCTATTTGAATACCAAGGTGAGGGCTATTTTGCTTTCCCTTCTATACTCTTTTTTTGAAGAAAGACAATGACAACATGGCAGTTTTGTAGTCTTAGTGCCATGCATCACTTCTGTTTTATTGTTGTTTAAGTTGCCACACTGAATGTTTTTGTTTATCAATGTGAAAGGAAAGGGAAAAGCCAAAATATTGCACAACTACAACAGCCCATTGTTCTGAGTAATAAAACTGCCAGAGAAGGTAAATTGTGCGTCAGTGCATGAATTTATTTAAAGAAGATAAAAGACTTTGTTTCCTTAAACTCTCTGATAGAGACACTAAATCAAACCCCAAATCTGAAGCAGCAGATATTAGATGTCAGATGCATGGGTCACTCATTCATCTCCCCCTTTCCTTGATAGAACCGGGCTCAGGACAAGGGAAAAGGCGTCAGCCGTATTTAAGATGCAAAGAGCAAGTGACAGTCTTCCTGGGGTTTCCGGCAGTGCCTGAAGTAGGGGCCCCTGAAGGGTTGGTGTAGAGCTGGCTGGAGGAACTTGATGGTGGGAGGGGGGCAATGGATAAGGTAAAATTTAATATGACTTTCTTCTCATCAGTCTCTTGTTGCTCCCTCCAGATGCAGACCCAAAGCGCCTTTGGAACATTTGGAAAACATCATGAAAAGTGAGTCTTCTTCTCTTCAACTTTGCTATTTTTGAAATTGTCGCCATAAAGATTCAATGAATATTGCGATGAGCCTTTCAGTTCCGATGTTTTTCACTGATTCCAGGTTAATGAAGTGAAACCCTTAAGGCCCAAAATGATGGGCTTCTTTCGGGATTGTCCTGAAATCCAAATGTTCGTAGGTCCCCAACTGTATGGATTTCTTGCTTACGTCGTGGCCCCCCCGCTAGATGGGGAGAAACAGTTTAGGCCAAAATCAAGCATTCTTTCTGCAGGGTGGTATCAATTCAATTTCAATCGTCTGAAAAATTACTCAATTAAAGTCTATTTTCTGAACACAAGTGATTGCCCATCCTGGAATAGCTCTTCTACTCTGCGGCCTTTTCTGCATGGGAGCTGATAAGGAGCCGCCTGGGCTGGCAAACGTGTGTGCAAACATACACACTAAAGTAAAGCTCCTGGTGTGAATGCGTCTGTACTCACAAACTTTGTGTTGATATTTGATAATCCTTGGGTGCTTGAGGGTTTTTGTTGTTGTTGCTAATTACAGTGTTCGTGCATTCACTACGCGTTTAAGTCACACACAAAATGGCAAACATCCGAAATGACTTGTTTACAAAATAACATTTTTAAGGCCAGAATTGGGAGAGGAGTTAGTGCATTTCAGTCTTCACTAAAAACTTAATAAATGCCTGCTATGTTAAGCAGCGATCCCATAATGAGTCAGATACATTCTTGCATGCAATCTAGTAGGAGGGCTGCGAAAAGATGCACACAATTACAATACAAAGCAGGTGAGATGAGTTGTTCTGGAGTACAAAGACACGAGGGTTCAAGGAAGGATGGCTTACATCCTTTTGCAACCATAAAAAGTTTTTTCTGAAACTTTGAAATGTAAGATTAGCTTGAAAGAAGGGTAAGATTTTGACAGGCAAAAATATTCCACACATGACAAATAACATAAGCAAAAACAGAGACAGGAAAGGACTGCAGGGCAAGTGGTTTATTATGACTGGAGAATGGGGTGCATATAGAAGAACATTAGGGATGCAGATCAGAGTGCACGTGAACCTGGGAGCAGTGTAGACTAAATTGAAATGAAAAAAAGCAGTGAGCGGGAGGAAGGGTTGATAGAGAAGGAATAACTGGTTCATGAAGTCAACGAGAATAGCAGTCCAAGAGAGAGGTAAGGAGGAACTGTGTTTCAGTGGTAACAGCTGGAAAAGGAAGGAAACGGTGAATGTGAAGAACTTTCTAAGGAACTGCTCACGGAATGCTGGTAACACATTAGATGTGGTGAAAAGAACCCAGGAGGACTTGAGATGGAACCCGGGGGCCAAGGAGTGTTGCCAAACAAGAAAGACAGGAAAGTCAAGAGAAGGAACTGGCTGTGGAGAAAAATAATCTTTTCATCTGGAGACTGGGTTCATTGGAATTTTTGGTGGGATGGCCAGGTGCAGAGGAGCTCTTTCTGTCAAACAAATCCTTGTATCAAAGCTGCCATACTGCCGCTATGGCTTTAAAATTGCGTATTTATGCTTAACGATGGAAGTTTAGATGGGAAAATGTAGGGCATTACTAAAGGAGAGAGAAAGGCAAGGGAAAAGTGAAGTCAAAGGGAATAGCAGGTAATGAAACTGTTAAATAAGTCAGAGAACTTGGGGAGCAAGAGGACATTTTTTGGTACTTAAGGGACCACCCTGAGGAGAATTTGTAGTGCAGTTGGGAGTGGGGTTCAGAAGGAAAAGTCCTGAGTGAAAACATAATGAAAGAGAGAGACAGAGGTCTCCATCTGGCATACGGCTTCTTTTATGACTCAATCCATGATGTGTCCTTAAGGTGACCAGAATTGTGTTCCCATGACCAACCATCCCGGTTTGGCCAGGACTGTCTTATTTTAGCACTGAAAGTCTGCATCCCAGGAAACTACTCAGTTCTGGGATGGTTGGTCACCCTGTTACTTTTGTGCGACATTTGGCACTTGGTAGGTTTTAGTATTTATTGAATGAATGAAAAAAAAATGCATATGGCAGCTCAACACCTCTGATACTTGGTTCCTTAATTTTGTAAAATGAAGTTAGTAATATCTGTAGTAGCCAGCACGTGAGATTGTTAGGACAACTAAAGGAAGTAACACACATGAAAACATTAGGGAAAAAAACCAACGAAACATTATATAAATGTATATAGATGTAGGGTTATTTCCATGAATTTTGGCATATTCTTGGATTTATGCAAAAAGTGTAGTATTATTTGTTGAAATGTTCATTAATGTCAGACCTTTTTTGCCTCTTGTCAACTAACCACTCATTGCCAGTGATCTGATATTGGCACTGAAATAAGTAATTAATTTTGTTTATATGGCACCCAATACCCAAGAGCCTCTAGGCATCCAGCCAAATCCTTTTTTAAATATAGTCATTAAATGGAGGAAAAGAGCCAAGCAAATTCTTAAACCAGCAAGTGAAAAAAAAAAAAAAAAAACCAACTGGCAAATGGGGGGGGGGGGGGGTGGTGAGGAACTAAAAACAAGCGTCAATTTGGAGAATTTCATTTACTCTCTAGGGACAAACACTTCACCCCACACTTAACAGGAAATTGATTGTATCAAGTTAGCCACCATTCTCTTGACCTCTGGATACCAGTCCCGGGAGCATGGAGTTTTAACAAAAATGTCCAACTTCTTAACTATTAAAAATACAATTAGGGCTTTTTCACTTATCATCAAATTCTTGTGCTAAAGCTGGAAGAGACCTTGGAGATCGTCTCATCCCACCTTCTTATTTAATATGGGCTTTTTGGAGGAAGAGGTCTGGGTATTTTTTATTAACACACAGAAAGCGTAATGAAATTTTATGAACATAGCTTGGCTAAGTGAAGGGAACAATTCTCCCATGAATGAGGAACTCTCTGCAGTTTTCTGCTGGGCTTATTTCAGAGTATAGATCCACCCAGGGATGGGTCAGGGTCTGCGACCTGACTGTTTTCCATCCCCATTCCAATTCTCCCCTCTTTACTAGACAGAACTACAGTTTCATGGCTCTGGGCGTTTCAACTCACTTTTATCTCCCAAAGGCTGCCCTGCAAAGAAGACTTTTGTTTTATTATCTGCTTTACTCTTCTTGTCTTTTCTCAACTCCCATTGCTTCTTTTCCCCTTTTTCTATTAATAGCTGTATATATTTCTAGAAATGGTAGATGTGATCTGATTCTGAAGAATGTTCAAGGGCTTAACTTTTTTTTCTCTAAGAAATTCAGCACACTTGCAACTTTTCCTGCATTATCCTACTGATACCGCCTTTGACGATTTCCCTGGGAGACACCCTATGTTTGGAGCATCCCCTGCGTCTCCAGTTCTATTTCCACCACAACAAAAGAGTTTCTGAGATGAGGACTTGTCCACAAATAAGTTATCGGATAATTTGAGGCGTGATTAGTCATTTTAATACTCAAAATTCTCTAGTGCCAGTGTGCTATCCTAACAAATTTCAATAAATTATACACCCAAATTTGACCTAGAAAAGCAAACTGTGAGATGTTTCTTCTTTGTAAACCCTGTTATATAACATCTGATTCTTTAATAGTACTGATCAAATGATCGCTCTAATATATCAATGTATGATATTATGTGCAAGGACATCTTGTGTACTACAGTATTATTTCATGCAGATATAAGTTGTCGCATAACTAGTGTGTGTGAAACCGTGACCTAGAGACCCCTGTCCTCACTTTCCCTGGTAAATTCTTTTTATTTTATTCTTTTAATTTTTAACATTTATTCATTTTTGAAAGAGAGAGATACAGCACTACTGCAGGCAGGGCAGAGAGAGAGAGGGAGACACAGAATCTGAAGCAGGCTCCAGGCTCCAAGCTGTCAGCACAGAGCCTGATGCGGGGCTCGAACCCATGAACCGCGAGCTCTTGCCCCTGAGATGAAGTCCGATGCTTAGCCGACTGAGCCAGTCAGGCGCCCCACTCTGGTAAATTGTTAAATCCTTAATTTGTACAGTCTGTGGCTAAAAACAGTTTAAAATGTTACCAGTTTTAAAACATTTCCGCACAAAGATGGAAAACATGAGGGTAACTATATGGGATCGTATATCCAACTCTGAAAATCGAAACACTTGGTATCTTTGTCTAAGAACGAAGCCGCAAAGAGTTTCCACTCGGCCCGTCCTCCCCCCGCCCCCATGAAGGTACAAGGGGCCCCAATGTAGCATCGACGTAAGACCTATATTCCCTTCTGACTCTGTTACTAGCAATTCGACTGCAAGCAGGTGATTAACTCTGCTAAGCCTCGGCTTTCTTATCTGTAAAATACAAAGATACGTTTTAGAGATAAAGCAGGTAAAAACATACTGTGAATAAATTATAAAGCAATAGACAAATGCTGTGTGTTATTCTTTAGCTTTTTTTTTTTTTAAACTTCCCATAATGCTTTTCTAGGTGCCCACTAAACATTTTTTTTTTAAATTTTTTTTTCAACGTTTTTATTTATTTTTGGGACAGAGAGAGACAGAGCATGAACAGGGGAGGGGCAGAGAGAGAGGGAGACACAGAATCGGAAACAGGCTCCAGGCTCTGAGCCATCAGCCCAGAGCCTGACGCGGGGCTCGAACTCAGGGACCACGAGATCGTGACTTGGCTGAAGTCGGACGCTTAACCGACTGCGCCACCCAGGCGCCCAACATTTTTAAATAAATGGCGACATGAAATTTCTACAGCAGGTCAAATACAATTATTTTTTATAATTAGTTGCTTTTGGAGAACTAATATGTTTCCATTAAAATTTATTTCTTAGAAGAGTACTAGAAATTCAATTATATGGACATGGTTTTTACCCTTGGATATCTGGGATAAAACATTCCAGATAAATCTCACAAGCTAGGGACAAGACTGCATTGTAATATTGGCTATAGATTTCTGAAACAGGATGGTATTTCATTCTCAAAACCACTTTTACAGTTTAGTCACCTATTTTTTTTTTTCCTTTTACAAAGAAAAATTTGGTCACAGTCCAGCTGCGTTTTTCCTGTGCTATCCTCTCGGCCAAATTTCGGCCCGTAGGGTTTGAATATTTTCCTCTTTCCAATAAACAAAACTAAATAAACGCACCGTTATTTGTAATTTTTTTCCTGCAGACCTTACAATTTATTATGCTCTTTTTTGTTTCTTTGGCAAAATAGTGACCGTGCAGGCACTGTCTGGATGCATTTGAGGAGAGTTCTATTTTTAAGCTTCTTAGAGAAATTACTTCTGTTATTTGGGAATCATCTTAAGGGATTTATCACAACAATTTTATTATGCAGAGTTAAAATATACACTGGGACGAATTCACGCTTGATAAAATATAGTACCAAAATAGATCTAGATATTTCCCTCAATATATGTGTGTGTGTGTGTGTGTGTACATATATACATTCCCCCAAAGTCTGACTTCTTGCCACTTTCTTTCTCCAACCTTCCGCCACCACCCTTGAAGGTATTAATTTTTTACAAATAAATTAACTATATATAGGCAATTCTCCCTGTTTTAATCCTCGTCCCTGGGCCAAAACTCTTTTAAAATAGAAATTGCCTTAGGATCTTTGGCTTTTAGTTCATATCAAAGAATTTCTTCTAAACCAATATCAATAATCATGCTGAGTGAACTGCACGGCACGCAGAGTGCAGAGCCTACAGAAAAAGAGAGGAATTAGTTGATATTGTCTGACTTTGACTCCTGACTACATGTAAGGAACCAGTACCGGGCCAGATCCAAATGGCACATGACGGACAACATTCTTACATTTGGTCACAATCTTCTGCCAGTCTTCTCTCTCTCTTCTCTTTCTCCTTTTTCTCCTTCTTCTTCTTCTACATTTTTTTTCTTTCTTTTTTTTTTTTTTTTTTTGGTAATCACTATTGAATGTTGTGGCAGATGGCATATCTCTCAGTGAAATCAAAGGCATATGGCAAGCCGTTTTCAATAGTGCCGTGCCATCTAGGTTGCAGTATTTATATTTCAAAAAATAATAATTTAGCCTGTGATACCAAGCTTTGAATGTACTCCCCAGGAGCACCTAATTCCCAGACACCATGCATTTTGAAGTTTCTAGATTATATAGAAATCCTCTCTTGAGGGTAGCGAGCACATAGTGAAGTTTACAAATGTAGCAACTGACTCGTGGGTGGGTCAGACCATTCTAAGAACAAAGACCCAAAAGGAACTTTAAAAAAAAAAAAAAAAATCATCGTAGTAAGGTCAATAGCCTGAGAGAGAATATGAACTTTTCAAAACAGTGTTACCTATTTGAAGTTAACAAAGCACTCATTTGAAAGGCAAAGGTCTGTTTGTTTGTCCATTAAATTTTATATAAGGATCAGAAGCTAGGGGTTGAAAAATTCCTTAAGTTATTTGTATGTTCACTTCACGAATTCTACATAAATAATTCATTGCAGAGTATTAGCGGTTAAATAAAACTAGAACGACAACAATCAAAGTTCTAAGAACGGAGTGTCTGCTCAGTACTTTTTTTTCCCTCATAAACGAATAAACTTAGGTCTTCCCAGAAGACTGGAATCAGACTTAATGTTAACGCACACCACCAAGTCTCTCTGGAGTCCACGTTTTTGCATGCGGAAAATAGCACCGTGCGACAGGGCCAGCTGCTGTGATGGCAACCCTGTAGTTGTCAGGGCTGAACTCCCAGGGGAGTAAAAGAGGTGGGGTATTGAGGAGAAACAGCACCAGAGCTCAGAGACACTCCATTTTTATGAGTATCTTAATACTTCAAATCTGGGCAGTGCATGTGTCCGAATTCAGTGTTGATATTTGCTCTTTAATTAAGGAAAAGAATGTTGCAACTTTCTTCACTCTGCAGATACATGTTTTTTTTCTTTCTTTTCGAGCAGTCATGTGCTAACATTCTTCCTGCTCTTGTAGAGCAGATCTCTGAACTCAAGCTGTTACATCATGACCAGTTCCCAGGAGACAGACTGATAATAATCTCTTTTTCCTCCGCCTCAACTGTGACAAGCCCACCAGAAACGACTAAATGTTATAAACGTTATGCCTTCTTTTCCTTCTGAGATCTCGCCTCTTTTATGAAGTGCTATGCATTTATTTCCTATCAGATTTATTATGTTTATCATTATGCATCACAACTGTGATTCTAAAGCTCAGAAAAGGCAGCTTGATGGAAGTTATATGTAAAGCATCACCTCCCCTGGTACTGTGGTGTTGTAACCCCTAATTCTTCCCATGTACTGTTTGCTGTACCATTGAGATAGTCTAAGGGATTTGCAAAAACAAAAACAAACAAAAAAACCAAGGCAAACCAAAACAACAACAACAACAACAAAAATCCCACCTTTATTTAGGATGAAATGTTTTTTAGACTGAAATTTCTTGACTGCTGGATAAGGCCCAGGAGTCATCTTATACAACACAATGTCTATGATGTCTTGTCGGTCTTCTCTGCCTATCGTGTGGCAGGTAGAGAATTCAAGTCTTCCTTTTTATCGAGTAGATTCCTCATATTGACGTTCTGTCTCGTTATGATAAATCCTGATGTCCATGGTTGGAGCATGTAGTTGCACATTTTAATAACGAAATTTAAAAAATGGCTATTTGAATTTTTTTTTCAACGTTTATTTATTTTTGGGACAGAGAGAGACAGAGCATGAACGGGCGAGGGGCAGAGAGAGAGGGAGACACAGAATCGGAAACAGGCTCCAGGCTCTGAGCCATCAGCCCAGAGCCCGACGTGGGGCTCCAACTCACGGACTGTGAGATCGTGACCTGGTTGAAGTCGGACGCTTAACCGACTGCGCCACCCAGGCGCCCCAAAAAATGGCTATTTGGAAACTATTAATATTCTTGCAGCACCATCGTTAAGGGCACATGATCTGATGCTGATTGCCTGGGTTAAATCAAGGGTCCTCCAAGCATCAGCTTTGAGACTTTAGGCAAGTTACTTGACTTCTTGGTGCCTCAGTTTCAATCACTTGTAGAATGGGAAATATAGCAGTACTTTCCTCACGGAGTTAGTAGAAATGTTAAACTAATGCATGAAAGTAATTAGAACAGTGCCTGACACACAGTAAACAGCAAATAAATGGTAGCTGTTAACTTTTTAAATGCAGCACAGAATACAGAAACATGTGATTCAATGCTTATGGATCATTATTGTATCACATGTGTTTGGATGCCTTTGGTTTTCATCTGTCCTTGGGCAGATCACTTAGCCTTTCTCAACCTTACTTTTCTCATCTGTCCAATGGGGGGTAATAAGTGTCACTTTAGAGGCATTGTGAATATAAGAAACAAAGTAGGTAAAACTGATAGTCTAGTCTCTGGCACAGAGCAAACACACAATAAATGTGTTAGCTGTTGTTGTTACTTCTATTTGCTAAGCTCAGTTCTCCCTAACACAGGGGACTGCTTTTGGAAATAAAATGCGGCTGAAAACATCCTTTCTGTAATTCTACTGAAAGCAAACTTAAGAGGGACATAGTTAGAAAAATTCAGAAATACAGAGCAACTGCTTATGCTAATGGTGTACCTCTTTCCCTATCTGTCCTGGCTAAGAGAGAGGAAGTGCGGGCCAAATTCCTCAGCTCAAAAAGCAGACGGGTGCCAAGGGAGCCATCATCCCTGATGTGGGCTAAGAGTGGTTAATGTTGATTCACATATGGTTTTCTTTTTACTAAATGAGATAATTCCACCGAAACTGCTGCGTTCTCAAGGTCAATGAGAACTTTGATCTTCTGCAGGTGTGCCTGTTCTAGGGCGGTAGGATTCAGACGGTTTAAAGCAGTTGAATTTCAAGGCTCCACGTGGAAGAAGAGAATCAATGAATGAAAAGCTTGCTGGTAATCTTAAAATTAAAGACATTTAAAAGTACCGAGATGCATGTTTTGTTAACATCATTCGGGAAACTTTGGTCTAAAAATGAAACGAAGATAAATATAGTGTATCCGTTATATATCAGCTAACATCGCTATGCATCGTATAGCATGGGGCTGTTTTTTCCTGTTTTGTGTTACATTTTACAAGTACATTGACATTTAATTTCCAAGTACTTACTGATGGGAAAAGTATATGTTTTGTGCATTTTCCCTGAGGGAGCTCTGTTTCTATTCTATTTTTGCTTATGTAAAGGTTCTATCTTCAGGAACAGACATGGTTTTCATAGGCTTCTTAGCAGTTACAAGGAGGACAATTTGACTACATTGAGCTAAAATGAGCAACAGTCATAGAACTTTATGTTATGCGAACATCATTAGCTGAAAGCTTTAGTAATTTTAAAATAAAACCTTTAAGTTAGCTTTTGCTCCTCCTTACTCATCCTACCCCCCAAAAACAAGAAAAGGAAAACACACACACAGCGACACATGCATGTGCAATAACTAAAGAAAGCCCTTTTCTCGCTTTCCATTTTTTGTTCATATTTTCTCTATTTTTTTTTTTCAAAACAGTGGTTCTCAACTGTTTAATTTTCTTTTTTTTTTTCCAATGTTTTTTATTTATTTTTGGGACAGAGAGAGAGAGACAGAGCATGAACGGGGGAAGGGCAGAGAGAGAGGGAGACACAGAATCAGAAACAGGCTCCAGGCTCCGAGCCATCGGCCCAGAGCCTGACGCAGGGCTCGAACTCACGGGCCGCGAGATCGTGACCTGGCTGAAGTCGGACGCTTAACCGACTGCGCCACCCAGGCGCCCCTCAACTGTTTAATTTTCTAAAGAAGTCATGATGGCGCCAAGGAAAAGATAATTCCAAAGTACTATAAACATCTCTCTAGCGATTGTAAAACAAAACTGATTTTGGTAACTTATTTTACCTAGGAAGAATGTTATTGAGATAGGGGCGTCTGGCTGGCTCTGTTGGTAGAGTGTGTGACCCTTGATCTTGGGGTTGTGAATTCGAGCCCCACATTGGGCATAGAGATTGTTTCAAAGATAAATAAATAAATAAAAATAAAATAAAAAAGAGTATTAGTGAAATAGTGCAATACAAGGATATGAAAATATATTTATAAAATAAGTTTTTCAAGATACTCGTATTGATTTGTCAACTCTGAGCTACCGTATTATGATGTTAAGTGTCACCACTCCAGATCTGGATACTGACTGGATTTTGAGTGGGTTTCCTCAAAGTGTGGTCTAATGGCCACTGCATCAACATCATCAAGGCCTCTTGTTGAAAAATGTGGGTTTGGGACCCTACCTAGGGTGGCAGAAACTGAGTCTCTCGGGGCTAAGCCCCAGAGCCATGTTTGTTTAACAGAGCCCCAGATAATTCTCGTGAAGACTAAGGTTTGAGAAATGATGGGTGAGTATCTGGATCTTCAACCCTCTTGATCTCCTAAACAGCTGAAAGCTGGTTGTGAGTCAGGATGGAGACTTTCCAGCACAATAGATCTCATCCCTGGTTGCATATTAGAATAACCTAGAAAGCTTTCTATGAATGCTGGTGCCTGGACCTGGACATGTGGAGGTTAAGAACAGCTCCAGTTCTTGATATTTGAAACACAACATTTAGGAATTAAATATGCAGTGGCTTATACTGTCCTCTTTTTAAGCCATAACTAAGTTTTTACCTTCTGTTTACTTTTTTTTTTTTTACGTTTATTTATTTATTTTGAGGGAGAGAGCACAGCGGGGTAGGGGCACAGTGAACGAGAGACAAAATCCCAAGCAGGCTCTGCACCATCAGCACAGAGCCCGAGGCAGGGCTAGAACTCACAGACTGTGAGATCACGACCTGGACCAAGATCAAGAGTCAGATGCTTAACCAGCTGCACCACCCAGGCGCCCCTAAACCAGCTAGTTTTAGCCACAGTAAGAGCCGAGATGCCTGAGTATGAATAAATTTAAAATAAGAATGATTGGTGTTGACTAGAATGTGAGATAGCTACCTAATGGTAAACTAAAAAAATAAAAATAAATAAAACCAAAAAAAACTCCCAAAAACTTTGAAAAATATGAGCAAAGGATTAAATATCTGTTCTTGGATTCAGTTTTAGGATGAATTACTTATTAGTTTTTTGGCTACAGGATTTTTTTATGATGGTGGCATTTCTAAGACTGCCCTGGTACAGGTTGTGAATTGTGGGGGATATGACTCAAGTGTTAAGCAGTGAAAGAAGATAGGTTTTCTTTTTCCAGAGTTATTCAAATAGAGTGAAAGAAGAGGTATGATCTAGGGAACACATACACAGTCAAACATCAATATATACATGTAATATAGTTATACCGGGAGAAGAGCTATAAAATGCCTTCAGGAATTCTTTTTTGTTTGTTTGTTTATTTATTTATTTTGAGAGAGAGGAAGCATGTGCGTGCATGCACCCAAGAGCAGGGGAGGGGCAGACAGGGAGAGACAGAATGCCAAGCAGCCTCTGTGCTGTCAGTGCAAGCCCAACACCGGGCATTATCTCACCAACCGTGGGATCATGACCTGAGCCAAAGTCAGGAGTCAGTCGCTCAACCAAGCCACCCAGGCACCCTGCCTCCAGGAATTCTTAACGAGAACTAACAGAGAAGTGAGGAAAAATTCTTCAGTTTTAATGTCTGTACATCAACAGAGATCTAACGAGTGTGAGAATGTAAGAAGCAAATAGTGAACTTGAATTTTTGCTACAAGTGGGTAAATTCATTCTACAAAAAATTACTGAGCCCAGATGAGTTATAATCTATGATTTGAACAAGCAAAGAAAGGGGATTCTTTCTCAAAAAAAATTAAAACTACAAGGAAGAAAGCTATTTTCCAGAACACAACTGTATTTATATTGGCTTCTTTTTCTTCGTTTGCTCTCAGTTCAAAAATAAATATCCCTTGGAAATTTCTCTCTGTGGAAAGTGGGGATAAGCAATCAGAAATAGATGTACCTCTTTATGTAATTCCCTGCTAGGCATTAGCAAATTCAGCAGTTTATTGTGATCTTTATAAAGCAAATAAATGGAAGTCTCCTCTGGTTATTTGTTATGTTCAACCATGTCATCACACGGTATGCATAATTTTACATAAACTCTAAATGAAGAACATGTGGTCAGTCTAGAGTCTGAAACTTTTAGCATGTACTTAATGTTTTATTAAAGCTTCAAAACAAAGGAGGTTGCATTTTAATTTAATTCACATAAAACCTTCCTGCCCTTTCTCTCCAGGTGTTCCAGTTTGTGATACTTCTCATGGCTCCGTCCTTTTGGTATAAATGTCACATAGCTATTTTTTCTGTATTAGGTAGGGATGGAAGTCCTGGCCAACCTCCATTTTAAGAAGAAAGAAGGAAACTGCAGCCACGTCACCCATTTGCACTGAAGAGTGGGATCTGAGACTTAACTTACTTTCCAAGTAGAAAGGAGTAGTCCCGTGGTCAGGGAACTGGCATTTTAACGACATATCATCTGTATTTGTTACAGATGAAAATCAAATGGAAGTCTGGCTCCTTTCCTTCCCTGATTTCTCTCCTTTAATCTCTACTCCAAACACTAGTTGCCTCTGAAGTAAATATTATCTTAAGAAGGAGTGCTTTTTACTCCCCCCCCCCCCTTTTTTTCTTTTTAAAGCAGGAGTTGGCATCTGGATGCTTCAAGCTGCCAGGTGTATCCCATGTAGAACCACAGCTGTTCTCTCTGATAACTGGAGAAATAAAGAGCAAGAAGAGGCTAGACATTTGGAGTCAGCAAGAGACAATGCACTGTCATTATTTTAATTACACGGAGCTACTGATTTGTATTATAATTGCAATTTAATACTTTTTTAAAAGTTCATAGTATTCATGGAAAAATACCAAATATGTCAGTTTCAATAGCCCTAAAGGTTACCAATAAAGCAATCCTTAGGCACATAAATCAGGGTAGAGAGAACAATGATGCTTGCCACAGTTTTTGAAGCTCTCTCCTAAAGTCAATTTAACTGAAAGATTAATGAAACAAGAAGTAAACATTGAATACTTTCCCTAATTAATCTGCCATGATATTGTTTCTTTTATGATCACTTTCTATCATGAGATTTTTATCTGAATTTTTTTCCTACATATATTATTTTGAAATTGATGAGTTTTTTCAAAATATGTTTTTACTAGTAAGTTACCATTGCTTTGGGTTCATATCTGTATTTACTTAAAAACTGATGATTGCAGACAATTGTATTAAGTTATACTTAAAAATCAAAGTCAAAGAAAGCATTTAAAAAAATAATAAGTTCAGTTTATACAGATCAGTGATGATATACACCTAGATTTCACTAAGCCTCTACATATTATTACAGTTAATCTAGGCTAAGATATCATTAGCATAACAACATGAGCAAACAGATGGCTGATTTAGCAGATTGTCTTCAGGCAATACTTTGTTAATCAATATGATTACCAGTACGGATTTAGCAGAAGATTTTTAGATTCAGAGCTCATACACTGTCAAAATATTTTACTCAGGAACACGCATACCATCATTTTAGAACAAAAACTCATTACATTAGAATATGTAAACATTAAATTTAATGCTTATGTTTTGAATTATGAAATATTAAACCAATGTCTAAAACGCGTTGGAAGGTACTAGAAATGTGGACTTGAATGCATCCCCAGTTATCCTGTTTACAATGTAAATATTTAATGATTGAATCATTTTTGAGAGCCTTTTATGTGCAGGCACCGCTCTCAAGAAGCTTACATTCTAGTGAAAGTGACAGGGAATAGACCATCAGCGTTGCAGCAGGTGATAGCTATTATCAAGAAGAATATACCAAAATGGAGGAAGAGCAACGAGGAAGCACAGTGTGTTAGGAACCCTCCGTTGGGAAAACTCTCAGGTAAAGTAGGGTCTTTTAAGCAAAGAGCTGCATAAAGTAAGAGACCAGGACAGGCAACTATCTTGGACAAGAGTATTCCAAATTAACTTGAAATAAGAGGTAGAATTCTCTTATTGGTAAATTACTATAAATATTTGTTTATTCAAAAGATGTTTATTGAGCATGTTCTATGTCCTAGAGACTGGGATCAGCAGAAGGGTTACAAGGGTAAGTAAGATATGGTACCGGTCATTAAGATATTTGTGGAAAAACATAAAAAGGTGGTTATTACAAAAATTAATATTATGTATATGTATATTATTATATATGTATGTGCGTGTGTATATATATGAATATACATATATATACATATATATATATATATATAATATTGTTATATAATCAGAGGGATTGGATCTAATTCTGGCTCTAGTATTGTCTTAGCCAGGACTTTCCGTGTTGCATTAACAGAAATCCAGCTCTAGCCTATTTATTTATTTATTTATTTATTTATTTATTTATTTATTTTAATGTCTCTTTATTTTTGAGGGAGAGAGAGCTTGCGCCAGTGGGACAGGAGCAGAGAGAGGGAGACAGAGAATCCAAAGCAGGCTCTGACCTGACCCCCCAACGGTGGGGTGGGCTCCAACTGACGAACCATGAGATCATGACCTGAACCATAGCCAGAAGCTCAACCAACTAAGTCACCCAGGCACCCCAATCCAACTCGAGTTTAAAGAAGGTATTTATTGGCTTTTGCCGCTGGCAAGCCTGAGGATTGGAGTTAGTATGAGCTACACCCAGTTCAGCAGGTGTCCTATGATTCACTTTCTTTTCAACTCTCAGGTCTGCTTTTCTCAATATTGGCTTCACTTGCCAGGAGGCTGTGTTTGTACCATGATAAAGAAGGCCACTGGGTGCCCTAAATATATATGACTCCTAACACTCACTGTCGTAAAAGTGGAGAGATCATTTTTCTCTCAGCATCCTTATCTACTGTCCTGGTTTCTGGCCCTGCAAGGATCTCATGGTCGGTCACTCTTAGACCAATCAGTGTATTCACCCTGACCATCCATTCTGGTGACTCACCCACACTTGCTAGGTCAGGTCAAGAACAAGCAGGCCCAGGGGGCGCCTGGGTGGCTAAGTCGGTTAAGCCCCAGACTTCAGCTCAGGTCATGATCACACGGTTCATGGGTTCGAGCCCCGTGTTGGGCTCTGTGCTGACAGCTCAGAGCCTGGAGCCTGCTTCGGATTCTGTGTTTCTGTCTCTCTCTGGCCCTCCCCCACTCACACTCTTTCTCTTTCTCTCTCTCAAAAATGAATAAACGTGAAAAAAAAATAATAAGAACAAGCAGGCCCATATGGTCTGAAAGCAGAGCTACTAGAATCCTATCCTGTATGGAATGGCCTATCCCGTATGTAATGGGACACTGGCAAAATTAATTCTTCTACTTCCAGAAGAAAGGCAAAGAGGACTCTGCTGGCAAAAACAAAAAAAAATTCCACTGTAGATAGAATAATTCTGTGACCTTGGTCAAATCACATCCCCCTGCTGGCTCCCAGTTTCATCATCCATAAATGCACCAACTTCATAGTGTCAAAGTAGATAAGGTAATGTGTGTGACAAGGTTAAGCACAAAGAAAAAAGTGCTTAAGAAGTAACTATATCATCATCACTGCTGATAATAAACAAATGACATGATTTGTGGTAAATTTTGGCTAATGGAGACCAAAGTTTCAGAGAAGATTATTCTGAAAATAAAGCATTTGATTTATGGCCCCGTGATAGGGCCAGCCAGAGGACAGATACACTCTGTGCTCCACTAAGAACCCTTCGCCTTTGGCTACAAGGAGCTCCGTGTTGCAAGATGTATCTCTAAATGGAATTTATGCCTGGAAGATCAGAAAGCTGCCTTCTCCTTGCTACTCTTCAAATGTACCAAGATACTTCACATTTTCCTCACTGAAAAAGAATGCAAATTCTCTCAGTAACATTGCTACTCAATTAAGTTGATAATTTAAATTGTAACAGTATACACATCCGACTGGCAGCGTATCACGCAGCAGAGCTTTGAGGGATAGCAGAGCAGGTGAGGAAGAGTAAAGGGGCAGAGCCCCTGAGTGAATTTGGATCCTCCAGGAAGCAGACACACAAAAACATGAGGAGTCTGGAGGGGCTTTCAAATCATGATGCAGTTCTAGCCCCTGGCAAAGAAGGAGGGAAGGAGGGAAAGTTAGGCAGGAAAGGTCGTGGAGTGCAGGATCACACTAAGACAGATTTGGCAAACCCATGCATAGTTCCTGAGCCAAAGACCCCCGTCAGAGGAGTTTGTATGCCTCAAAAACGAGCCTGCTGTAGTATCTCTGCTGCGCTCAGTCATTGCCTGGAAGCAGCCGGAGGGGAGCATGGGCTCAGCCAACACAGTGGCGGATTCAGAGAACGGCAGCTGGGTCCCTTGGCCAATTTTCCTCCTGTGGCTGGAGAACTCCAAAGCATAGTCTCATGTCTGCCACGGCCACCCTGGGTGATAAGGAAAAATAGGGCATCCAGCTGAGAAAGCAGGTCTGGTTCATAGAAAGACAAGTGACGAAGACAGAAAGGAATTGGAAGGCAATATTTCTGTCACCAAATGCTACCTAGGTTGGATTCTGCCTCATGAACTGGCTGCCAGAAAGGAAGAAAGGAGATAGGTTGCCCCTCGCCACTCCCAAGGTTGGGGTAGCCAGCCGTGCAAGGGAGCTGGCCAGAGTTTGGACCGGACCAGGGGTGTGGAAGAAGAAGTCTGGCTAGCACATGCACAGGAAAACTCTGCCTGTCTCTGTCCCACAGCTAGAGAATAGGGCTGTGCTTTGATGTCTGCCTTGACTTTTGCAATTTTCTTCTCAGAGGTTTTTCCATCTCTAACTTGTTTCTTAGCCATCTGTTCGAGATGCTGCTGTTCAAATAATTTTTCTTGATGGCTGCCACAACAATGGAGAGAATGGGGAGCATGGCTGAGATGCAGTATGGTCTGGGGAGGTGGTAGGGGGCGGGCTCTGCTTCTATCACTGCCAGGAGTGACGTGGCAACAGTCAGTTTACAGATCTGGTCAAGACAGTTGAAGGATGATGTCTAGTCTTATTAAAATAATGCCCTTCGGTGCATTAGTCCTTCAATTTGTTCAGTTTCCTTTAACGTGTTAATTAAAGGAAGAAAACCGAGAGTAGTACATTCTTCAAAGAGGTGATATATGTGAGAGTTCGAACTTCTGCATTGCTCATTTTAAGGATCTCTCAGGAAGCCTGACACTGACCTG
Source organism: Herpailurus yagouaroundi (assembly GCF_014898765.1). Classification (NCBI taxonomy): domain Eukaryota; kingdom Metazoa; phylum Chordata; class Mammalia; order Carnivora; family Felidae; genus Herpailurus; species Herpailurus yagouaroundi. The sequence continues at coordinate 72,028,149 of NW_024412394.1, forward strand.
AACTTTTCCATATAAAATGGAAATATTTGGTATTCTATGAGCTTTGGCTTTCTGTGTGTGTGTGTGTGTGTGTGTGTGTGTGTGTGTGTGCATGCTCACGTGTGTGTAATACGACTTTTCTCAAGGGATAAGCAATTTAGCTCTTATGCCCACTGTTTACTTGAAACCAACTTGATAGGTAATAAAGGTGAAGAGTATTTCTCAGTGTTTTGTTTTTCACTCATTTTGTAAAGATTTAGGAATGGTGAAACCTATACAAGCCATGCTATTTATTGTTTACAGCCCTTAAAAACTGGGAAGATAAAGTTAACTTTCTTCCCTTTTCATTTCCTGACTTCTTTCTACTTCTCTAGACTCATCTAGGAGATACATATTTTCTCAGTTTCCTGATAATTAATTGTTGGACTTTCCTTTTTTGTATGCATAGTGGAGTAGTAATTTGGATTTATTAAGGTGTGAATGAGAAAAGGGAAGATAAGGGGCGCCTGGGTGGCTCAGTCGGTTCAACGACTGTCTTTCGCTCAGGTCATGATCTCATGGTTCGTGGGTTCAAGCCCCGCATCGGGCTGTGTGCTGACAGCTCAGAGCCTGGAGCCTGCTTCAGAGTCTGTGTCTCCCTCTCTCTCTGCCCCTCCCCCACTTGTCCACGCGCGCTCTCTCTCTCTCTCTCTCAAAAATAAATCAATGTTAAAAATTTTTGAAAAAAGAAAAGAAAAAGTTAATTTAAAGATTTAAAGATTATGAGCTAATTTAAAGATTATGGACAATTTCCCAATGAATTTCCTTCCTGTTGGAGGACAGGAACTCTCTCTCTTGGTAGGATGTGTGATATACAGATGATTTCACTTCCATCTCTGTTTTGCCCTCCACTTGGGCCTTTTGATATGCGGAACTGGTTTTAGAGTAATTTTCAACTAATTTCTAGAAGAATGTGTCTTCTGTTAACTGACATTCCTACCCATTCGAATCATAGAACAAATTTCTAGCTTTGTGCCTCTTTCAAGTGACAGACATTGAAAAACCATACACCTAAAAGGGGTGACTTTTATACCACCATAAATATGAATTTACAAAGAAAGACTGAGTCACACTGAGTATTTTAAAAGAACCAATAAGTATTTTCTTAGGGAAAAACACCGACTTTTAAGGTGGCTACTGTTCCATTTTAATTCAGGGCGGTAGGGCTGCAAGCATCTACATTTCCGTTTGCTTTTTATCATCAGTGATTCTGAAAAACATTTATATTGCCTAATATTAAAATTATTTTGATACCCAATAAATAGGATTCTTGAGGTTATTTGTGCCATATTGGTTGGAATTAAAAATTCCAATTTCTGGTTATTGAGATTTTTTTTTTTTTTTTGAGAGAGACAGCGTCAGAGGGGAAAAAGAGGGAGTCTTAAGCAGGCTCCACGCTTAGGGTGGAGTCCATAGGGCTCAATCCCAGGGGTCATGATCTGAGCCAAAATCAAGGGTTGGAGGCTCAACTGACTGAGCCACACAGGCGCTCCTAACTAGTGAGAACTTTGACGAAAAGAGAAAATTTTAAAGTTCGTACAAGGAATAATTTCATATAGATTTCTCCTATATTGTATAACACCTTGGTAATCTCAACAAGTTACAAATTAATAATAAAATAATAGTAATAGAGATGAGATTAATTTTTACTGTTTTAAAAAATTTCTCCTACTTTTGTTTACATATTAACAATATAATTACTTTTTTATCACGAACATTAGCAATTATTATATTATTTATATAATATATAAAATATATATAATATATAATTATTATAATAATTATTATTATTAATAATACTCTATTAATTATTTATAATACTCATTGATATGTAATGTCCATGTAATACACAGATCTTTCCATTTAAATAAGACTCTGGATTATTGCTTCTGGGTATTAAAAATAATTAAAGTATCCATGTTAATTTCACTCTTTGGTCTTAGTTTTAGTTTTGGTGTGGTGTTCAATACCCGTAGTATTGGTGAAGAAAATAAAAAACCTTATGGAAACCCAAGAACCTGGACAGGAAAGAGGTTGAACTTCTCTACAGGGCTCTTTTAGTCTCTGTTGGCATATGCTATTTTATTAACAAAATCAGAAATGCAATTATGTTTGTTATTTAAGACATCTTTTCTTTCTGGTCTCTGCAGCAGAGTGAAAAGACCAGTTTGAAAATATTATGATCCCATTTCAAAAACAAAACAAAAAGGAGTCTGTTTTTTGTATCTGTAGACAAAGAACTGTTAACAATGGTTGCCTTTGTGAAGCAAGTTTATAGAGGATTTTCACTTAGTCATTAAAACCTTTCTATGGGGCGCCTGGGTGGCGCAGTCGGTTAAGCGTCCGACTTAGCCACGTCACGATCTCGCAGTCCGGAGTTCGAGCCCCGCGTCAGGCTCTGGGCTGATGGCTCAGAGCCTGGAGCCTGTTTCCGATTCTCTGTCTCCCTCTCTCTCTGCCCCTTCCCCGTTCATGCTCTGTCTCTCTCTGTCCCAAAAATAAATAAACGTTGAAAAAAAAATTTTAAAACCTTTCTAACCAAAATCATATATGGCCTCTGTAGTCTGAAAGTGTTATACATCAGTAATAAAAACAGCATTAATTTTTATGGTTTATATTCATTTCTTCTAGTACTTGTTTGCATTTGGGCAATTATTCTAATTATCTTTATCAGCAACATTAATAAAATTAAATATCTATAATAATGACTTATGGGTGACTTATGGATCACTTCTGGGCCTGGGCTTTTAAGGAGTTTTATGGGTGGCAAAGAAATTGAAATTTATTTTGAAAGCATAAACACTTTACTCTTTTAACATAAGCTTAACTATTTTGACAAAAAATGACTTGAAGTTCTGTAACAAATGACATAAAAGTGATATATTTCGGAAATTACTTATAGAGTGGCCATATCATTTATCTTCTAAAACAGAACACTTTTGAGAATGAGATTCTATTAATGATTACTCCAGGCAACAGGCTTTGATTGGGACTATGCCAGGTAAACCAGGACCAATGGCATTAGTCACTCTCCTAACCAACTAAAAATAAAATATGAATAAAATAGGTACAGGGAAGCTTATTAAGAAATCTATGTGATAAGTATTCTTAGTGAAGAATTGTTCTGGTGGTAAGTCCAAGGCACATTTTAAGTTTCCTGTTAATATTTGAGGCTGATACACAAAACAGGTGTTATTAGGCTAGGCAGAATAATAGGCAGAACTCAGAATAATGTGTGGGCCCATTTCAGTTCTTTCCAATGGGTTCCTAACTGGGGTACCCCAAGAGCCTCAATAGGAGTCTATTTCTATTACATCAGCAAGGGCTCCAGGGGGCTCCTGAAGTGACAATTTCCTTCCCTGAAGGTAGTTTTAGTGCATATGCTATACACCTATGCGGCCATTTCTCTCCCCCCAAATTGCTAATATTGTTCGTTGGTGTAGCAATTACTCATAATCCATTGAAACAGAGGGAGAGAGATGAAGCGGGTGATTGAGGTGAGAGTAAAGTTTAACTAAATTCGAGATAACTTTTAAAGCAAAAGATAATATATTGCATTTGAAAAGGCATTTCTTACTCATTATTCCTGGCTGCTAAGTAGTCCTACTTATCATGTATTAAAAGAGACAAGGCAATTTCCCACTGAATGCGGTGAAAATCAAAAGGCCATAAAGAGAAAATAATTTAGTGTCAAGGCCCCCTATTGGTTTTGCTTATGTGTTTGTATATCTGTCTACAATATCATTTCTCAAACAATAGCCCACTGCATCAGATACATGGAAGCCTTTCTAAGTGCAAAAGACATATTTTTAAGATGACAAATGCCATTTTCTATCTGGCCAACTGCTGGGATCTGATTGGTCATTACCCTATTTCAAGAGAGGCTTCAAGAGCTAATCAGGGGTGTCATCAGCTATGACTTTTATTGCTGCTGCACAGAAAACTTAGCAATAAAGAAAACTGTAAATTCAGGATTTATTCTTTGTAGGGGTGTGCCTCATGCTTGGAAGATTAATGAAGAATTCCTGGTCCATTGTTTATTAAAGATATTGCCATTCTATAGCATTTTAATTGTAAATCCACTCTTTGACATCCTAAGTAATGGTTCCTGCTAAATTAATAAAAGCAACATATTAAGTTTAAATCCCAGATAAGGTAAAGATTGCTGTTTTAATATCCCATCCATATCCTTTATCTTTCTACAGGGGCTTTCAGGCCAGTAGTTTTAATAACATGCATGAATGAAGATGCTCTTTTTTAACTCAAATGGTGGCGAAGAGTTTTTCCTTTATATTAGCAGGCAATCAATTCCAATAGCTTTTTAATGCTTTCTTAAAGAATCAATTTTAAAGTAGACGCTCTTCAGGGGACCCTCTTAAACTTCTTCACAGCCGGTCTCCTAATTTTCTATTACAATGCAATCTAAAGCAGCTACAAAAATAATGCAGATAATGTTTGCTGGGTAATGATTTCCAATTTCCCCATTCCGTGTACCCTGTTATTAGGAGGATCATCGTGGTTGTGTAAATTAATTTTCAATTCACTTCAGGGGAACATTACAATGATTTATTCAGCACCAGTGTTGAAGAAAGTGTTGGGAGGATTTTAGCAATCTGAGAAACAAAATCAATTTGTTCTGATTATCACCATGTTAAAGGGGAAAAAAAAGAGGGGGGGAGAAACAAAAGGGTTTCTAGAATGTGCGTCTTGACTGTTGCAAATACACTAGAACCATCATGGGATGTTGGGCTGAGACTTTGTAATTCACGAACTCCGCGAAAGAACGGTGTTTCCGGATCCATCCCTACTTGGGGAATTAAGTAGTGAAGTAGCCAAGAACATTCTTTCATGTGATATTTCAGTTAGATTCCTTCAAGACAGGAGAGCCCTTTATCCATACTTGCCAGGAAGAGAGAAGTAACACACAAGCTTATGATCAGGGAGCATTAGTTTTCCCAAACACAGGGTAACTGGCCAGTTTGTTTGATACAAAACTTAACACAGGAACTGTCAAATCAAGGTCTCACAACCATAAGAAACACAAGGTTTTCTCTACTGTAATTTATCTAACATAAAATGTCCCAGGATTTTGTATCAACTGTGGCCCTTGTAAAATTATAAAAGACATAGTTTTTAAAGGTTTTACAAACCTTTCACGTCAATGAACGTCTGGGCGTGTTGGTCAAGTTTAAGTGTGCCCAGGTGTGTGTGCAAATCGACATCCCCACTCACTTCACCAGATCACTTACCTTCCTTTGACACCTACTTGGGAGTCTCCATTCTGTACCATGCAGCAGAGGGGCAACTAGAGATAGGCTGAAAACTAAAAGCGAACTTCTGTGAATGTGAGACTGCAACCTGTACCTCGAACTGCAAAGAAGAGCTTCATGGCGTTATAAGGACACATCATATTTTGAATAATTTCTAAGTTTAATAATTTATTTATTAAAAATTTTTTTCAATGTTTTTATTTATTTTTGAGACAGAGAGAGACAGAGCATGAGCAGGGGAGGGGCAGAGAGAGAGGGAGGCACAGAATCTGAAGCAGGCTCCAGGCTCTGAGTTGTGAGCTCAGAGCCCGACGTGGGGCTCAAACTCACAGACTGTGAAATCATGACCTGAGCTGAAGTCGGACGCTTAACCGACCAAGCCTCCCAGGCGCCCCTCTAAGTTTAATAATTTAAAGAACCAGTTTTAAATTTAACCAGGGCAGGAGGCTGGCGGAGGTTTCTCCAAGAAGTGATGGTCGAAGTTGTTGACATCTGACCTGAGGATAATATGAACTAAATAGGATGAGGGGAGGGAACACTATTCTAGGATAAGAAACATTATCAGATTTGTGTCTTGAGAAAACACTGTGGCTGCACTGTGGGAATACACTGGAGGAGAGGCAGAAAAGACGCAAGGATTCAGATGGGAGACTATTGCCACAGTCCAGAGAGAGATGAGGTATGCCCAGGTGGTTGTACTACGTTCTCAAACCTCTGCCCACCCATCTGAGGACAGCCAGGGTGGACATCCATTTTTTTTTTTTTTTTTTTTTTTTAAGTTTTAAAATTCATTTTGAGAGAGAGAGAGAGAAAGAGAGAATCCCAAGCAGGCTCCACACTGTCAGCACAGAACCCAATGCAAGGCTCGAACTCACAAACCATGAGATCACGACCTGAGCTAAAATCAAGAGTCAGACACTCAATCGACCAGGTGCCCCTGAACAATCCTTTTTTTGATTATCATGTAGCTGCTGTTGAAAGCACAGACCCATGTGAAGTGACATGAAGTGGGCTTAATTTGATTCCTGAAACCAGGCACCTTCAGAATAAAGATGGTGCAGACAAGGGGAGTGGATTTAGAATCCTTGACAGAGCAGTGAAAAGTCACAGAAAGATCCAGAAACATGAGATTGACTTATGAAGATATTTTTTTTTCTTTTGGTCATTACGTTCATATATATCATTTTGGGGGCACTATTGAAAAATGTTCTTGTTTCAATAGAATATGGTTGTTGGGGTGCCTGGGCGCCTCAGTCAGTTGAGTATCCGACTTCGGCTCAGGTCATGATCTCCGGGTCTGTGAGTTCGAGCCCCGCATCGGGCTCTGTGCTGATGGCTCGGAGCCTGCAGCCTGCTTCGGATTCTGTGTCTCCCTCTGCCTCTGTCCCTCCCCTGCTCGCACTCTGTCTCTCTCTCAAAGATAAACATTAAAAAAATTAAAAAAAAAAAGAATATTGTTAATAGCACGGAAGTTTACTGCCTTGGCCTGCTTCTATTTCTAGGTCAGAGCCCAGCTTGTGTGTCCAGTAAGAAGTGGCCCGGTGAAGTGATTGAATGCTCACCCGTCCACACGCAGCCTGACGTGGGTGCAGAGCCTGGCTCTGTCACTACCAGCTCTGTGACCAGAAGCTATGTGGTTCCTGTGTCTCAAGTTTCCTTATCTGTAGGGTGAGGGCACTCAGCATCCACTTATAAGAGCTTGCGAGGAGAGGGGGTGAGACAGGGTTCGTGCAGCTCTAAGCGGAACCCCTGCCGTGTATGTAGCAAGCAGGCTGCCCCTTTTCGCTCTTGTTCCTCCACAGTTTTTGCCTAAGCAGTCAGGACAAGTAGATGTTTTGGTACCAGCTGGCAGTGGTGTTGGCTCAGGGTTACTGTTCACGAGAGTGTCCTCTTACCTTGGCACAGGCTGGGCAGTCACGTGCTACTCGGAATGGATGAGTCTCAGGAATCCAGGAACCGGGACAGCGGCGCAGCAAGTGTGATGAAGTTTTGTGGTAAAGGACGCAGGAAGACTGTTGGAGAGCAGCATGGCACCAGAATCCCCCGATTAAGATGGGGCCCCTGGCAGTGTTCAGGGGGTGGGGCCTGTGTGTTTTCCCCCCCCCCCCCTTTTTTAAAATTTAATTATTTTTTAAACTTAACATCCAAATTAGTTAGCATATAGTGCAACAATGATTTCAGGAGTAGGTTCCTTACCCATTTAGCCCATCCCCCCTCCCATAATCCCTCCAGTAACCCTCTGTTTGTTCTCCATAGTTATGAGTCTCTTCTGTTTTGTCCCCCTCCCTGTTTTTATATTATTTTTGCTTCCCTTCCCTTATGTTCATCTGTTTTGTCTCTTAAAGTCCTCATATGAGTGAAGTCATATGATACTCGTCTTTCTCTGACTGACTGATTTCACTTAGCAGAATACCCTTCAGTTCCATCCACGTAGTTGCAAAGGGCAAGATTTCATTCTTTTTGATTGCTGAGTAATACTCCATTGTATATATATATACCACATCTTCTTTATCTATTCATCCATCGATGGACATTTGGGCTCTTTCCATACTTTGGCTGTTGTTGATAGTGTTGCTATAAACATGGGGGTGCATGTGTCCCTTTGAAATAGCACACCTGTATCTCTTGGATAAATGCCTAGTAGTGCAATTGCTGGGTCGTAGGGTAGTTCTATTTTTAATTTTTTGAGGAAACTCCATACTGTTTTCCAGTGTGGTTGGCCATCTGGATGTCTTCTTTGGAGAAGTGTCTATTCGTGTCTTTTGCCCGTTTCTTCACTGGATTATTTGTTTTTTGGGTGTTGAGTTTGATAAGTTCCTTACTGATTTTGGAGAC
>NW_024412394.1:72036281-72045642 GCF_014898765.1 Herpailurus yagouaroundi
ATAGTCTTCCCTGCTTTGTCAAAGATTAGTTGGCCATATGTTTGTGGATCCATTTCTGGGTTCTCTATTCTGTTCCCATTGATCTGAGTGTCTGTTCTTGTGCCAGTACCATACTGTCTTGATGATATCAGCTTTGTAGTATAGCTTGAAGTCTGGAATTGTAATGCCTCCTGCTTTGGTTTTCTTTTTCACTATTGCTTTGACTATTCGAGGTCTTTTCTCATTCCATACAAATTTTAGGATTATTTGTTCTAGCTCCGTGAAGAACGCTGGTGTTATTTTGATAGGGATTGCACTGACTATGTAGATTGCTTTGGGTAGTATTGGCATTTTAACAATATTTGTTCTTCCTATCCAGGAGCATGGAATCTTTTTCCATTTGTGTGTGTGTGTGTGTGTGTGTGTGTGTGTGTGTGTCTTCTTCAATTTCTTTCATAAGCTTTCTGTAGTTTTCAGTGTATAGATGTTTCACCTCTTTGGTTAGATTTATTGCTAGGTATTTTATGGTTTTTGGTGCAACTATAAATGGGATAGATTCCTTGATTTCTCTTTCTGTCGCTTCATTGTTGGTGTATGGAATGCAACTGATTTCTGTGCGTTGATTTTATATCCTGCAACTTTGCTGAATTCGTGAATCAGTTCTAGCAGTTTTTTTGGTGGAATCTTTTGGGTTTTCCATATGGAGTATCATGTCATCTGCGAAGAGTGAAAGTTTGACATCTTCCTGGACGATTTGGATTCCTTTTATTTCTTTGTGTTGTCTGATAGCAGAAGCTAAGACTTCCAATACCATGTTGAATAACAGTGGCGAGAGTGGACATCCCTGTCTTATTCCCAACCTTAGGGGGAAAGGTCTCAGTTTTTCCCCATTGAGGATGATATTAGCATTGGGTTGTTCACACATGGCTTTTATGATCTCGAGGTATGCTTCTTCTATCCCTACTTTCTTGAGGGTTTTTGTCAAGAAAGGATGCTGTATTTTGTCAAATGCTTTCTCTGCATCTAGTGAGATGATCATATGGTTTTTGTCCTTTATTTAATTGATGTGATGAATCACATTAATTGTTTTGTGGATATTGAGCCAGTCCTGCATCCCAGGTATAAAACCCACTTGGTCATGGTGAATAATTTTTTTAATGTATTGTTGGATCTGGTTGGCTAATATCTTGCTGAGGATTTTTGCATCCATGTTCATCAGGGAAATTGGTCTGTAGTTCTCCTTTTTAGTGTGGTCTCTGTTTGGTTTTGGAATCAAGGTAATGGGGGCTTCATGGAAAGAGTTTGGAAAAAAACAATGTTTATTTTAACTTTTTTTTTTTTTTCAAAATTAAGCTCCTTTTTGTCTGATTTCTAGCTGAGTTAAAGGCTTATGCCTTTTCTGCCAGAGCAGTTTTCTTGAGATTCCCATGAATTATAGTCAATCAATTGAAGAATGCTTTTCACTGGGACTCCATTTAGTGGATGTGGTGGTACACTGCCCAGAACTCTTCAGGACTGAGTGTTCTTGTCTAAGGGCACACCCCCTACTGCATGCATGGACATAGCCTGAATCTAAACACTCCTCCATGCTGAAGCATAAAAGTTCCACCTCTCTGGCTCAAGATACGACAACGTCAGCGGCCATCCTATTTCCAGAGCTCAACTGTTGCAATTGTATCACCATTTAACTTCTCCCTCTGCCCAGCCTGCTTCGCTTATGCCTTATAGATGTTGCTCTTGGGAGAACTTCCCAATAGTCTCCTGGACATAAATCTCAGATCTCAGAATCTATTTCCTGGGAACATGATTTAAGAGACTCCCTGCCTGAAAACAGGTGGGAATAGGTGGAAGACTGGGTTCAGCTGAGTCCGTGTCTCTTTTTCACCTCAAGGCCTTTCCATGAAGTTTCTCTGGCAGGGTAGACTTCTCCCATTGTGTCTCAGGGCTTTAAGACAACAAGACAGATAAGCACCCAGTTCTCTTAAAGGCTGAGCCTAGAAATAGCATAACATGACTTTCTTCATGCTCTATTGATCAAAACAATAGGCCAGCCCAGATTCAAAAGAAGAGAAGGAAAATGGGACAAGTATGGAAGAATTTGAGTTTGTTTTTTTTTTTTTTTTTTATCTGTTACATGCACCAACTGAAATATACTTTAGCTTGTAGGGAGAAATGTTTTTCTCTTATCCCTCTCCGGGGGAGTGCAAAGTTAATGTCCTATGAATGTTAGCCTGATGAATTTTTTAGTGTAAATATAAAGAAATAAAGACATTCACAGGGGCAATGGCTGGAGCCATGGGTAAGATGGGGAGGGTAATGTGTACAAGAAAGTTAGACCAATTATTCCTCTTCTGTACAAACCATTAGAGGGAATATCCACCATGAGTGTATAATTTGAATCCCTATTTATATGTGTTGTCTTTATGTATATGATAACAAAGCAGAACCTCATTGGTTACAAGTTATAAGGCCTGTGATCTGAAATCAGACAGATCTGGATTTCAGATCCCACCCTGCCACTGAATGAATGTGTGACCTCTGATGAATGGCATCTTAAAGTCTTAACTTTCCTACTTGCCCAGTGGGAATAATGATGCCTACTTAATGGTAAGCTCAAGTAAGATGACATAAGATAATATCTATAGGTATTCATATTGGGTGTGGAGTATAATAAATACTGAAGAAATTGTGACCTGTGGAAAGAAAACATTGATATGAAGCAAAACAAAATGATTTAAAAAAAAAAGGTAGGGGAGAAAGAGTAATGCTAAAATCTAGGACTAATATTGAAGGACTCTACGTATGCTTGTTCATTTGTAAAATGGAGAAAGATAGACTTGAACAGCTCAACAATAATGAACTATGTGGAGTGCTTTTCCCAATGCCTGGCAGATCACAGACACTCAACAAACGCCGCAGAATTTGAATTATCATAAAGATGTGAAGTGGGAAATGAGCTGCATTTGAAGGCAGTTGGTAAAGGACAAAGGAAAGGGTGGAGAATCAGACAGTGTCTTTCTTCCCCACTGTAGCCCAAATCAGCTGGCTTGTTTTTTAGTATTTGTGATTCTCGCACTATTCAGATGCAGGTTTCAGAGAGAAAACTTATCTATCCACATTTTTTAAAGTTACTGGAAATTCTCTCTCAGTTGTTCCTCATTCTTAGTGCTGATTAGCTACAGACCCCACTGGTGGTAAACATCTAGACTTGATGCTCTTATGTTTCAAAATTTATGCTTAATTCCCGGCCTTCTGGTCAGGGCAGGGCTAAAGAAGAAGAGAAGAGGAAAACCTAGGTCAAAGAAAATATGTGTGCCAGTCCACCTCAGCTATTAAATATTGATAATTTTAAATTACAGTTCTAAAACGGCAAGGAATTACTGCACCATATCACCCAGGCTGAAACAGAAGCAAGTCTGGTTTCCTTCCCCTGTGGTTAGCACAGTGTGTCTGGACAAACAGGCAATTAAGTTCTTAAAACACGAATTCAGATGAGGCTGAGGCTGGGGGCGGGGGTCTCATATTGTTCTACAGTCAAAGACATTTAATTCACTGGGGTGGCTTCACTTATTCTGACTTTTCGTGAGAAACATGCACATTATAATCAATGTTTATACGCATTTTCAGCGAGTTTCAGGGGAAGGATCGCTCGTTTGTAAAACAAAACAAAAAAAAACCTTGTTTTTTACATCTCAGTGTTGATACGGTAGAAAGCAGAATTGTTCGTGGAAAAGGTCAGAACAGCTTGATGATATGTCAATTGCACCCGTTAGCTATTAGTGTGATCTCAGGAAAGTCACCTCATCCATTTGACCTACAGGTGCTTCATCTCTAAAATATGACTGATGCTAATTCTTGATCAGCAGGGCTGTGAGGCTCAAATGAAATCATGAATGAAAAAAGGTGATAAAGGGCTGTATAAAGCTCCTTTGCCTTAGGACTTTAACACTAATCCGTAAAAGTTTTTTTGGTATTATATTATCTACTTGCATACTCATGGCCGTAAATATTTTTCATATAAGCCTAAAAAAGTATCAACCAAAGCATCTGTATACTGCCTGCAAAATAATCTATTTGTTTGAAATCGTATAGACATTTATAAAATAAAACACATGTAAACATATATATATATATATAATTTTAGTGTCATTTAATTTTGTATATGTTAGACACACATATAATATTTATTTATACTAAACTGAATGAATTAGTAAATTTTAACTTTTATTTTATTTTTTTTAAATGTTTATTTGTCTTGAAAGAGAGAGAGAGAGAGAATGAGAGGAGGAGGGCAGCGAGAGAGAGAGAGGGAGAGGGGAAGGGACAGAGAGAGAGAATTCCAAGCAGGCTCTGTGCTGACGTAGGGGTCATCTCAAGAACCATGAGATCATGATCTGAGCAAAAATCGAGAGTCATAAGCTTAACTGACTGAGCCACCTAGGCGCCCCGGAAAATTTAACTTTTAAATTATGTTTGAAGTTGTGTTCTCAAGCCCTTATCTACTTTTCTATGTTCTTTCTTAAAAGTTGGTTTTAGGGGCGCCTGGGTGGCGCAGTCGGTTGAGCGTCCGACTTCAGCCAGGTCGCGATCTCGCAGTCCGTGAATTCGAGCCCCGCGTCGGGCTCTGGGCTGATGGCTCAGAGCCTGGAGCCTGTTTCCGATTCTGTGTCTCCCTCTCTCTCTGCCCCTCCCCCGTTCATGCTCTGTCTCTCTCTGTCCCAAAAATAAATAAACGTTGAAAAAAAAAATTAAAAAAAAAAAAGTTGGTTTTAATATTCATCTTCTTCTGTAGTTTTCTCTCCCTTTTGCTTTCTTGTACCATTCTTTTTATGTAGTCTATTGATATGGGCAATATTGTGTATGAAAAATGATTGGTTAAACAACCTTGCTCTCTGTGTCTACTTCAGAAAACACACTGTTTCATACTTTTATTTTATTGAATGTAGTGATGTTGATGGAGGGTTGAGGGAGAGCATATTTCAAACAAGTTCCATATAAGAGGTTGTTGGAGGTAGTTAACAAGGGTCAAGAATTCTAAGCATAAAAGTGTCAGCATTTTCCAAGAGAAAAAAAAAATGGAATAAAATTTAGTCCTCATTCAGCCAAATAGTCCCTTTGATCAGAGCAATTTTGATTACATTCTTTTAATTTCCTTGCTCCAATTTGCTTACTGATTCTGTCTATATCTCCACACAGTTAACAAATTGGCTGATATTTCGGGCTATCTTCACGATCAATTAGGCATTGATCAACTGATTGACCATGTAGCATTTTGGTTTGGTTGTTAAGACAGCTGCAAATACTGGATTGACTTGGTTGCAATGGTTAATTCAGCTGAACAGACTTGATGTGGGAAAGAGAGCTTTTGGAACATGTATAAAATGCCCCACATTCTCAAATGGTCATTGAAATGGTAAGCCTGCATCCAAAATAAAGTTTAATTTAAATAAATCTTGCTTTCACAGATTGCGCATTAAAAATAGAATCCCATACGGTACATCATTTAAGGTGCTGATATAACACGAAAACGTTTGCTTGGCTTTCTTCAGTCCAAAACTGGTGGTCCTAACTGCTAGGTTAACAATGAGGCGAATTTGTAAATATTGCTGTTTTACAACGTTGAAGAGAATGGTGACTCTTGCAATCCTGTCGTTCTTATCTTTGTGTTGATTTTGGTGGGATGATCAAAATACTGAGGTTCTACTCAATATCATTATTAATATTTTTTTTTCTTTTCTGACATAGCACTACTTAAAATGGAGAGAACGTAATTGTTATGAAACAGGAACTATGCAGCTTTAGTCTCTGCAGAGACGACTGTCTGTATGTCTAAAATATTTATTACCTGGCCCTTTAAGCAAAAGTTTGCTGAACCCTGCCAGAGCGACTACCAGCCTCTAGTAAGAGTTCAAGGCTATTTTCTACCCACACCAGTCATCCCTCCATCCCACCTAGAGGCCTGACTGCTTCAGATCAGGGACAACAGGAATTCCTCAGAGACGGCATGGTGCCAGGGGTACAAAGGACAGAACTTTGGGTGTGATGAGCAAAGGAGTTAGAATCTCAGATGTTTGCAAATGCTTTCAAGTTTGTTGGGATTTGGGCTTCTCTCCTTCTATGTCAGTATCATACAGGGATCCAACGTCTTCTCTCCTTTGAAAACGTGTTTCCTTTTCTAATCTCCTCAGAAACCCACTAGTAATCAGAATGAAGTCTGCAGTCCAGGAATACTTGACGGGATGCGTTGGTTTGCTGTTCTAGGCCTTGAAATGATCTTTCTGGGCTTTATCGCACTATTAAGATGGACAGATGTTAAACTTAGCTTGTGTGTTTAGGGAAAGGAGCAAAAGTAAATATTTGACACATATTTATCTAGGCCTGGGATTCACAAAGAGTTTTGTGACTCATTTGGGCTCCATTCTAGCTTACCGGACTTTGGGATTCCATTCCAAGGTTTGAGGTCAAACGCCAGCAATAAAATGCGTATTTGCTGGTCTTTTCCAAGGACCTTTTCCATCTTAGTATGGAAAAGCCAGGAGACTTTCTGTTAAAGACTCCAGATTCTCGGCCAAATCCCACCTCCCTGGCTATAATGAAATGTGGCGAACGGGGAGCTACTTCATCAGAGAAGGTAACAGGCCTCTGTGGTACGATCCAGGTGGATCTTCCCAGCTCCATGATTAAATATTCAGGAATCTTGACAGCTGGTTGTTAAACCTTTGGCAGCTTGAAATTGGCCATGGTGGGAATATCAACACCATGGAAATTGGCAAATCAGGACTTTCTTTTTTCCTCAGAGGACTGATTTACCAAAACAACACTGCAACTGAGCTGGAAAAAGGAGAGAAGGGGTGAGGTCATTACAAACAGAGGGGACGGACATGATGATTAAAATATAATGTATACAAATATCAGTAATACTTAATATTGGAAAAGAATTATTCTTTTCAATGTACAACTGTTAATTCAATTTTGTTTATTAAGATATGAAAATCATGTATTTTCTTATGCTTTTATATACTTACTTTGCACAGATAAGGCAAGCAAAATTTTCTCACCATAATTCTGTTTTGGTATATTTTCTCTTATTACTTTTCACAGATATGCACCTATGTAGGCATCCCGCTCTGTTTTCCTGTGGTCTTTAGTATGATTCAGGAAGTCTAATGTCAGCCTGATCTTTAGTCCTTTGTAGGCAAATGATTCCCTTTTCATTGATGCTTTCAGCATCTATATATCATTATATAATCTCAGATTTCCCCTATTTCCAGAATGAGTCTTGTTTTAGTATTTTTAACCTGATATTTAGTGAAGCTTTTAGAGCTGTAAATTTGGTTTTCTTTCTCACCTTAGGCAGATTTTTCTGTTAGTTTCTTTTAGTTATGTCCGAGTTGTCTTGCATTAGATCTTCATTTCCTTTCCTCCCATGTCTATACATTTTCCTGTCACTTTGGTTTATGTGTTTTACCTTTGGATTTAAGGGTTCTC
This sequence comes from Herpailurus yagouaroundi, assembly GCF_014898765.1. Classification (NCBI taxonomy): domain Eukaryota; kingdom Metazoa; phylum Chordata; class Mammalia; order Carnivora; family Felidae; genus Herpailurus; species Herpailurus yagouaroundi. The sequence goes on from NW_024412394.1 coordinate 72,043,749, forward strand.
AAATCTGCTATCGTTATTACCAATTGGATTTGGTCATATCCATTTTTACTGTTTGTAATGGGAACTTTAGTTCCACTCTTGCTCTGGGGTTTTTCTTGCATTTTTTGTTTTCATTATTTTAGTCAGATTGCTTTGTCTCTGCCCTTACCTAATACCGTTTATCTTTGCTGTCTTACTCCAGAGGCCATTTCCTTCTTCATGTTTTTGAAGACATCAAGCCTAGTTTATTAAACATTACCTTTTCTTTTTCCTACTGGCTTTCTCTCTTTATCATTCTTTCACAGATGTAGATTCATCCAGACCTGGTATTTTCCAAAACATGTTTTCTTGTCTCCATTAACCTGGATTGCTCTTCCCCTAAGTCCAGACCCTGCCATCCTTTGGCTCTAGAACCAAAGGCAGATTGATTTGCACGGATCTTAGGATGTTTGTGTCTAACGGTGATTAGTCTGGAAAGGATGGGCTTAGTATTTTTTTTTTGAGGGGAAAGGCATCTCAGTCAGTGCTCCCCGACATATACCTCTGAGAGCTTTGTGGGTAGAAGCCCTAGAACAGATAAATGGCGAGGCTCTGGCTGTCTTAAAAAATGATCTTTGGCAGCCGGAAAAAAAAAGTCAGATGTTTTTTCTGATCTGTGTAATTTTTGTGGCCAGAGTTTGGATCAGACAAAGAAGAGTAAATCAAAGGCTTTTGCTACCCCGGATTTGGACTCATCCTTGTTGCTCTGCATGTGTGGCTGTATTGTACACTGTGGAGCAGGATTTCTCCACTGCTGTGCCACAGACATTTTGTACTGGAATATTCATGGCTGTGGGGCTGTCCTGGCAGCATGTTTAGCAGTCTCCTGGTCTCTATCCAGTAGATGCAAGTAGAGTGTGGCAACCAAAAACGTCTTTAGAAGTTGCTAAGTGTTCTTTGGGGAGCAAAAATGCCCTCCCTTCTTTCTACTGAGAATCACGGCTATAGAGTCTAAGAACATGCTTCTATACTACGTGTATTTTATGAAACTTTCTTCAGATGGAATGATGTTCTTTTATCTGAATTGTTTGTATAATTGCCATTTTTTCTCTATCTTTATAGGCATTTAGTAGAATGTTAAGTGGGATCGCATGAGGAATTACATGTTTTTATTCGCTGATTAATCTGCTAAATATTCATAAAATATGCCATGGTCTCTGCTGGGTCCTGGAACAACAAACTGAGTAAGACAGTCTCTCTGCCAGTTCTTAACTTTTGGGACTTCCAGGATTGATACAAATGATCGTCATATCTATCTTCTTGCAATTTTTTGTTCTTTTGGCTTCCTTAATAAACATCTTCTGGTTCTCTTCCTCTATCCTGCCCAAATGTAAGAATTATCAGCACTTTTAACATGTTAATGTCATTTACAAGTTTCCCAAGGAGGGAGTAATGCATATGGTATTCCTTTATTTTATCTAATCCTAGTTCCATTTTCTCCAAAGCATCTCATGAGACTATTAGTCCAAGTTACGGGCTTTGCAAAATACTCATCTACACATTTCTCCATTACCTAAGGGTGGATAACAATGATGTTTTTCAAAATAATGTCTTCAGCCCTCATGTTTTTATAGATCCCCAGACCCAGTGTTCAGTTCCTTCTGAATATCTCTGGATAAAATCTCACAAATACTTCAACTCAACACTTTTTCCAAGGCATCCATGACCCCAAAATTGAGAGTAAAATATCTCTGTTTTCTCTGTACCTTTCATACTATTCTGTCATAAGCTTAGCTCAGTGTAGGTTGGTCATTTGTTATAATTCTGTTTCCCCTGGTCGACTGTGAGAACCCAGGTACAGGGCATAGGTCTCTTCTTCACTTTTTCCAGAACTTGGAAAAGAATGGATGCTCAGGAGATGTTTTTTTTTTTTTTT
>NW_024412394.1:72046042-72077823 GCF_014898765.1 Herpailurus yagouaroundi
TCTGTCTCTCAAAAATAAACATTAAAATAAACAAACAAATAAATAAATAAAATTGAATTTAAAATACAAAACCCTGGAAAAAAGTAACACCATTAGTATTTCTTTGAAAAAGTTTTTTGCTTGTTTCTCTGCATATTTACATTGAGGTTCAAAGATAGATTTGATAGCTGTGGGCACTTAAGGGGAGATGAGTAATAGCAAGTGAAAAAGGGACAGAGAAGTAGAGTACTTGAATCTGCTAAAGACAAACTTGAATGATTTAATAATACTGGATAGCTAGCAGTATCTTTGCAAAAGTTTTAAGTGTCTTTTGTTTTTATTTTTGCTTTTTTGCCAGTCCTAAGGATTTTGCAGGTTGGCTTGGGTCCAGTGTGATGATTAAACATTTGTTTCTTAAAAAGGGAATTGATTCTTTTGTTCTGTGTTGCTCAATTCAAGATTAAATCATGAGGGGATTTGGAAGGATAGACCGAAGTTTCATCTGGTTTGGTGAAAACAATATGTTACTACATAATTATTCCTTTGTAATAGCTCAAGAAAGTAAGAGTTCTTTTTTCCTTTTCTTTTCTTCGTCTTTTTTTTTTTTTTTAATTAAAACTCCATACAGTGCTTCTGATTAAATCCAAATCAGAGTGAACATTATGACTGGGTTTGAGGGAGCCCATCAAATCTTTCTGGCACAATTCTTTGTGGGGCCGAGAAATGACTTTTCTCCCTCTTTCTTTTTGAGATGGCAGTGTTATGGGTGCATTTATCTCTGCGTTCAGGTGCAGCAAGACAGAGATGAAGAAGAAAATCTGCCAAGCACTAGGAAACAATATTAAACAAGCACCTAGAGGAAATTGCAAAGTACTTTCTATTTTATCAGGATTTCTAATTCCAGGTATCTTACTTTGGAACTTTTGTATTACTTTGATATCACTCATAAAATGTTCCATTTCTGAAACCGCTAGATACGCAGAAATCAGTAGTCTTTTTTGGCCAATGCACAGAAAGAAGACCATAGAATACAATTTGTTGATTGTAAAAATAAATGGGTTGATTTTCTTTTCTCAGCTACCAATACAGATTTGTTCTTTGTCAAGAAAAAGTGAATGACACTTTTCTGCTCTTCTAAGTCTTTGTGGGGGGGAAAAAAAAAACACCTCTGAGGATCAAATCTCCTAGTGTTGATATAATTACTTTGCATTACTTTATCTGTTTTTTTATTTGTTATTATTATTATTATTATTATTATTATTTCATCTGTTCTGTGTCTACAGTGACCATCATTCCAAGTTTGGATGCCACAGTCAATAAAACTGGGTAACTTATTTCTGTTTTATTGTTTTAGACACCCGAGACCACTTTGCATTGTAAGAGACACAGTTTGACCAAACAAGACCTATATGCACAATGTAATAAAGGGCTTTATAATGGAGTTATTTAACAATGCTAAATGTACATTGAAACAGAACTCAGTGGTTATGTTTAATTAAAGTGGATGGGATAAGGATGATGATTTGTTTTTTATTTTTATTTTTATTTTTAATTTTCTCCCATTGCCTTCCCTCCCTCTTCTTGCCAAGCATGATGATTTATGAAAGTAAATGGAGGCTACAAAGAAAGGAGTGATAACGTGATATGTACACTTTAATATCCACCGTCTGTACCCTGATGGTGAAGTCAAGAGCACAGGGCAGTCCTTGGGCGAAGTTATATACGTGGTATGTATGGCTTTTGTCACACGTGTTATTTAAACTACATAAGTTAGGGGCGCCTGGGTGGCGCAGTCGGTTAAGCGTCCGACTTCAGCCAGGTCACGATCTCGCGGTCCGTGAGTTCGAGCCCCGCGTCAGGCTCTGGGCTGATGGCTCAGAGCCTGGAGCCTGTTTCCGATTCTGTGTCTCCCTCTCTCTCTGCCCCTTCCCCGTTCATGCTCTGTCTCTCTCTGTCCCAAAAATAAATAAACGTTGAAAAAAAAAATTTAAACTACATAAGTTAGCTTATTCAATGGTTCTTTGTCCCCCAAATAAATTGGAGACATTTGGCAAAGTTTTAGGAAAATCAAAGGAGAAAATTTGTGAGTTAATATACATAAAGCTCTTCGAAGGTGTAAATAAAGTAAGCTCTCTGCATTTGCTATTATTGTATACAGAATATTTAATGTCAACTTAAGGATATTAGTTAATATTAAATTAATATTAAGCATGTATTATGTATAATACACACACACACACACACACACACACACACACACTATAAGATTCACAAATACCGTAGGCATAGTATATTTCTTTACCATTGCATTCAATGGCAAAGAAGGGTACTACAAAGAAAATGAAGAATATAAAGCAGAATGGTAAGTGCCCTGTGACATCAGGAGTTCAGAGGAATGGAGAGGTCCTTGTGGCCCCAGGCAAGATATAGGTTTATTGATTATATGGAGGAAGATTGGAAAAGGAGGTAAACATTTCAGGAAGATAAAGAAAAAAAGAAATGGAGATAGGCCTACATGAAATATTTATAGTCTGGCTGTACTGGATGCCAGGCTAAAAAAGATGAGATTAGAAAGAAATGCCAGAATCACAGGTCTGGACTTGGCTCCATTTAGTCATTGGAATTTTCTGAGCTGTGATAAGCCAGGTTAATATTTGTGTTTCAGGAGGCTAAAATGGCAGTTATGTGTAGAGAAGAATGCCGTGGGAGAGAAATGGAAGGCTAATAAATGACTAACTGGTAAATAGGAAAATTGGTAGCAGTGGAAGTGGGGGGGAAAAAAAAAGGAATGCAATGGACATTGCTGAAGAAGAATTATTATGCTTTATTGTTTTTATATGATGTTATTTGCACACTCTGCATGTTGGGGTAAATTTCTTTGCTTATAAAGAAATTATTTCAGAATTCTTAGGGATTAGGGCCAATTTTTCATAAACACTGATTTTGTTTCTATGGCTGAAATAATTAACTAAATATGGTAAATGAAACAGCCATTTTAAAGTGTTCATAATTTAGTGAATATCTTGAAGGCTAGGGCTAGAACTTGGGGTTTCGATTAGGCTGACTGTAATTCAATTATAGGCTTTGTACTTATGTGAATTTGGGTGAGTTATTGAATTCTCTGAACCATTTGATTCTTATGTCTAAAATGTTGAATAATAAAACTGTCTCTTTGGTTGGATGAAATAACATATTTAGAATGCTCAAACATATCTGCAGCATGTAACAATTATGCAGTACATGTTAAGTATGCTTAATGCCAGGAAACTAAGTGTAAAAAAGTAGAAAGTCTACTTCTTATTATAAAGTCTATCACAGGGTCTGGTATATTGTATACTTTATTTTTCAAGCTTCAAGGATTTTATAATCTTTGTTTTCCTATTACCTCACTGATCTCTCCCTTAACCTTATTTACTTTTTTTTTTCTTCTTCTCTTCGACCTCTTTCTGTTGGTATGATCTAGAGATCAGGTCTTGGATATCTGTATGTCATCCTCTCTCTTGGTGATCTCATCCAGTCCTGTGACTTTAAATATTTTTTGTATGTTTATTTATTCTGAGAGAGAGAGAGAGAGAAAGCATGTGAGTGGAGAGGGGCAGGGAGAGAGGGAGAGAGGGAGAGAGAAAGAATCCCAAGCAGGCTCTACACTGTCAACACAAAGCCCTATATGGGGCTTGATCCCATGAACCATGAGACATTGTGACTTGAGCCGAGATCAAGAGGCAGATGCTTACTGGAGCGAGCCACCCAGGCGCCCCAGTTCTGTGACTTTAGATATCATCTATATACTGATAACTTACATGGCAGTTTTAAAGATGTGTTCTCAAATTCTTTGATCTTCCTCCCTCCAAAAGACTGAGCCTGCTTCTACTTCCCTGAGTATGGAGTATGGGCCAGACATAGTGACTGTCATCTAATGGGTGGAATATAACCAAGTGCTGGAATGTCACTTTTGAGATTGGGGTCTCCATCTTGGGTTTTCTCTCTCATCAAGTGCTCTATGTGGAGACATGTCCTGAGAAGCATTATGGAGATGTCCATATAATGAGGAAAGAGCCTCCTACCAACAGCCACACCAGAAAACAGATCCTCTAGGCCCAATCAAGTCTTGAGAGACTATAGCCTTAGCTATAACTTGATTACAACTTTATGAGAAACCCTGAGCCAGAACCACTCAGCTCAGTCATATCTGGCTTTCTAACATTGAAACTGGGTGAGACCATTATTATTATATATATATATTTTGTTTTAAGACACTAAGTTTGGGGATAATTTATTGCAGAGCAATAGGTAACTGATGTAAGCCCTGAATTTTTACCTCCAGTCAGATCTCTCTCATGAACTCCAGACTGGTATATCCAACTGCCTACTTGCTATCTCTACCCTGATAGCTCATGGACATCTTGACGTCGACATATTTAAAACTAAACTTATATTCTTTGCTCCCCTCTCCCGAGGGCCCCGGCATAACTTCCCCATGCCAGTTAATAGAAATTGTCAAGTTACTAAGTCTTCGAGATACCTTTGACGTCTATGTTCTATGCTTTCCCCCAATCTAGTAGAAAATTCTTTGGGCTCTATGTAAAAACTATCCTGATTCGACCCCTCACCACCTCATTGCCACCACTCTGCAACAAACCAACCTCATCTCTTTCCTGGATCGTTGCAAGAAACTTCTTATTGTCTTTCAGCTTCTAACCTTGTATTTCTGCCCTACTATATCTTCTCAACACAGGAGACAGTTATCCTTCAACAATATATCTTTATTCTTTTAAATTTGAGTCAGTTTCCAGTTCTGTTAATGGTAGAGTTACTTGTATCAGACTAACTTTCTTGTAGATAGCAATTTTAAACTCTGGCATAATATTTTTTAAACATTTTTTTAAACTTTATTTTTTTATTTGTTTGTTTATTTATTTATTTATTTAGAGAGAGAGAGAGAGAGAGAGAGAGAATGAGCAGGGGAGGGGCAGAGAGAGAGGGGGACAGAGGATCTGAAGCAGGTTGTGTGTTGACAGCAGCAAGCCCCACGTGAGGTTCAAGCTCATGAACTGTGAGATCATGACCTGAGCCAAAGTCAGATGCTTAGCCCAGTGAGCCACCCAGGTGCCCTCAAGATATTTCTTTTAATGTTTATTTATTTTTTAAAGAGAGGGGTGGGGAGGGGCAGAGAGCAAGGGAAACAGAATCCAAAGCAGGCTCCAGGCTCTGAGCCTTCAGCACAGAGCCTGATGTGGGGCTTGAACTTGTGGGCCAGGGGATCATGACCTGAGTCGAAGTTAGGCTTAACAGACTCAGCCACCCAGGGCCCCCCCCCCCCCAAAATATTTTTTAAACAGCTATTTGAAGGTACTAGAGAATAATGCAAAGTAGGCAGACACAGAGAAGAATTTGACGTTGGAAAGAAGGGTGCCATACCAGGTAACAGGCATTCTTACAAAGCTTTTCTGCCTGAGGGCAATATCTAATTAAAATGTGGTGTCCTTGAATAAAACTGAGCGGAAACCAGTCTTATTGGCCTGTAATTTCAAAGAAAGGAGTTAGGAGGTATTAGAGTGTCTAGAAGCTAGGAGAAGAAGGCCTGGAGATGGAGCCACTCATGCAAGACCCCCTCAAACCTGTGATTTCCTAAAATTCATATATAGAGAGCATATAACAAAAAGTCCAGAGGAAATCAACAACTTGATGGCTGAAAACATTGAGCGTAGGTTACAGCTATTGACCTATACTGGGAAGACAGAGTTTGGTGGTTCTTGCCAAGTAAAAAGTAAACACCTTGGGCTTTCCTTTGGAACCTATGACATTCCTCATATTATATGCAAATACTGTGTTCCTTGATTTGCCCAAATGCAGGCATGAGTGCGCTCCTTGCTCTCTGTCTCTCCATATATTGCCTCCGCAAGGTATAAAATCAAGGCTTTAAAAATTCAGTATGATCAGCCAGTAATTTAACTGTTAGGAAAAAAAAAATCACCCCTTCTCATAGGAAGATAACAGAAACAAGAATCTCCAAGCACAATAACAAATATAAAATAAAAATTTATTACATAAAGCAGAATATGAGCTACTATCAAAAATGAAAGCAATCAATATCAATAGATCATGAAAATAGTAGACAATTAATAGTCAAGGACATTCAAGTATCTATCACAAGGACTTAATTTAAAAGATGGTCATAAAGAGAGTGAACAGATGGGAAATATCAGTAGAGAAATGGAAACTATAAAAAACCAAATAGAAATTCTTGAAACGGAAAATTCAGCACCTAAAAAAAGTTCTGTGGATGGATTTAGCAGCAGATTAGAGTTAGCAGATAAAAAGTTGTGGTAGGCAGAATACTGCTCCCCTAAAGTGTCCACATCCTAATCCCTGGGACCTGTAAGTATGTTCTTGTGATGTTGTGATTTATATTTTTATTTATTTTTTTTATTTTTTTAACGTTTATTTCTTTTTGGGACAGAGAGAGACAGAGCGTGAACGGGGGAGGGGCAGAGAGAGAGGGAGACACAGAATTGGAAGCAGGTTCCAGGCTCTGAGCCATCAGCCCAGAGCCCGACGCGGGGCCCAAACTCACGGACCGCGATATGGTGACCTGAGCTGAAGTCGGACGCTTAACTGACTGAGCCACCCAGGCGCCCCTGATGTTGTGATTTATAAAATAAATATATATGTGATCTTCATCCCAGTTTTTGGCTTGGGGTTCCTGTAGTCCTGCAATTTCCTAAGTGGTAAGAGTGATAAAGGTGAAATGGCTGTCTTTTGTTATTCATAACAAGTCCCTTTCTACCACACCAGAGTTTATGTTAATAAGGTCACTTTTGAAAAGCCCCTGGGTTATGTAAGGAGGAGGGATGTTGCCAGGGAGACCAACTTGGAGGAGAGGGTTGGAATTTTCTGTTCCACCATTTGACCTCTGGGAAGGGGAAAAGGGATAGAGATTGAGTCAACCACCTGTGGCCACTGATTTAATCCATTATGCCTAAGTAATGAAGCCTCCATAAAACCCCTAAAGGACAGAATTTGGAGATTTTCCAGATTGGTGGTTACATGGAAGGTGCTGGAAAACCTGTGGCCCAGAGACAGAATGGAAGCTCCCTGCCCCTTCCCACATACCTTACCCTATACATTTCTTTCATCTGGTTGTTCCCGAGTTGTATCTTTTTGTAATAAACCTGCAATCCAGTAAGAAAATGTTTTGCTGAGTTCTGCGAGGCACTCTAGCAAATCAATCAAACACAAGGAGAGGGTCGGGGTGATGTGGTTTTGGATTGGTGGGGAGCGAGGGTGTCCAGAGCCTATGGCCAAGAAAGAATTCTTGAGACGTCTTTGGTTCAAAAAGGTGATTTTATTAAAGTACAGGGACAGGACCCACGGGCAGAATGAAATGCACTGGGGTTGTGAGGAGTGACTCATTATATACTATGGAGTTGGGACAGGTAAAGACAAAAGGGAAGTTTCTAAAAGGACTTTCATATACTAAAGAGGACTCATAAGATACTGGAGTCCTAGCTATTGTCAAACTAAGGTTGTCTTTCCCTCTAGCAACTCATTAACATTAAGATTGGGGTTTCCTGGAAGAATGTCATACTCTGCCTGCCTCAAGTATTTGCCAATGGGCCGCAGGTTATAAGGAAATTTAATTTTAACTACATTTCATTCTGTCTTTGTCTCCCACATGAAGAAGTATTAAGTGTAAATGATAAAGGAGTCACACAGGAGGAAGCAAATTTTTCCTTTCTAGTTACATGGCAAAATAATTTTTCACATGGAATTAAGCCAACAAACTTTAAAACAGGGAGATTACTCTGGATTATCCAGGTGGTCCTTGTGTAATCACATCGGCCTCTAAAAGTGAAAGTAGACCAGAAATTTGAGACAATGGAAGAAGACAGAAAAGATACGAAGTAGGAGACACATATGACTCAATTTGTTGGCTTTGAAAACAGAGGAAGGAAATCACATACTGAGGCAAACAGGTAGCGTCTACAGTCTGGGAGTGACCCTTGACCAATGGTCAGCAAAGAAATAGCGACCTCAGTTTCACAACCGAACAACTGATCTCTGCATCTGCAGAGTAGACGCATCTGCAGACGCATCTACAAAGTAACTTGTACAGGAATTTCACAGAAGCTCTATTCCTAATTGCCAAAAAACCAGATATAGCTCAAATGCCCATCAAAAGGATTGCCAATAGCAAATTACGGTATCTGTACAATGAAATACCACTCAAGAACAACAACAACAACAAAAGAATCACCTACTGATACAAACAACATAGGCAGATCGCAAAAACATTACGTTAAGTGAAAGAAGCTAGACACAAAAACCCACAGACAGTTCGAATCTATTTATATGAAGTTCAAGAACAGGTAAAATAATCTACGTTGAAAGAAGTCAGAAAAACAGTTGCTCATGGAGGAGGAGATTGAAAGTTCCCAAAAGAAGTTTCTGGAGTTAGAGAAATGTTCTGTATCATATTTGGGAGCGGAGTTGAGTATTTACATTTATGTACAACTTATTGAATTATACACTTAAATATGCATTTGCGTACCTTTACTTTAACCGTAATCAACAACACAACAAAACAAAAAAATAAAAGCTAACATCCATCCTCTGTTAAAAATGCTGTGATGGCTCCCCATTCCACTCAGACAAAAGTAGAATAAAATACAATGGACCAGAGAGACCTCGTCTGGCGTCATTACCTCCTGATCTCTTTCATGTACTTTCTTCCAGCCATGCTCCCCTCCCTGCTGTTTTCTGAAGATGATGCCTTAAGGACTTTGCTTTAACTGTTCTTCCTGCCTGGAATGTTCCTATTATCAATATCTGCTTCACTAATTCCCATTCTTTGAACTATTTTAAGTATTTGTTCATACCTCTTCTGAGGACTATCTTGATCATACTGTTTAATGCTTCAACTTGTTCTCCATCCTCTTATTCCCTACCTTTTACTTTAATTCATAGCACTTATCACCTTCTACTATAATGTGTCATTGACTTATTAATTACAATTATTGTTATTCTCTATTTGCCTGCTTATAATGTAAACTCCACAATGATTGAAATCTTTGGTTTTTTTTTTTTATTCATTAATAGATTCCAGGATCTTCTTCTTCCTTTTTTTTATTTTATATTTTATTTGAGAGAGAGAGCAGGAGAGGGGCGGAAGGAAACAAAGGGAGAAAGAGAATCTTAAGCAGGTTCCACGCTCGGCGCGGAGCCCGAAGCAGGGCTCGATCTCAAGATCTTGAGATCATGACCTGAGCCGAAATCGAGTCAGACTCTTAACTGACAGAGCCACCCAAGCACCCCTCCCCAGCTTCCTAAAAGTGTTTGACACATAACCAGTGCTCCATGACCACTTTCATATCCAGTGAATGTATGAATAGGAGGAAATAAAAACAGTATGAAGCCTTCACCATCACTCATTCAATAACTTTTTTTTTTTAGCTCCTACTATGTTACTATGTGCATATTATTGAGAGCAGAGGAAAAGCCTTCTATTTTCAGAATTTCAGGTTATTTTATGGGCATTCTGGGAGCCTGGAGCCTGAGAGGTTTTAGTTTGTTTGTTTTTGTTATTTTACATACTTATTCAGTCTTCATGCATTGGTTCTATTCCTTATAGCATTCTATATAAAAATCTCTGGTTAAATTAGTCCATTTACCTTTCATAATCTTATTCTTCTTGTCAAAACACCAATATTCAATGCAGTAAAAGTAAACCTGTGTTCTAAACAGGTTTTGTTTTTCTTATTTCTTGTTAAAACACAGGTACTAAACAACTACATACCAAAGGGAATGAACTGAAAGTTTCTTGCTATGAAAGGAATAAAACAAATTTTATATCAATTTTTCTAAGTTTTCCTTGGAATTTTATGTATGAAAATAGGACTTGTTTGTATATTATCCACACGAACCTAATAACATACTTTTATAAGATTGCTAGATAGAGATTTAAAAAAATTATTTTGGGGAGCCGGGGTGGCTCAGTCGGTTAAGCAGCTGACTGTGGCTCAGGTCATGATCTCATGGTTTGTGATTTTGAGCCCCGTGTGGGGCTCTGCACTGACAACTCGGAACCAGGATCCTGCTTTGGATTCTGTCTTCCTCCCTGCCCCACCCCCCAGCTTTCTCTGTCTCTCAAAAGTGAATCAAACATTAAAAAAATTTTTTTTTAATTATCTTGATATTCTCTCTGGTATATTTATTGAAAACAGTAACAAGAAAACAACAACATCAACTCTTTTCTCCCAAAAGAATGTAACAGAAACTTTTTCATTCAATTGTGTGTGCACATGCGTCTGATAGTACTTGGAAGAAGAAAAGGAAGAATCAATGATACCATAATATTAACTTTATCATTTTGGAAGCAGGAGTGTCATAGGCAGATATATAAAGGTTCCTTGCATGTATCTTTCTTGATGGAAAACTGAAGTTAGGAGATTTGAACATATGGTATTTAGTGCTTCATGGGTTTTGGTTTTGTACTTTTCACTCAAAATGGTGGTCAATATCAAGTGACTTTTCAAGATAGATTCTCATGAGGCACTCTTGGATTCAGGTCATTTTCTTTCAGTTCTGTAAATTACTCCACTCGCTCTCATGTATCAGGTTATATCCTCGGGGTTCTTTCCTTTTTCTCTCCCTTCCTTCACCAACATTTATCAGAAAATATAGTACTGGGGGAGAGTTGGAAATACATGTTTACTACTCAGGAGGAACTCAATATAGACATATAAAAATATACTGTAATCAGATATTTGGAAAGTAGACATAAATGTGCATATATTCCCATTGCAGTGGAATGACTAACTTTGAGGCCAGTAGGAATTTGTTGGGTAACTTAAAAAGGAATTCTGCTAGACATCATACAATGCACAGGACAGCCCCCGGCCCTTACGACAATAAATTCTTATGGCTAAAATATCAACCCTTAGACTCATGTGAGAAACCCTTAGATTCATGTGATCAAATTTGCTAGAATTATCTAATTTTTTTTTTCTTTTGGATATGCTCCCAACCTCTCTATTTCATTGTACTTTGTTATGCTGGTGAGTGTATTTTATCTTTGAATGTTTTACAGTGTCTACTTTATGATCAGGAGAGAGTTAGCTAGTTAGAGGTAAAAAAAATCACCTGGACAGTTGTTATTTATAAACCCTTTTACAGTATACCCTCACCATGTGAGAGTGATCAACGTTTTACCAGTAAGAAGTCTGTAGCTAAGAAAATTACTCTAGTTTAACCATCTAGGTACCTTAATTCTTTTGACTTAAAATCCCATTCTGTTTTGCCCTTTTGTCTATGAAATTCCAGGTGTTAAACAAATTTAGCACTAAGGAAAACAGAGTTGAGAGGATAAAATATACTTGGCTTTCATTCAGAAATTATTAATTTGTTAAGTAACTGTACTATTTATCTCATTGACTGGAAAGGTTGCTATCAACCAACACTGAGATTATTGGCCAATTATAAACATGGACTACAGCAATGGTTTATAACAGGACTTTAATATTTGTAATATGATTATATAATTTCCTTGCTTTTAGAAATGTACACTGAAGTATTCAAGGGTAATTGGCCACGATAATTGTGACCTACTTCAAAAAGGCTTAGATGGGCAGAGTAAATGTGGTAACATGTCAACAACACACGAAACTAGTTCATAAAGGAGTACTATTTTTGCAAATCTTCCATTCAGATTTTCAAGTTATTTCATAACAATAAAGTTGAAGAAAAAAAAAAGACACTGAGGGTTTACCAAATGCCAAGAAGGCATTCTGATAGATATTTGGGATATAAAGATGAACGGGATGCAAAGACAGGTAATTTCAAGACTCTTTAATCTCCCCTGTGAAAACAGGAAATTAAACAGGAATTCTAAAATGTTGTCACAAGTGCTACAACCCAAGGAGCTCTATTCTGCCTTTTCCTAAGGTTCGGCCTATTCCCTGCCTCACCTGCCCTCCCAAAGGATAGTAGGGGAGTCTCCACCTTCGCATGTTGCCTTAAGGCTAAGCCTTGTGATTATTCTTAGTCACAGTTTTTCCTATGGGATGGACCATCAAAATAATTATGCTTTCAGGCCATTGCTGATGGCCTGTGACCTACATTTGCTGCCGAAGAAGAATCTCAGAACACTCAACATATATGCGGGCAGATTAAGATTTTAACTATGGGGTGTAGTTTTCTGGACAGTCAACACCAACTAGCCTATAAATCCCGGTGCCTGACTCTCAAAGAACTATTCTGGTCACCCAAGAAATTCTAGCATCTCACTCCAGGGTTTTCAACGGGGCAGGGAAAAGGAATGGCTCTATAAAGGAGCATTCAGAATCACTGTCTGCAGGAGACAACCAATGTGGTCCCTCTACCACTGTACCCATTAGGAGTCACTGCGCATAGGAAGGCTGCTGTTCAGAGCAGTGTGTAGTGATGTGGAAGAGGACAGGGCAAAATACAGTTTGGCCCTCACTGATCTAGTCTAAAGTTCTCATTTTACAGCTAGGAAAAACTTTTCCCAAGAAAGGTAAAATGGCTTTACCAAGATTTTGCAATTAATACGCTGAACTATATGAAATTGACATTTTTTTAGGTTAGAAAGTAGCAAAGGAAGGGTCTTTCCAACACACAATGCTTTTGGCTTGATATACAAAACAAAGTAGTTTCTGGAAGGTTCTCCAATGGCTGGTTCTCTATTTTATTTATTTTTTAATTTTTAAAAATGTTTTTATTTATTTTGGAGAGAGAGAAAGAGACAGAGTGAGAGTGGGGGAGGGGCAGAGAGCGAGGAAGACACAGAATCCGAAGCAGGCTCTGGGCTCTGAGCTGTCGGCACAGAGCCCGACGCAGGGCTCAAACTCACAAACCATGACTTCATGACCTGAGCGGAAGTTGGATGCTCAACCAACAGAGCCACCCAGGTGCTCCCATCCTCTGTTTAAATTAAAACATTTTCTTGGCAGTCAGGGCCATCACATATGGTCATACTCATTGCGCAGGGCACAGTTTCAGGAGGCACTGTTTACATATTCTATAATGCAAAAGGCAGAATTTTCACATCTTACATTAAAAAACAAGTTAACGGCCATACTCTTTTAAAACTTGTTTCTTTTCCTAGATATCTGATATCAATATCCATTAATTATTTCTATCCCCATTTCTTGATACTGACTTACCTTCCACATCTCCTCAACTTCCTTCCTTTATGGCTTCTCTTTTCTACAGTTTCTCGTGGACTACTCGTTGTCTTTGACCGCCAACTTATTCTCCTCACATAGCTCTATATTCCTTCTCTCCTTCTCTTTAATAAGGATCATCTCACTTTCCTTCATTCTCTTTTCTCTGTGAGCTATGTCATCCAAATGATTCTTTGTTCAACCTAAAGTTAAATTACCCACCAATTTGTGATTGTAAGATAGCTCATATCCAAAGCAGAGAAACCAAAACACAAAACGAGTAACATTAAGAGTGGGCTCTCTTTTCTCCTCAAATATTTCGGAATATGTAGATGACTTTGATCTTTTATCTTTTTTATTTCTGTATTTCACTCTACTTTTAAGTTAAACCACTAGAATTTTTTTTTTCAGCAAAAGTAGGACCAACCAATTTGATGTTTTATTGATTTTGAAATACCATGCTTTCTCAGATTTTACATGCTATGCTTTGATGGCATGGCTGTGGGGTTCTATATTTCAGCATAAAGCCTTAGTAATACTCTTGGGGATGGAAGGTCTGCTGCTCTTTTGTTGTTGCTGTTTGTTTATCATTTTTTTTTTCCTGACTAGGAGGAAGTCAATATAAATAGATATATGCATTTTATTACAAGTTACCTACTACAGGAGGGAAATAGTACTGTCAGACACAGTTTATTTATTTTCCCTTTTTTTCCCCTTCCTTTCATCAAGATCCAGCATAGATACCAACATTTGGAAAGAATAAACATTGGGGAAATAAAATAACCATGATATCCATATATATATCCATATATATATCCGTGTGTGTGTGTGTGTGTATATATATATATATCCATGTGTTTGTGTGTGTGTGTATATATATATATATATATATATATATATATAATAGCTGCAAAATTTCCCTTATGCATTGCTGCAGAACTTTATGGCAGTTTTTGTTTAAGCTCATGGATTTATTAGAAGTTACTAATTGGATGTTCAGTTCCAATGCCCTATTTTGGTACGAATTTTATCTACATTCCATTGACTGATGAAAACCACATTTTCTTAGCATATCTACTTTAGCAGCAGGACTCAAAATGTCATAGGAAAGAAAAAAGAGTGCTAGCAAGGACTTTGCCTACAAGGAGATTTCCTTTGGCATGCTGTTCAATAAGATACAGATTAAGATGGCCAGACATCCTGGATTGTCCATTCCAATTTTAATTGAATTCACTTTACAAATAGCGTTTTTTTTTAATTGAAGTGTAGTTGACACACAACGTTACATTAGCTACAAATGGTTTTTTAATGGTCTAAAAATTATGAGACAGTGAACTGGACTCAGCAGGAGATAAACAGATGGGATATACTTCTTCCCATAAGTAGTCTAGTTTGATTGGGTTTGGAGGTGGCAATAAAACTTGTACATATGTGACTATTACAGGAGACAAAGTGAATGGGTTTTGTAAAAGGGCTATCCGTTCAGTGCTATAATGTAAAGAGCCCAAATGGGAGGGGATGGCATTCTTTAAGAACCACGGGGGTATTATTCAGTCTTCATGGAAGGAGCTATCTTTGAAATGAACATTGGAAGAAACGAAGTTTACACAAAGTGAGAAAGACAGGCGTATCAGGAGGAGGGAAAAGTGTGAACCAAATGCAGGTCTAATTTTGCCAGCAATTGGGGGTTTATGAAGGCTTTTGAGAGAAATTGCAGTAGTGTTTTAGACAGAAATGTAACAAAGGCTTAATACACATCCCTGTATAATCTAGACCCAACCTACTTATTTACTCTGCCATTTTTCTTTCTCTGCTAAGACAATAAGTAGAACCTTGGAAAATTCCAAAACTTAAGGCATGGACATAGGATTATAAGTAGAAAAAAAATGGCTGCGTAAAAACGAAACTATAAGAAAAATACTTAGGGAGTAAGCTAAGAGAAAACGATATAAGGAGCACCTCTCAGCTTCTGAGCTTAGCATAATCTTGATACCAAAACTTGAAAAGTACAGTAAGAAAGAACATTACAGGCCAATGAAGTAAAAAATTCTGAATGAGTTAGATGTAACTGGAACCTAGGTACTTATAGAAAGAAAAATGACCAAGTAAGGTTTATTCCAACAATGCAAGGATAGTTTAAAGTTTAAAAATTGAGTACTGTAATTCATCACAGTAATAAAGGTAAAAACCATAATGATATGATAGTATTAATAGATGCAAAAGAAATATTTGATAAAATTCAACACCCACTTATAATAAAAACTCTCAGCAAACTGGAAATTGGAGGGAACTTTCTTAACACAACCAAGGATATCTATAGTTTAGAGGCTTTTGCTACAGGCTTTCATGGAATGATGTGGTGGCTCAAACGAAGGAATGAAGAAGTGGGGGACTCCGTGTAAACTGGTTTTTTTACAAGGCTTAGCTATGGTGGGAAAAGGAGAACAAGCAAGATAGTTCCAAGATATTAGGAAGGTTATTTTTTTTTAATTTTATTTATTTTTGTTACTTTGAAAATGGGGAAAAAATTGACCTACTTATGATTTCCTAAATAGACCATGCCCTTTTACTTCTTGTGTTTTACCTGTTGTATATATTTGGGTGCTGAAAAGAAAGAGGTGCACACAAAATATTTAACTGGAGAGAGCGCAGTAGGGACTATTTACAAAAGGGTGGGAAAGGTCAGGGAAACCAACCAAAGATATTGAGCTACATAAGGTACATACTGGAAAGTTGTTACCAGAAACCAGTGAGCATTATAGCCATGAGAATGAGGTGGCCTGACAAAATTACTACTCTGAGCTCTCTTTCTTCCCACCCTCCACTAGCCTCCAGGAGTCACCATTGGCTGACCCCAGCAGAAGCCAGGAGGACGAGAAAGCCTGGGTAATGCAGGTCATAAAGAGATGGGCAGAAGGGAGATCTAGAAACGCAAATTAAAAATAACTAGCAAACACATGCTATTCTCTAATTGTAATGCCCTTCCCTATTTTTTATCTGTCAAAATCCTGATCACTCAATTCATGAGGAACATTCTCTGTGGAATTACAGTGCTTCCCAACAAAGAGAACTGGTCTTTTCTCTTATATGAATGCATGCATCTGTGGAAAGAATATTTATTCATGCAAACATGTGACAGACACAGTAATAATATGTATTATTTGCCTACTTTATTTCTAAAATCTTTTAAGGTAGATAGTATATCTAGGCTTAGCAGGTTGAGCAAGCTGTCCACATGTACAGAGCTGGTGGTTGGCAATTTTGCTGATTCCATACTGCCTCCATCACTCCATACTCCCATGGTGCTTTGTGTATGGATCAGATGGAGCACTTTAACATTGCATTTGTTAAAATTAAAGCAAGAAAAACATATATGTAGCACATGATGATCTCAAAATGTCAATAGAAAGGCACCTCATCATGGTACCTTTCATCACTGGGAAAGTGTGAGCTTCTCTGAGACAAGGAGCTCGGGCTAGGTTCAGACTTGGTATCTGTCCAGTGACAGATGGAATGACAGCAAAGTATGGAGCTCCTAGTTCCGTATATTAGGCAGGTCTGTTTTTGTTGCAAATGATAGAAATCCTCCTGAAAGTACTTCAAGCAATAAAAGACAAGGTATTAGTCCATATGGTTAGGAAGTCCAAAGTGAATCCAGTTTAAATAAGAGTTCAATGATGTTTTCAGGGCTTCTCTTTCCCTATCTCTTTAGCTTTTCCTTGTCTATTGGCTCAATTTTCCCCTTCTGACAAGTTCTCTGTACTGTCATTGACAGCCTTAGGTTTATATGGCCCTGTCTTAGCACATCCAGTTGAATGAGAACTGCTTTCCAATATCCCCTTATCAATTTAAGAAGGCATCTGTTTTGCCTTGCTTATTTATTAAGTGCTCACCCCAGGGCCAATTACTGTGATAGGAAAGTTTGTCACAATAATTGGTCATGCATGGGTTACACGTTCACCACAAAGAATGAGGGAGTATTTGTAGAATGTTAGAAAAATAATGAGATTTAATGGGAAATGTGCTGGGTAGTCCCGAAAAATAGCTATCACAATCCTTACTGGCTCTCCTTATCAAATCTATTTTCAAATTAAATACATTCTTCTTTCAAAGCATCGTTTGTTTGGTTGGTTTGGTTTGCATTCCAGATCCTCCATCAATCTTCTCAGGAAATAATTAGCGTGATTCCAATTATTACGATGATTAGAACTATGGTATTTTCACTCTTGTGAAAAATCCTTCTTACCATGGTTAATTTGGCACAACGAATCTATATTACAGCTTACCCATGTGGTCACTCTAACAAGCATAGGAATGGCTTCATACAGAAAGATGTGTTAGATTAATCTTCACTTTCTTTCAGAGGACTCTCAGTCATTGATGTGCACCGAGAACTTACACTACTTTTCTCCTCTGTCTACTGTATCGATATTGTTTACATGTTTTGAGTCAACAAGAATCTGATGAAAGCTGAGGACCTACTCCCTAGAAAAATGCGCATATAAACATAACATGGATTTTTAAAATGGAATCCTGGGGTATTCACGAATTTCTGATGTGGAGAGCAACTTAGGACATGGGGGAGAGCAAAGTAGAGGTCCACCCAGAGAGTTGGTGCCTTAGCCAAGTAGTATGCAAATCTGTTGGCTTCATTCTGCAAGCTTTCAGAATGTTTTGCAGAGGTGACGCATACCGGATTTGCATTTTAATTGCATTACTTTGTTTATAGAGAAGAAATGAATTTGAGGTTATGGAAAAGGCAGGTACAAGAGAGATCAGTACAGAGACTGGCTGAACTTGATAATTTACAGCAAGTGGGTCTAGGGTAGAAGAACTCCATGATGCATCTCCATTTCCCAGATGGATTGTGGTGGCATTAACCGAGAACAGAAGTATCGGTGGGGAGCTGCATTGGCAGGTTATGATGAGCTCTATCATAAATCCCTGCAATTTAAGGTGTACAAAGTAAGGTGGGACAGTTGGCTATGCAGGATAGACGGTCACAATGATACTCTGGAATCATCATGTAGAACAATGCCTCTTAAACATTAGCATGCTTGAGAATCACTTGGAGGGCATGTGGAAATGGGTGGCCAGACCCCATTTCTAGAGTTTTTGATTCAGTAGATCTGTAGGGAGGCTAGAGAATATGCATTTCTAATAGTTTCCCAGGTAATGCACATGCTGTTGGTCTGGAGACCACAGTGGGAGACACCAATGAAGATGATTTCTATTGTTGGGAATTTCTGCCTGACTTTCTGTCTTCTTGTAAGAGCATCCTTTCAATACCTCTCCCCTGCAAACTTCCTTTGGAAGATTGCTCCTCACTTATGCCAACCATTCTATTTTTGGTTTTCTGCTACTATTCATTCATGTGTGATTACACATGAAACTATCTATGTAGAAAACCAATTTCATTGAAACATTGACTAGAATGGTGGTTGCCAAGAGCTGGGGGCAGGGGGAAATAGGGAGATGTTGGTCGAAGGGAAAAAACTTCCAGTTATATTATGTGTAAGATCTGAGGATCTAATGTACAGCATGGTGACTTTAGTTAATGGTACGGTATTACTAATTGTATACTTGAACGTTGCTGAGAATAGATCTTAAGTGTTCCTACCA
The DNA here is from genome assembly GCF_014898765.1 of Herpailurus yagouaroundi. Lineage (NCBI taxonomy): Eukaryota > Metazoa > Chordata > Mammalia > Carnivora > Felidae > Herpailurus > Herpailurus yagouaroundi. The sequence goes on from NW_024412394.1 coordinate 72,064,828, forward strand.
CGTGTGCACGTGCACACACACAGACACACACACGTTAACTATGTGAGATGATGGTGTGCTAATTATCCTTACTTTGGTAATCCCACTCAATCTGTCTATCTCAAATCATTATTTTGTACGCTTTAAATATACACATTTATACGTCAATTATTCCTTAATAAAGCTGGAAAAAATTGTAAAGAAAATGAGACCACCACACAGAGAGAAGAAAGAAAAAAGGAATAAAGGGAAGGAAAATGGAAGGAGAAAAAAAAAGAGAAGAGAAAACAAAAACAAGAAAGAGTAACAAGAGTAACAATCTTTGAATCCTGTCTTTTCCTAAAGTTGGGTCCAACACTTGCTTTCTCAATTACTTGAACAATAAATTCCCTTCCTCTCTTTAGCCAGGTACAATGTGATCTTGTCACTTTCTATGAAAACAATCTTTATACACTTTATTTATTTATTTATTATTTATTTTGAGAGAAAGAGAGAAAAGGAGAGAGAGAGCGAATGCACAGGAGCAGGGGAGGGGCAGAGAAAGAGGGGGAGAGAGAGAGAATCCCAAGTAGGCTCCACTGTCAGTGCAAAGCCTGACACGGGGCTCGATCACACGAACCGTGAAACTGTGGCCTGAGCCTAAATCAAAAGTCAGATGCTTAACCAATGGAGCCATCCAGGCACCCCTAGTCTTCTTCTATTTTTTTTGAAGACTTTTTGAGATTCCAATTCCCACATTATATATATTCAGGTTAGTAAAGCAAATTGGTCAGTGTTCCTTCTCTAAAAAATTCAATATTATGTATATTAAAATAAAATCGACAGGGGCGCCTGGGTGGCGCAGTCGGTTAAGCGTCCGACTTCAGCCAGGTCACGATCTCGCGGTCCGTGAGTTCGAGCCCCACATCAGGCTCTGGGCTGATGGCTCAGAGCCTGGAGCCTGTTTCCGATTCTGTGTCTCCCTCTCTCTCTGCTCCTCCCCCGTTCATGCTCTGTCTCTCTCTGTCCCAAAAATAAATAAACGTTGAAAAAAAATTTTTAAAAAAATAAAATAAAATCGACATAATACAAATTTTCTTTTCATACTTAAATTCGTGCTCTTGTTGCCACAACTTTCATGGAGACCACGGCTGTGTTGTAAGGCATTTTGTTGATTTGGTTATCTTGGCATAAACACTAATCTAGTTAGAAACGTAGATGTTGGTAGATTTAGCCTGTGGCATATGTGCTGGAACGGGCAGCGTTTAATAGCATCTTCTCTGATGGTGGTGTTGTTATTGCTATTGATTTAGAGGGAGACATTCAGACCTCTATCCTGTATTAACTTTGCAAGCAGCACTGATTAACATGTACAGTTGTTCTGACTATATTTTCCGGTAGTACAATGACATTAATAGGAATGAGATCACCTGAGGCGCATTAATTAATACTTAAGAGAAAAAATTTAACCTATTTGCCCTCTTCATTCCCTCAACTGGATAGATGATAGGTTTCCATGAATAAAATTTAGCGTGCTGCTGTGCTGTACGCAATGTGAATTACCTTCTTCTCGGCGCCAAAGAAATTTAGTGAAACATGCAAAACCTTCAGATAGTACCAGATCTTATTTTTGGTTTCCTTGAATTCTTCCTCTGGTGTGCTTGTGGTGTTTAAAGGGATTTTAAAGCACTCGGCTTTTTGTGGAAAAGAAAACCTTAGATTGACAATGACCTGAAAAAGTTTCCCCTACTGCTTATACTACTGACTATGTAAAACTGTTAATACAGATACAATTACTGTTAATTCCTCCTGGCTGTTATGGCCTCCCCAAGATCTTGCTGACAGTTGAAGAAGAAGGATGAATGCTTAATATTTATCTTGTTCAGATAGAATATTTCTGATCCTAAGAAAAATACTGGAATATTACCTTTGGATGAAACCTACTATCCCAGTGACAAACAGGAACTTAATAATCTACCATTACTGAATGAAGATAACAAATGACATTTCACTTATTTTCAAGACACCATTTCACAGAAGCTCTGGAGGGAGGGGATATTTTATGTCCACAGTAACAAAAAAAAAACACAAAAAAATCAAGAATTGGGTACAAACCCTGAAGCTGTTTTTCTCTGTAATACTTTATTAAGTTACAGATGGGTAAAGAACTACCAGGCTTGCTTAATTTGTGGCCCTGGCTTCTCGTTAGGAGTGAGGACAGACACCTCACCTTTCCATGATGTAGCACGAACAGGGACCTTACTTCATTTGTTAGCTGAGTAGAACTTGAACAGAGTTTTTTTTTTTTGAAAATACAAAACAGAGTCTCCCACTGAGCGAACCTCATTTTCTAAGATTCTACCATTGCCCTCACCATATGTCTCACTGCATTATGACAAAGACATCCAACTGCTGAGGTTCTTTCCGTTTCCAGTAAATAGATGCTAGCTGTATTCCTAAAATTATCTCTCTGCAAGTTAACTTTCCCTATGAAAGAATGATCAGGGCTAATGTAGAACAGTTTTCATTACCTAAGTTTAATGACAAGAGATGATGTGTATAAAAGAGAAGGGGGGGGAGTCTGGGTGGGGGACTGGAAGGGTAGATTGGACTCAGAATATAAACGCTAGGCTCGGGAGCTTGGAATTAGTTTTGGTTCTGTGGAGAGCCCCTCAAGGAGTTGGCCTGGCTCTCTGGGCATCATGAAAATTCGAACTAAGCCATATGTGAAGGTTTCCTTGAGAACTTCCACCGCCAGCACCATTGCCAGGCCTCACCCTTGTGAGACGGGGGCTGCCTCCTCTTTAGCCAAAAGATACTGCATTTCACATCACATATTCTCATTCCAATAGTCCCCCGTTCATGCCGCTGTCAGCCTCCCTCTGACACATGCAGAAACTGTGACTGTAAACCAGCGTTCTCTTCCAGTAGACTCCCACAACTTTCCTTGTGACTATGCCACCTGGTTTGCAAGCTTCGAGCACATGCAAAGGATCCATGAAGAATTGTGTTGAAGACCAGTGACAGAGAGCAGGAGTTCTAGAGCCAGATGCATTGTTTCAGTCCCACGCTCTCATCATTACTTGCCGTGTGACCCTGAGAAAGTTATTTAACATCTTTCGGTCTTTGTAAAATGACGATAGCATGTGAGCCTCATACAGTTATTTCAAGGAGTCACTGAGTTAATACCTGTAAAGCGCTTGTAACTGCAGAATACACAATAATGCCTCAATGAATGTCTGAAATATTTCTACAGGTTTTAAGCTGACGAGAATTTTAATCAGATAATACGGATTAGTGGGAAAAGCAAGGGCTTTGTAGTCAAGCAAACGCAGTTTCAAATCTAGGCTCTGCTGCAACCAGCCATGTAAACTTGGGGTTCTCTGAACCTGACTCCATATCATAAGACTACTCATCAGGCAGATTCAGGCTATACGTAATAGAATATTCCAAATGAATTTATAAATATGGAAACACGTTGTCTTGGGGAATCAGTAGTCCAGGGGCTTGGAGATACAATGTGTCACTCTCTGACTCTTTCTTTACTACTCTTTGGGTTCAGCCCTTGTCTGTCAATTTTATTCTCGGTCTGACCCCTCCTATGGTCCTAAGTTGGTGGCTGTGGCAAACTGGGTAAGATGCTCTCTTTTCCTGTCTCATGAGAGACAGAGACATTCTTAGCCAACCATGAAATACAAGTTCTTTCCTTACGCATCATTTTGGGATGTGTAATTACCCTTAGACCAGTAATAGCAGTCAGAAAACAAGGACAGACTAATTAGAATCTTCCTGTGAGAGAGATGGAGATGGAAACCTCAATAAAATCAGGGTTCCCTTTCAAAGGTGAAAGGGGGAAATGGATATTGCATGGGCAACCACGTATGTCTGTCACAATTTGTTTTGAATATTAAATATGATAACATAGTAAAATATACGATATGCTATCAGCTGCTGCCCCCAAATATCAATTCCTATTTTTTTTTTCTTTTGCAAGTTTCTTATTCATAAACACTTATTAAATTAAACTGAAGCTTTATCTGGCATTGATGATGGATTAGTTCAGAAATGAAAGTTAGGGGAAAGCTGAAAGGAGAGACTTAAGATGAGTTAGAACAAATTAGAAGGTTATTATAATAGTTCAGATAAGAAGTAATAAATCCCAAACCATGGAGGTGACAATTAAACTGGAAGACAGCGATGAATGTGAAAATATTATAGAGCTAGAATTTATGGGATTGGTGACTGATCCACGGTAGGAGATGGTAGGAGAGGAAGTAACTTGAAGATTTTGGCTCTGGTTGCCAAGGAGAATGCCAATATCTTTAATACTATGTTAATAAGACCTGGTTTGGGTGCAATGGAATGACTTTGGTTCATGGGGTGTTTTGAGTTCAAAGGTTCACAGAACGTCCAAACAGATAATTAATGAGATTCTTTTTTTTTTAATCTTAGAGAGAGAGAAAGAGAAAGAGAGAGACAGAGAGAGGGAACATGTGAGTGGGGGAGAGGGGCAAAGGGAAAGAGAGAGAGAGAGAGAGAGAGAGAGAGAGAGAGAGAGAATCTTAAGCAGGCTCCTTGCTCAGCATGGAGTCCAATGTGGGGTTCCATCCCCTGATGCTGGGATCATCACTTGAGCCAAAATCAAGCAGTAGATGCTCAACCTACTGAGCCATCGAGGCACCCCTAATGAGATTTTTAATTCAGTATGGAGACGTTGGGTCATTCAGGCAGTGTTGCTAGATTTGGTGATATTTCAGAAGTATGGTGCACATCTAATCAGAGAGGGTGGAGGAAAGAAATGAAGAAACAGCTACGTTTGGAGGTAGGAAGAGAAAGAATGATCAAAAATACACAGATACAGAACGATACTAGATGCTGAGAGAGAAATTATTTCAAACAAAGGGGTATCCAACAGTGTTGATGAGTACAGCTATTTCAAGGAATTAAAAATAGAGAAGAGATACACGGCTCAGTGATTAGATTTGAGGACGCGAATTCAGTAGTGAAACTTAAGAAATTTGGAGTCAACAGGAAAAGACTACAGGAACACTACTCTTTCAAAAATTCAGTGGTAAAGGGAGAGACATGGTAGGGAGAGGATGCTACAGGGTGGAGGCGTGTTTTGTCTAAATTCGGGAAGAACTGAGATTTGTTGGAGAAGAAACAGAATCAAGATAAGAGAAAAGATTAGGGATGCAAGAAAGTGAGAGAGGCAATGATAGAGCATCTCTCACTCTTCCAGAACTTACTATGTGGCAGGCGCTGTTACAATTCCATTTTTAAAAAAATTTTTTTTTCAACATTTATTTATTTTTGGGATAGAGAGAGACAGAGCATGAACAGGGGAGGGGCAGAGAGAGAGGGAGACACAGAATGGGAAACAGGCTCCAGGCTCTGAGCCATCAGCCCAGAGCCCGACGCGGGGCTCAAACTCACGGACCGCGAGATCGTGACCTGGCTGAAGTCGGACGCTCAACCGACTGCGCCACCCAGGCGCCCCTACAATTCCATTTTTTAAATGCAGACCCTGAGGTTGTGGGATGTTAAATAATATGCAGAAATGTGCAACGAAAAGCGGCAGAGCCACACTAGGAGTCCATGTGTGGCTGCAGACTCCATGCTCCGTGCTGTGCTGTGAGGTGAGCTCTGGAGGAGAGGGAGTTGACTGAGGTCATTACAGGTACCAGCGTGGAGAGACGGTCCCTGTGGCAGAGGAGGGGCACTTCATTTTCAAATCCGTACTGAAGGGAGAAGGAGAACAGGAGGGTGGGGAAGAATTTGAGAAGGAGGAGGAGATGGGTAAGTGCAGGTGGAAGGGACTTAACTTGCTCATCAGAGCCCCGCTTTCAGAGCACAGGCACCAGGGTGACCTCTCAGCCTTAAGAAATCAGAAAAGGTTTCTAACGGGTAATGCATAGCTTGCACTTTCACCATCTGTTAGGCCAAATTTAACAGTTGTTATATAGAAAGTCTTTCCTTTGGTAAAGAGTAGTTTCTTCTGCATCTTCAAAACAATTTGAGCAGTGCCTGGGTGGCTCAGTCGGTTAAGCATCTGACTTCAGCTCAGGTCATGATCTCACAGTAGGTGGGGTCCAGCCCTGCGTTGGGCTCTGTGCTGACAGTTCAGAGCCTGGAGCATGATTCAGATTCTCTCTCTCTCTCTCTCTCTCTCTCTCTCTCTCTCTCTCTCTTTCTCTCTCTCTCTTCCCTTCCCCCACTCGTGCTCTGTCTCTCGAAAATAAATAAATGTTAAAAAAAAAATCAAGGGGCACCTGGGTGGCTCAGTCGGTTAAGCGTCCAACTTCAGCTCAGGTCATGCTCTCACGGTCTGTGGGTTCGAGCCCTACATCGGGCTCTGTGCTGACAGCCCAGAGCCTGGAGCCTGTTTCAGGTTCTGTGTCTCCCTCTCTCTCTGCCCCTCCCCCACTCTCGCTCAGTCTCTCAAAAATAAGTAAATGTTAAAAAAAAAATCAAAAGCAGTTTGAAACCTGTAAGAATGGCATATAAATGTAAAAGTTAAACACCTTATAAATATTCATAAAGTGACTGTTGGTCCCGTTAAAATCTAAAATTGGTGAATAGCTGTATACATTATTCCCCTCCTACCTCTGGGGGATACATTCCAAGACCCCAACTGGGTACCTGAAACCACATAGAGTACCAAATCCTATATGTACTATGTTTTTTCCTATCCTTATGCACTTACGATAATGTTTAATTTCTAAATATTTTTTAATGTTTATTATTTATTTTTGGGAGACACAGAGTGCAAGTGGGGGAGGGGCAGAGAGAGAGGGAGACAGGCTCCAGGCTCTGAGCTGTCAGCACAGAGCCCGACGCGGGGCTCGAACTCATGAACTGTGAGATCATGACCTGAGCCAAAGTCAGACGCTTAACTGACTGAGCCACCCAGGTGCCCCGGTAAAGTTTAATTTCTAAATTAGACACAGTAAGAAGTCAATAACAATAATAAAATAGAACAATTATAATATACTATAAAGTTATATGAGTGTGGTCTCTCTCTCGAAATCTTGTACTGTACCCACCTTCTTTTCTTTTAAATTTTTCTTCATTTATTTTGAGAGAGAGAGAGAGAGAGAGAGAACGAGCAGGGGAGGAACAGAGGGAGAAGGAGACACAGAATCGGAAGCAGGCTCCAGGTTCTGAGCTGTCAGCACAGAGCCCGACTTGGGGCTCGAGCCCACGAACTGCGAGATGATGGCCTGAGCCGAACTTGGGAGGCTTAACCGACTGAACCACCCCAGCGCCCCTTGTATCCACCCTTCTTGTTGTGATGCTGTGAGATGGTAAAATGCCTATGTGATAACATGAGGTGAGGTGAATGACACAGGCATTGTGACATAACATTGGGCTACTGTTGACCTCCTGACAGTATGGCAGGGAAATCATCTTGGAAGACCTGGGGCCACTTACACTGGGGTTATGTTCCAATGAACACATCATAAATTGAAAATATCTTAAGTCAAAAATGCATTTTCTACTCCTAATCTAGAGAACCTCATAGCTTAGCCTAGCCTACCTTAAATGTGCTCAGGATACCTACTTCCATTCCCCTACAGTTGGGCAGAGCCATCTAACAAAGCTTATAACAAGTACTGAATACCTCATGCAATTTATTAAATACTGTACTGAAAGTGAAAAACAGAATGGTTGTCGCGTATCTCTGTTTACCTCAATGGTCACATGGCTGGCTGGGAGCTGCTACTCACTGCCACTGCCCGGGATCATAAGAGAGGATCGTATCTCATACTGCTAGCCTGGGGAAAGATACAGATTCAAAATTTGGAGGACCGTTTCCACTAAATGCATATCACTTTTGCATCATCATGAAGTCAAAAAGTCACACATTGGAGACCGTCTGTATACGATGTTGCCAGTGATGTAAACGAATGTTACGAGATTTGCTGCTTTTTTTCATACTTTCTTTCACCTAATACTAGCCCTATGTAGTCAGCAGGGCATTTTTTCATTTCAGGAAAGAAGAACACAGTAGAAAGCAGAGGAAACAAGGGGTTATTTCTTAATTTTTGAGGCCTCAAACGTCCAGGCCCTAGAAAGTGGATATAAAATTTTGAAAATGCAAAATGATGAAAGGGTTAGGAAAAGCAATGAAGTTCTGCCTCAACTCGTCTGCCACCAGTGTCTGCCTCCAGACTGGATGACTATTTTCTTTGACACTGGTAGAGACGTGGAAGAGAGACAAAAGGGAAACCAAGAGTGAGTGGATGCTGTGGTCCCTAGGAAACCAGGCCTCGTGTACCTGAAAGGAACAGGGTCCCCACGGACATCTGAAAATCGAAGCGCAGAAGATGCTTCTCATGGGTTCACCCGGAGAGAAAGTTCTGGCTTGGCATACCTATATGGCATATCTAGACAGATGGATCTACAATTGATTTAGCGGTTTGTTTGCACTCCACTGATGTGAGAACACAGAGCTATTCCTCTGTGTAGGAAAGGAAGGTAGCTCTGGGAAATGCAGGTGAAACATTGCTCAGAATGAAACATGAGACACAGATTGACTTCACGGAGGAGTTGTAGGAGTTAGCCAAAAGGGAGAGAGCCAGTTCCGAAGCATTCCAAGAACAAGAGATGATCCAGAATTCTGGCATGGATAGATGATGACCCAGGGCAGAAGTGCCTACCTCCTACCTACCCCTGGAGGACTTGGGACTGAGTAAATGGTTCCTACGCTGCTCCCCATCCAAATTCACCGTGTGGGTATTAGTGAATATCCATGGTGACGTACTCACTGTGGCGATACTCACATGGTAACAGCAGATTCATAATTTTCATAAGAATCAGATTTGATAAGAATTTACATTTTATAATTTCAGAGGGCTAGAAAGAAGTACATGGCATCTTAATTCAAACGTCTAGTGCTACCTTGAAATTCAACAATATTATAAAGAACGGAGCAGTAAAAATGTTTCTAATGTATTGTTATTATTTGCCACACAGAGTCATAGAGGAAGTAGAAAATCTTCAGGTACCTGGACGGACAGCCCATTTTTGATGTCCAATGAGAATTTTATAAGATTCTCCAAAGTGCTTTCCTTAAAAATTAGCTGTAATCGAGATTTAATGGGACCCTTCATTTCCTGCCATTTTGAATTATGTTTTAATTGTTTTGTGTGGATAATTATTTTATTTCTCAAGAGAATGCACATTCTTGAGGGCAGACTTTGGGTCCCACCCAGCAGTTCAGGCAAAGAAAAGGAGACCTGCATTCAAGGGGGGTGCTCAGCTCCACAGCAGATCCTGGAGACCAGGCAGGAAAAGAACCCAACACTGACCAAGTCGGCACTGACAGGTGAATTGCTTGACAGGACGGGGGCCAAGTTTGGCGCTAGAAAAGCAGTACAGGAAGTAAGAGCAAAGCGTTTGGGGATCGTCAGTGGTGTGAGCGGGCTGGGGAATCTCTTTGGGGGGGTGCCAACCAGAGTGAGAGACGATACATCGACAGGTACTTCCTGTATGTGGTGTGCACACAGCTGTGATTCAAACCCAGAGGAGCCCAGTGTTGTACTTTTCAAATCTTTCCTTTAGAAAGGAATTTTTATAGGAATGAAACAACTAGATTTTACATATAAGTTGACCTGGGATGGCAGACACATCCCAGGGGTTGGAGGGAGGAGGGCACTGTTTGAAATCCGATCTGGCAGAAACAACCTCTTGACCTATTTTCCTCACGTGTAAAATGAAGTTAATCGCACTTTTTCTACTCTGCAGCAACACTTAGAAGATCGAATAAGAGGAATATATGAGACAGTATTTTTGAAAGCTGTAAAGCGTTATAAATTACTTATTATTTTTGGAGTTATATAATCTTAAAACTATTAAACTCTCAATGGCCTTAAAAATGTAATGAAAGGAAAAGTATACATATTACAGAGAACTTTTCAGGAATCAATTATCCAATCGAATGATTGTATAATGCTTTCATTCCTTTTTTTCTCTTTTTTAGTTATTCTGTTAATTAGCATACTTTTATGAGTAGAGAGCCTGGGGGAGAAAGATCCCCCAGTTTTTGGACCATGACCCACAGGCCCACTGGGGTTCTGTCCATATTTTCAGCCTTAGCTCCTGCCCTCCCTCCACTTGCTAATCAAATAGCGACTTAATATCTGTGGAATGAAGGGGATGGGGGTGGTTCATGCTTCCCTGCCTTTAGCAACTCCTTATTTTTCTGCCTGCAGTACATTTCTTTTGGATTCATATTCATTCTGCAAAACCTACTCAGGTGTCTCCTTCTCAGCATAGCCTTTCCTGACCACCTTTATATTTTCTTGTTACCTGTGATACCCTCCCTCCTCATGCCCATTCTTTCTGTCTCAGAAAAATAAGGTCTCAGGGACTCTTTCCCCACTCTATTGAGGGTCTGAGCCAGACCTCCTCCAGGGCAGAAACTGTATCTAGTAAGCTTGTCACCAGAATCCCAGGCCCCAAAGAGGTGGGGCTTGGTGTTTACTCATTGCTATATCCTCGGGACCTGGAAGAATGCCTGGCGTATAGTAAGTGCTCAATAAGTACTTGTTGCTCAATAGATGGTCTTTTGAGCAGGCTATGGGGAAAATATAGACAGATGAAACTCTTAACTCAAATTAAAATTTGCTGGTTTCTATTTAAAGAATTCAGTGCACTTCTATATGGAGTAAAAAATAAATACATTGCATTTCAGTGGAATTGTAGACTCTTGTATTTTTGTGCCAAGGAAATAACATCCACGTTCATCAGGAATAAAAAAGGATGAAGAAAATGTGATTTTGCTGAAAGAGGAATGATCGTCATAAGCTCTCCCTGCCGTGATGCTTTAAAAGCTGTAACAGTTGAGAACACAGATTATACCAAGAGTTTTCTATTGGCAAAGTGAAGTAAAACAATAATTAGAAAATCATCTTGATAGGGGTGCCTGGGTGGCTCAGTAGGTTAAGCATCCAACTTCGGCTCAGGTCATGGTCTCATGGTTCGTGAGTTCAAGCCCTGCGTCGGGCTCTGTGCTGACAGCTCAGAGCCTGGAGCCTGTTTCCGATTCTGTGTCTCCCTCTCTCTCTGCCCCTCCCATGCTCATGCTCTGTCTCTGTCTCTCAAAAATAAATAAATGTTAAAAAAAAAAAGAAAATCATCTTGATAATTGAAATAAAATCTACATTGTAAGCTTATATAGAGAAATAGTCCTAGAAAAAAAAATATGCTTTCGTTCAACACTGCCACAGATAATTTTTTTAAACTTTTTACTTTCTTTTGAATTTATACAAAAGTTTTAGGCTTGAGGTCATTAAAAAAAAAGTCATGCTGATTTTTTTCAGAGAAGTGACTACGTGTCTTATGTGGGGTTTGAAAAGTTTGTTTTCCAGATGTACTACTACGTGCCATATCACTGGTGGCAGAACTGTTCGGGGCAGCGTTGATTTGATTTGAGTGTGAGGCCTGATAAACCCTTTTATCAAGTGCTGGCAATTCAGTCAAATAGCACCTGCTACAGCTCGAAGAGAAACTGCTAAACCGAAATTAATGCTTACGTTTCTTTTCCAAGCAACTAATTTCATTAACAAAATTAGATTTCTTAGAGGGGTAATTGACACAATCTGGTAATTCAGAGAGACCTGTCATTAAAAATTAAGCATATAGGTAAACGACATGAACTCAACTTCTGCTACCAATCCCCAGGCCGCAAAGCATCCGAAGCAGAAATGGCACAAAGAAATGTCAATAGCAGAACGGACATCAAAGGTGAATCTTCAGTGAGTATGCATGGAATCTTTTTGGTTTTAGCAGAGTAAAAAATACTGATTACTTTTCTCTCATTAAAAAAAACTCTCCTTCTATTTGGAGAATGTGTAATTTTATTTAGAAAACTTATGAAGAGTTCTTCAGTTTCTCTGGAGAGGCAGAAATAAATTTAATTCTACCTTGCCTAATAATACGTGAAGACCTTTTCCAAGCTCCTCAGAAACCCAGTTAACTCCCAAATTCCAGAAGGTGGTATGACTTTTTCTTTGACCTCTAGAATTTTTCTCATAATAAGAATTGTCTTTTCTCATGTGAAGTTCTTAAGTATGATAGAAAGATATGTGCCAGAGGAGTGAAGGAAAATATTAACGGGTTCACAGGGAGGAAAATTAGTGCCTTGTTATTCTGTGACTTAAGTCTTTAAAAAAATTTTTTTTTAACATTTTATTTGTTTTTGAAGACAGAGCCTGAATGGGGGAGGGGCAGAGAGAGAGAGAGAGAGAGAGAGAGAGAGAGTTTGAGACAGAATCTGAAGCAGGCTCCAGGCTCTGAGCTGTCAGCACAGAGCCCAACATGGGGATTGAACTCACAGACCGTGAGATCATGACCTGAGCCGAAGTCGGACGCTCAACCCACTGAGCCCCGCCCCGCCCCCCCCCCCCCCCGCCGTGCCCTTTGGTGCCTTCACTCTTGTTCTTCCTCTCCTCTGTGCACTAGCAACAAGATTGCTGTTTCTCAGAAGAGCTGTTCCACCACCCCAGCCTGACTGATTTCTCCCTTCGTGATGTCATTTTGCATTTCTTTTTGAAACCACCTATTTGGCACCTAATTTCATGCTGCATTTAATTTTTTTACTCGTATTGCTGTTCCTTGTCTATTTTCAGATTATTCTCCAGAAATAGTGGCTCAATTTGTGGCACTAACTGTGCATGTATGTGTTTGCTTGCCTAGCTCTCCGCCAACATACGGTCTGTCCAAGGAACACTCAGAGTTACAAACTTTCAGGAGAAGAAACAAAGAGTTGACCCACAAAGAAGGGCTAGTTCTCTAACCAACACAAGGCCAAGAATTTTAAAAAATACCTTGCAAAAGTAGGAGGGTTTCTGAGTTCATATCAACCTGCCCGGAGTCAAAAGCAGCAACTTTGCGACATGATTATTACATTCACAAAGGTCAAGTCACGGCTTCAAGTGCAGAGAACAATGAAGCCAAAATTGTTCCGTCAGGGCATCCAGGTTTATCGGAAATGTTCAAAGTTTTATTATTCGAGGGATCAAACCAGTTAAA
>NW_024412394.1:72077923-72114360 GCF_014898765.1 Herpailurus yagouaroundi
CCCCCCCCCCCCCCCCCCAGAGTACGAAGAGTTCTTTTTGACTTGACTAGATGAAGCGTTGACTCTCTTGGAAGCAGCTTTCCTTCTACCATGACTCTCGTTACCATCAAGTGCTTGCTACTTTGGTGCCAACTTGCCAACTTCATTTGGTCAATGATTTTCTTCTAACGTCATTGATGCAATGTTTTGTCTCATTTGACCAGTTTATTACAAAGATTTGACGTCTTTTTTGGTATGACTAAAACAATCGGGAGTCCCAAAGGTGATGTTTATCTGGAGGTGTTTCAAGGACTTGAGGCTATAGTTTACTTTTATGTCACTGAAGAATTTCATTGTTCTTAGGAATCGTACTCACATTAAATATAAGGAACCATCCTATTATTCTCTTCCAGGTTTCTCCTGCGGAATGTGGATGTGTCACCTCTTTCTGAGATCCCATTTCTTAAATTGGTGATCCCGGCCTCTGCCAGGAGCAACGTTCTTTATTACTTGTAGGGCTGGGACCTCATATGGAGCAGGTATCAGGCAATTTCTCCGGGGAGGACTCTGAAGACATCATTTATCTGCACATGTGAAGTATGGTCCTTCCTTCTAAATACTGGGCTTATCTGACCCAGCTAAGCAAGATTTTGGGCTTGGTCAAAGTTACAAATGTGATTTATTCAATTATATTCTGGTAGGAACGAGGATGCATTTTAATGAACCTATGGAAATAATTACATGGTCATGAAACAAAGTAATCTAATAAAATTGCTGCTCATACAGTTCAACCATTATTATTGTTTTAATGAAGAAAGGTCAATCACTGTAGGTCATTATTTTCTTCAGAATTATTTTTTTAATTTCCTGATCATTTGTTAGCTTATAGTCAGTATTGCTACTTTTGGATTTTTTTTTTCTTTTGAATTCTGAAGATTTCATTGGGAGAAGATCCCACTGACAGAGTTTTTCCTTCAAATTTGTATAAATAAAACATTACATTGAGGGTTAGACAAAGATTAAGAAGAAAAAAATAGACTTTAAAAATGGGCACTGAAAGTACAATATTACTTCAGTTAAATCAGTTAATTTGGTTCAATGAGTCATGGGTAATTGATTCTTGCTTGGTTGAACTTGGTTAAGCAGTTCACTCCCATCGAGTCTGTGCTTCTAGACCAGAACAATCTTGGAGGTTCTGACTCAGTTTTCTGAATCAGTTTAAAAGGTCCCTTCTATGGTGATGGTCTGGGAAGGTTGATCAGAGTTTATTCCTTGTGATAACAAAGGTCAGGTCTAACTGCTATAGTCTTTTGCTGAGGTTTTTCTGATGTTTCTTCCGGGACACTTGGTTTTTTTCTTTCTACAGCAGAACTTTAGACTAATGTAAGCAAAGAGAAGAAAGCTTTTTGTGGATAAGGCTAAATGGTTGTGGTCATTTTATTATAATAGCTAAAAATATTAGAGTGGAACAGAACGATCTATTATGTTGAAGTATAATATATAATCAATTTATAAAGTTTTAATAAATTATCTTGATAGGGTGAGGCCATTATTAAATCTTTAGTCTTTATATCATTAAGTACCTTATGAATGTCACCAATATTAATAGGCTATAATATAATAATATAATATAATAAGTGGTAATATAATAGGCTATAATACATCTATAATAGTATAAATAGGTATGTAAAGAAAACAGGACTTTCAGTTTCTGGTTCCTCATGTAAGGAGCTTGGAAGTTGCCACACCACCCTAACAAGTCAAAAGCTGAATAAACTGAAAAATCAATAACTCTTCCTAGATCTGTAAGAGAAGTGAGGACACAGGGAAAACCACTACCCCCCAAAACTGGACAGGCAAATACACAAAATCACAACTTACTGGAGCAGAAGGCTCTGCGGGAACCAGTGCCAGGATACAAAACTGAATGGTAATTGATGAATTAATTGCTGGAGGCTCAGAGAAGACAAGTGTGAAACTTACAAACTCCAAGGGGACTCAGGCACAGGGGGTCCCCTACATTTCTGTGAGTTTTACCTCAGGCGCTAGATGGGGTTCTCCCAGTACATTCCCTTGTGCTTCTTTCTGCAGTGGGAAGGGGAAAGGAACGGTTTTGAAATTCATGAGAGCATTCTGTTCTTCTTAACAACGTCTGCCCTCAGGAGAAACTATTCAACTACAGTCTAGCTTGCTGGGTTTATTTATTTATTTTATTTCGACAGGGAGAGAGAGAAAGAGAGAGAGATAAGCAGAGAGAGAGGGGGAGAGAAAAATCCCAAGCAGGCTCCACACTGTCAGTGCAGGGCCCAACCTGGGGCTCGAACTCAAAAACTATGAGATCATGCCCTGAGCTGAAATCAAGAGCCTGAAGCTTAACTGACCAAGCCACCCAGAAGACCCTTGCTGGGGTTTTTAATCAGACCCTAATTGATCTAAGGGAAGGGAAATACCCACCTGGCTCTAGTCATCCCGTCCCAAGTAAGAAGGGGAGGGATGGGATTGAGAAGCACAAAAGGAATTCATGGGCCAGAGGCACAGGCTCACTAAAAGACTAATCACAGGACTAGAGAATACTTCCCCTCCCTCACACCTTATCGCCACATTACTAAAGCAATTCCCTTTCCCCAGCACATCATGTCTATCAAGAAAAATTAAAAAGCCTGCTATAAAGCAAGAAACTTCACAGTTTGAAGGGGGAGCAAGAGTCAGAACCAGACATGGCAGACATGTTGGAATGATCAGATCGGGAATTTGAAACAACTTTAGCTAATATGCTAAGGTCTGTAATGGGTAATATAGACAGTATGCAGGGACAAACAGACAATGTAAGCAGAGAGATGGAAATCCTCAGGGAAAAAACAAAAACAAAAACAAACAAAAAGAACTGCTAGAGATCAAAACACTGTAATGGAAATGAAGCATGCTTTCGATGGGCTTATTAGTAAACTGGTCGTGGCTGAGGAAAGAGTCTGCACTTCAGGAAACCTCAATAGAAATCACCAAAACTGAAAAGTGAACCCAGACTGAAATATAACAGAACACTCAAGAAACGTGGGGCAACTACAAAAGGTATAACATATGTGTAATGGGAACACCGAAATGGGAGAAAAAGAGAAAGAAACAGAAGAAATCTTGGAAAGAATAATGACTGAGAATTTCCCCAAATTAATGTCAGATACCAAATCACAGATCTAGGAAGCTCAGAGAACACCAAACGGGAAAAATGCCAAAAAATTACACATATACATTTCATATGTAAACTACAGAAAACCAAAGTTAAAGGAGAAATCCTAAAAGAAGCCAGAGGGAAAATACACCCAACCTATTGAGGAACAAAGATAAGAATTACATCTGACTTCCCCTCGGAAACCATGCAAGCAAGAAGAAAGTGGAGTGAAAAACTTAATGTGATAAAAGGAAAAAACCACTGACCTGGAATTCTGTATCTTGAGAAATTAACCTTCAAAAGTAAAGAAGAAATGAAGACTTCCTCAGACAAGCAAAAATTGAGGGAATTTGTTTCCAATAGTTTTGAATTGCAAGAAATGTTAAAAAAAACTTCTGCGGAGAGAAGGAAGATAATATAGGTCAGAAACCGGGATCTAAGTAAAGTAGAGAAAAGCATCAAAGAAGGAATTAATGAAGGTAAAATAAAAACCTTTAATTTGCTTGTTTTTAGTTGATCTGACAATAGTTTGTTCAAAATAATACTAACTGTATTTGATTATGTTTGCTTATGTGTAAATATATAATCTATACATATGATATACATATATAATTATATATACACATAATATACATATATAATGTAAATATATAATCTATACATATGATATACATATATAATTATATATATAATATAATATACATACATAATTATATGTAATATGTACATATTATATATATACACATACTATATATAGTATATATGCTTCTGTATGCTGTATATAAGTGAAATGAATGGCAGCAATGATATAAGAGAGAAATAATTAAGGTTATTTGTTACAAGGTACTCATACTTCCTTAGAAGCAGTATAATGTTATTTGAAGGTTGACAGGATTACTTGTAAATGTAAAAAAAAAAAAAAAAAGAAAGCCAAAAAAAGTATAATGGATATGCTAAAAAAGAAAAAAAAGAATCACATAAAATGCTCATTTAAAGTCACAAAAGGCTGAGGAATAAAAGGAAGATAAAAATGAATAAAAAATAAGGACAACAACAAAAAAACAGTAATAAAATGGGAGATATGAGTCTAACGATATCAGTAATCCCTTTGAATCTCAATGGTCTAAATGTACCAATTGAAAACCAGAGATTGTCAGAGTGGATCAAAAAACAAGACACAACCATATGTTGTCTGTAAGAAACTCATCTTAAATATAAAGACAAACATAGAGAAAAGTGCGTGGATGGAGAAAGATAAACCATGCTAATATTAATCAGAAGAAAATAGGAGTAGGTATATTAATTTCAGACACAGCAAACCCCAAACCAAGGAAAGTTATCAGGGATGAAGGGAAGCATTATGTAATGAAAATAATTCTCCAAGAAGATAACAATCCTTAATGTGTATGTGTTTAACAGGAGAGCATCAAAATAAGTGAGGTCAATCTAAAAATGTATATGTATATTAAAAATAAATTTGTTGGGGCGCCTGGGTGGCGCAGTCGGTTAAGCGTCCGACTTCAGCTCAGGTCACGATCTCACGGTCCGTGAGTTCGAGCCCCGCGTCGGGCTCTGGGCTGTTGGCTCAGAGCCTGGAGCCTGTTTCCAATTCTGTGTCTCCCTCTCTCTCTGCCCCTCCCCCGTTCATGCTCTGTCTCTCTCTGTCCCACAAATAAATAAACGTTGAAAAAAAAAATTAAAAAAAAAATTAAAAAAAAATTAATTTGTTGACAGTTACTTTGCCAGTTTTTGAACATGTACATAGTTATGGTTTCTTTTGAAGTGGGAAAAAACACAAAAACTGAAATATATGTATATTAATGCCCTTTACCTGTATATGATTCACCTAAGAAAACAGACTTTTTTCCTTTTGAAAACAAGAATATACAGGACAGTTCTCTTAACAGTATTGAGCTGCTCGAACGTCTGGAGAAGGTCAAACATAGCTAATTATTTTTAACATGCTTCCTTTTAAAAATGAAGGGGACAAATCTCTGTGTTACTTAGTGGTCATTTAAGAAACGTAAGCATTATTTACATGTAAAAAAGGTCTAAATAGTTTTATTGTTTTGAAATTGGAAACTGAATTTGCAAAAGACAGAGTTAAGTTGTCAGAAGAGATAATATATGAACATATATCACAGTATCTAATGACAGTAATTAACAGGCAATTTTTTAAAGCTGTAGTGCTAGCAGTTATTAGCACCAACTAAACATTTTCAAAGAATAAGACACTTTAGCTGGAATAATTTAAGAGTATGCCAAAAACCACAATTATTGTGAGAGAAAAAGGACATTTGTTATTTCAGAAGAGTATAACTTGGCCCCCTTTCCAAAAAAAGGCACAGATTTTACTTATACTTTTAGGATATTATCCATATAACAGCATTCAATAAAGAGCTCATGAGTTTTTTTCTTTATAAATAAACTCATCACGTTTCTACAAACTCATCAAAAATTTCAACACATTTCATTTTTTCCTTCAAGCTCATTATTTCTAAGTATTATAAACCCAGGCAGATGAGGTTGTACTCAGACCTTGTACATTTATGGTACAAGCCATCAGATTTGTATTTTATTACCTTTTACATTTTAGCATATTTTCACTTTAAGACTAAATTATTCCATAACAAACCAATGTATATTCAGTATCTTGTGTACATATCCCCTTATCATTCCATATTTGTGTATTTCTTTTTCTTAAGTGTTTTTTTAATGTTTATTAATTAATTAATTATTATTATTTTTTTTTGACAGAGAGAGCGAGAGAGAGAGCAAGCAGGGGAGGGGCAGAGAGAGAGGGAGACACAGAATCTGAAGCAGGCTCCAGGCTCTGAGCTGTCAGCCCAGAGCCCGACGTAGGGCTCGAACTCATGAGCCAGGAGATCATGACCTGAACCCAAGTCGGGTTCTCAACTGACTGAGCCACCTAGGCGCCTCTACATATTTTTACATTTCTTAAAAATGGACATGAACTCTAACGTAACAGATTCATGTGCCCCTTTCACCTGTTAACTGGTGGCTAATCCATAATGTAGTAAATAAGAACACAGGTGTTTTAGAATTGAGCAATTTTGTAAGTGATGTTAGTTTATCTGATACACCAAACCAGTAGAGGAAATTTGAAGTTTAAAGTTTAAAATAGACTATTCATAAGAAAATACATCCATGATTTGCATAAAATAGAATATTGTGCTAACAGTATTTTTATACGGTGGTAAAATCAAGAGGAACGTATGGAACTGTTTTTAAACCAAAGTTATTAAATCAGTTTAATTAGTCTAGAGTATCTTGAGGAAAACTACACGATTTTTTTTTCTTATACAGTGATACATCAGGAATTAAAACTTTGAAGTTGTGGGACGCCTGGGTCGCGCAGTCGGTTAAGCGTCCGACTTCAGCCAGGTCACGATCTCACGGTCCGTGAGTTCGAGCCCCGCGTCAGGCTCTGGGCTGATGGCTCAGAGCCTGGAGCCTGTTTCCGATTCTGTGTCTCCCTCTCTCTCTGCCCCTCCCCCGCTCATGCTCTGTCTCTCTCTGTCCCAAAAATAAATAAACATTGAAAAAAAAATTAAAAAAACAAACAAACAAACTTTGAAGTTGTTTAAAAGTCATTTGTTTTTTCTTATAACCTACTAACTGAGGGCATTGCTCAGGTCAACGTTTTGTTGTTTTTATTTGTTTTATTTTTTTTAATTTATTTATTTTTAGGTAATCTCTACACTTAATGTGAGGCTTGAACTCACGGCCATGAGATCAATAGTGGCATGCTCTTCCCACTGAGCCAGCCAGGTGCCCCAGGTCAAAGTTTTTTGTTTTTTGTTTTTTTTAAAAACAATTAAAATTATTATTTTGAAATAATTTTATATTCATATACACTTATAAGAAATAATTCAGAGAGATCCTGTTTGCTCTCTTCCTGGTTTCCCCCAATGGTAATATCTTGCAAAACTATAATCCATCAATGTTATTTGGATTTCCCCTATTATCTGGGGGTAGGTATATTTAGTTTCACACAATTGTATCACATATGAATTTGTATATCCACCACCATCGAGATACAAAATAATTTCATCACCAAGCAATTCCTAGTGGATGTAATTGATAACTACATCCCTTTCCCTCCTCCAATGCCTCAACTTCACTCCTAATTCCTGGTCACCTCTTCTTGCACCCCTACCATTTCTGACCCCTTACAACCACTAACCTGCTCTCCCTTTAGGTAATTTTGTCATTTCAAGAATGTCATATAAATGGAATCATGTAGTATGTAACCTCTGGGATTTTTTTTCTTTCACTGAGCAAAATTTCCTGGAGATTCACCCCACGGTGTTATGTGTATCAATAGTCCATTTCTTTTTATTACTGAGTCGTATTTCATGGTATGGATGTACCACATTTTGTTTAACTGTTCATCTATTTAAAGTATCTGAGTTGGCTCCAGTTTTTTAACTGTTATGAGAAAAGCTGCCATGAACATTCACGTACAGTGAAGGTGAACATAGTTTTCTTTTCTCTGGAATGAATGCCCAATAATTTATTGCTTGCTAGTGTGGTCATTGCATGTCAGGTTTTATAAAAAGCTGGCAAACTATTTTTCTCTCTATGTTCCCATGTACATGGTAGGAGTGACAGTTTCTCAGCATCTGCACCAGCACTTGGTGTTATTACTATTTTAGCTGATCTGCTGCATGTAAAGTGATTGCATTGAGATTTTAATGTGCATTTGCCTAATAATGATGCTGAACACTTTTCATGTGCTTAATTACCATCTTACACCCTCTTGGGTGAAATGTTTACCTCTTTTGGCTGTTTTATAAGTGGATTTTATTTTCCTATAAGTTTGAAAGTCCTGGATGCTGAGACAAGATACTAGTCTCTGGATATGTGCTTTGCAAGTATTTTCTCTCAGTCTGTAACTTGTCTTTTCATCCCTTTAAAAGTGCCTTTTTCAGAGGAAAAATTTTAAATTTTGATGAAGTCCAACTGACCCACTTTTTTTCTTTCACAGATCATGTTTTGATGTCAACTGTAAGAACTCCTTGCCTAGCCTTACATCCTGAGAATTTTCTCCAATTTTTCCCTGAAAGTTTAATGTTTAAAAATGACACATTTGGAATTATTTTTGTATGAGTTTGTGAGGCTTATGTCAAAGGTTAGTTTTTGCCCATGGAGGTCAAAGGCTTTTGTTTTTGTTTTTCTTCTTTTCAGGTGAAGCTATAATAAGAACATTTTTAAAAATTTATTTTAATGTTAATTTATTTTTGAGAGAGAGAGAGAGAGAGAAAGAGAGAGAGAGAACCAGCAGGAGAGGGGGCAGAGAGAGAGGGAGACACAGAATCTGAAGCAGGCTCCAGGCTCTGAGTTGGCAGAACAAAGCCTGATGTGGGGCTCGAACTCATGGACTGTGAGATCGTGACCTAAGCTGAAGTTGGACGCTTAACTGACTGAGCCACCAGGGCACCCAGAAAAAAAACCAACACATTTAAAGCATAAATCTCTTCCTGGAAATGTTGTAACTGTATAGTCTTGCCTTTCAAATGAATCCTACGGAAGTCATCACCTTCTCGTATCTACTTGCTGTCCTGGAATTGGATTCTGTCTATACCCAAAGCTGTCCCCCGTTCAATGTCACCTACCTCAACTTTGACTGTTGAAGAGCTACTAATGCCACCTGTCTGTCACTAATTTTCTTGAGACTGACTTCTCTCTGACAAGATAGCAGAGAAAATATGTATACACACAGAGAGATGTATGTGAGAGATTCCTTTTGACTATTTCCTCCTTATTCTACTAGCAAAAAACATTGATCATTGAATGTTTTTTCCTATAACTCTCCATAATTGCTATTATTTTTCTTCCTTTTGTAGTTTTAAATTCTTCTTAGGTGCACATCAAACTCCATGATGGTATTAGCAACAGTAATGATTACATATCAAATGACGACTTCGCACCAAACCCATTATATAATTTTCCCCTGATCGTCATAATTATGTATGGAAGGTACATTTTATTTTACTCACTTTTCAGGTGAGAACATCAAAGCTCAGGAAGTTTTCTTATTCCAGTGCTTTCATTATTTCCACTAAGACCCTCTCCTTGTCTACAGACTTCCTTTATAAATTAGCTATTGCTATTATATTGAAGTGTGATAATCTACCACAATTTAAAAATATTTATGAAATTCTTAGATTCCTTTCATTACTACCTTGTGTTCCAACTTCTTGAATTTATTACTTGTATCTCATTCCACTGCTACTCGCTGCTGCTTGAGTGTGGCCAACAATCACATTTTCATTTTCTTCCTTATGGCTCTGGAAGATTTAGGATTTGCCGTTCTTATTCTAGTCACTTTAAAATCTTCCCTGTTGCCTAAGTTCAAAGTCGTACCACACCGTGTAAAGGAAATAACGCAATTCAGCCTTCAGAACTGAATAGATTCATTCCCTAAGTGAAGGATGAAAGGGACAGGTTCTACTATAGTTCTAGTTATTTTGTGATTTTTCTGGGTATGTTCGCAAACAACCCTTTGTACCTTTTTTTATTTAAAACTTTGTCATCTTACATTATGTTTCCAAATAATGCTCTAGCTTAATGGATTATGAACAACATCCTGACAAAAGATTTTCATAAAATACATCCATATTTCTCTGTAAATATGTAACATGTTTGTATGTTCAGTGGATACAAAATTGGACCTGATGTTTGTTTTTTTTTTTATAACAAAATCAAATACTTAACCTAAGGTTTTGCATAGGTATTTAAAAATGGAAGGAATACTTCTCGATGCCTTCAGCAGGGTTAACCGCAAATCAACCCATACAATCTTAGAAACAAATAACACCCTCTTCACGGCTCTTCATACTTAGCTGCATTCTCTGTATGCAAGTGTAATAGCTTGTTCTCCGGTGACCTCTGTCACCTCTCCCCGAATTACTTACAGCATGACAGCAGTGTTTTTCTCCCCTCGGTCCTTCAACAATTTTAATAACTAGCTCTCTTTACTCTTCTCCTGTCTAAGGACTTTACCCCAGATGAACTTGCTGTTGACACAAAAGTTTCTCTCATTTACCTCCTTCACCCTTCATCTGATGATTCTACCCATCTGGGATGTATTCTTCACTACAGTCTTTTCCAATCCTTGCCAGGATTTAACACTGGGACTAAAACATATCTCTTTGGAAAGTTATTTGTTTTATTTATTTATTTATTTATTTATTTATTTATTTTTGTGATCATCCTTCCTCCAATGTCCATTCATCTGTCCTTCTGTCCGTCCATCCACGTATTCATGTATCCGTTCATCCATTCATCAACAAGCATTCACAGGGTACATAATATGTGCTAGGCGTTGTGGTAGGCTCTTGAATTATAAGGGCAGCTATCAGATGGAGTGGGAATACAGGCATAACTTACCTTAAGGAAGCTGAGAGAAGCTCCGCTTGTGTGGCCACCGGGAGGCTCAGGAAAGTTTGAGAACTGAAGTGTAAAGAGAACATTTAAGACAGAGGCATCATGTGCAAGGCTGTCAATGGAGGAGAGAGAAAGCGAGTTCCATCTGGGATTTACAAGGGATTCGGTGTTACTGGAACAGTAAGTGTAGTATGGGTCTTGTGGGAAATAAGGCTGAAGGGATCATAAAGAACATTATATACCAATCCAAAGAATTTGAGACCTGATGATAAAGTTATGTTCCTTTATTATTTTACTAAGAAAATAGAATTGTATATATTTAAGCTGTGCAACATGATTTGATACACATTTGCATAGTGTAATGGTTTCTATAGTTAAGCAAATTATTGTATCTTCTCCTCATGTAGTTACCACTTGTGTGTGCGATAAGTCTGTGCTCTTAGCAAATTTTAAGTATCCAATACAGTATTATTAACTATAGTTACATTTCTGTGCATTAGATCTTTAGACATTTTCATCCTACATAACTGCAACTTTGTACCCTTTGAACTTCTCATTTCCCCTACCTCTCCAACCCTGATGACCGTTATTCTACTCTCTGCTTTTATGTATTCAACTTTTTAGATTCCACGTATCAGTGAGATCACGCAGGTTTTCTTTTTTCTTTTTGCATCTGGTTTCTTTCACTTCCCATAAAGTCTTCTAGGTTCATCCATGATGTTGCAGAAGGCAGGAGATCCTTTTAAAATATGGAATGATATTTCGTTGTGTATATGTACCCTAATTTCTTTATCCATTCATTTGCAAATGGATACTTAGGTTGTTTCTGTATCTTGACTATAGTGAATAATGCTGCAATGAGCACATGTAGATATCTCTTCAAACCATTGATTTTATTTTCTTCCAGTATATACCAGGAAGAAGGATTGCTGAATCATATGGTATTTCTATTTTTTTTTAAGAACTGTGATAATGTTTTCCATAATGGCCGTAGGTTTACATTTACATTCCCACTAGTAGTGTCCAAAGTTCTCTTTTGTCCACACCCTAGCCACATTTGTTATTTTTAATTTTTTTTCTATAATAGCCATCTCAACAGGTGTGAATTTCCTGGATGATTAGTGATATGGAGTACTTTTTCATGTATCTGTGTCATTTATAGGTCTTTTTTTTGAAAAAAGGCCTATTCAGGTTCTTTGCCCATTTCTCACGTAGGTTGTTTTGTTTTTCCTTTGTTTTGTTTTTTTGCTTTTCATTTGGATGAGCTCCTTATATATTTTGGATATAAACTACTTATTAGATATGTCGATTCCAAATATTTTTTTCCCACTCCATAAAATGCTTCTTTAATTTTGTTTGCTGTGTGAAAGTTTTTTTGTTTAGTTTGATATAGTCTCACTATAATTTTGTTTTTGTTGTCTGAGCATTTGGTATACTCTAAATTTATTGCCAAGGCCAATGTCAAGGAACTTTTCCTCTACGCTTGTAAGAGTTTTATGTTTTCGGGTCTTATGTTTCTTTAGTTCATTTTGAGTTGATTTTTGTATGTGGTAAAAGATTCGGGCCCAATTCTGCTGATTATGGGCTTAGCTGGCGCTGTTCCTCAGAGCACGGCAGACTTACCTTGGCTTGGACCTCTCCATTCGTGGCAGCTTGGTTCCAACATGAAGGTCCCAAGAGGGTATCCATAGGGTGTGCATTCCAAGAGCCCAAAGCAGAAGCTGCATGGCTTTTCATGACCTAGTGTGGAAGCCACATAGGATCACTCCCTCTGTAGTTTACATAGTACATTGGGTGAAGCAGTCACAGCCCCACCAAGTTCCAGGGGAGGGTAATCAACTCCAAAGCTCAATGAGGAGGATAAAGTCGCACTGTAGGAGAACAGAGAAGATGGGAGATTTGGGGAAGTACAAACTGCCCTAGGTGCTGTAGCTGCTGGCACGTTGCGGAGGGATTTTAGTAAATACATTGTCTTGAAATGAAGTCTTCTAAGGTTATTTCTTCGGAAAAAAAATCCAAGGAAATGTTAATAGTTAGAAACATCGAGAGGTAACATAATATACTCATACATCTTGGTGGAGGTTATAGTATTGCAACTTTGTACTTACACATTTTTAATGAATACCATGTGTTGCTACTTTTTCAAATGACAAATTGGGTTGCTACAAATTTTCATTAAGGTGATTATTAATACCTACTATTACTGCAGGCTTCTAAGTACTTCATTTATAACATTACTGGTGGTTCCTTACTTCCATTTTATCAGAGTGGCTGGCTAGAAAGATAGGACATTCGATACACAATAGAGATAAATGACGGCAGAAAAATGGATTCTGAATGTTGCTTGAAAACCCACAGTTCCCTTCACGGAGTTGAGACTCTAGAACTGGCCATACTTAACCATCAACTGTTCATTTTTTATGGTTTTTTTTTTTTTTTTTTTTCCTATCTGGCCCACTGAATAGAAAGCAAGATTGCTACTCCTTTGGAAATCTCGGTTAAAACCACTTCCTTTTCTAAGGTGAATGGGATACACATACACACACATACTCACCCATAATTTTTTGCTATGTCTGTGTCTTTTTGTTCCTGTACTTGCTACCAAGATAACCTCATATTTTCTTAAGTCTCTCTTTTTTTTTTTTCTTGAGAAGCTTTGTTGACAAGTTATTTTTATATCATTACTAATCATGGAAAAATTTACTTAGCTTAATCAACAATCCATTTCTTAACATAATTATGTGTGTGCAAAGAAACGGTTCCTGTATTCAAGGTAGTTTCCAATTTAGTTATGAAGGCAAATCACACACAAATAGTCCGTCATTGGAGACACAGAAAGGTGACTTGTTTAATAATTAACGTTTATCAATAACCCTCTTTTTTTTTTTTAAATACTTTTCTGGGTCTTTTATGTGAGTGGAAGAAATAAAGAATGGAATTGTAGTAAATTTAAAAAATAAAAAGGGGGGGCGCCTGGGTGGCGCAGTCGGTTGAGCGTCCGACTTCAGCCAGGTCACGATCTCGCGGTCCGTGAGTTCGAGCCCCGCGTCAGGCTCTGGGCTGATGGCTCGGAGCCTGGAGCCTGTTTCCGATTCTGTGTCTCCCTCTCTCTCTGCCCCTCCCCTGTTCATGCTCTGTCTCTCTCTGTCCCAAAAATAAAATAAAAAACGTTGAAAAAAAATTTAAAAAATAAAAAGGGATGAATTATTATCAATTGCTACATTATACTTTAAAGGAATGTTCCTCTGCTTTAAAAAAAAATTTTAAATGTGTATTTAGTTTTTAGAGACAGAGAGACAGAGCATGAGCCGTGGAGGGGAAGGGAGGGAGGGAGACACAGAATCAGAAGCAGGCTCCAGGCTCTGAACTGTCAGCACAGAGCCCAACTCGCGGTTTGAGGGTTTGAACCCACAACCGTGAGATCATGACCTGAGCCGAAGTCGGGCGCTTAATGGACCGAGCCACCCAGGCACCCCATGTTCCTATGTTTTTATGATAAAAATAATACATGTTCATCATAGAAAATTTGGAAAACATAGAAAAGAAAGTAGGGGCACCTGGCTGGCTCAGTCCGTTAAGCTCCAAGTCTTCGTTTTGCTCACATCGTGATCTAATGATTCCTGAGTTTGAGCCTTGCATCGGGCTCTGCCCTGACAGCACAGATCCTGCTTGGGATTCTCTCTCTCCTTCTTTCTTTGCCCCTTTTCTGCTCTCTCTCTCTCTCTCCCTCGATAAATAAACTTAAAAAAAAAAAGTAAGTAAAATATGCCCATATTCTCCCATTTCAGGAAAAACTAGATTTAAATTGCAGCACATCTTTTTGTCCACATGTGTGTGCTTTATGTGCCAGGACACTGAAGGCATAAGAAAGCGGTGCTTATGGTGAATTATCACCCGGCCCCTTATCTCTCCTCCTGCCAGAGTCCTTTACAGTACTGCAGAGGCTAGAAAACTTAAGAAGTGTGTTTTCTAGATGCTTTTGTAGAGAACAAGATGCCAGTGAGTTTTTTGGCAGTTAGGTGCTTCTTGTGAATTGGCGCAGGGTTGAGGTCGGCAGCCGATTTCTGCCCTGGCTCCCGCTCCCGCCCAGCAAGCACAGCCAGAGAGATGGCTCTCGGCGGCCTTTGCGTCACTGGTTTCACAGCTGTCTTGAGGCAGGCTGGTGATGGCAGCGGCTTCCAGATCCTTGGATGTCAATGGTTCCAAAGAGTCTCTTGATCCTTTAACTTGGCAATTGCAATGCTGATCGCAAGGCCATAGACGGGCAAGGTTGACGATTTTATTAATTAGAGTAATTCACTTGTCTGTAATAAATAAACCTTAAAATTTCACCACCTTGGCCCATTCCATTTCTCCCTTTTATAAATAGTTCAGTGCCAGTGTTCTTGTTGGCTGGCACTTTCCTTCCATCTTGTGGCTCTGGCTTGCCCCCCCCCCCCCCTCATCATTTTCTATTTCCAACTAGCAGAAAAAGGAAGAGATTATGGGGAAAGTACACGTCCATCTTAAAATCTCTGGCCCACAAATGACACACATCACTTCTGATCAATCCCACTGGCCAGGGTGGCTTTTCCTACATTCAGGGTGCTTGGGAAATGTGTTCATTGGACAGTTGTTTCCCATAACAACTCTAGAGTAAACAGAGTCACAGTGGCTTTTTCCGGGTGTCATTCCTAGAATACCAGATGGTGGAGCCCATCCCTGCATGTCTTGCAATGATTTTTAAGCCTCTATTTCCTTATATTCAAGTACTTTTTGTTTAATAGCTCAAATGGTTTCTGCTTTCTACAATGTGTATGTCATATCACTGGTTTTGTGTCTTTTGTAATCTTTATATTTCATCAAAATCAATTTCTAATATCATTAAAATTCACCCTTTAAGAGCTTCTCAAATGCTGCTTCCATGACTTCTACTCTTTTATATTGCAGAGCAGTACAAGTCTAACTTGACTTTTCCCTTTTATTATGAACATATTTTCTACATAGATTTAAATGTGTTACGCTAATTCAAAATTTTGACAAGATGTGTCTAGATATAATTTTCCCCGGGAATGCATCAACCCTTTTTCTTCTGTGGTGTCTGGGCTTTCTTCACTTCAGGAAAGTATATGCCAGCTTTAAGCATAATGTTTTGTTTGTTTGTTTTGTTTTGTTTTGTTTTGTATACATAAGACATAAATTCCTTTTGTGAGAACACCTATAGTCTGATGCTGAATTTCTGTCATATTTTAATTTTTAATTAAAAAAAACTTGTAGAATAATGTTGCCTTTTCATTATATGCATGTATAATTTCAATGAAAATAGAATCTAAATATTATATAATAGTATTAATAAAATGCCCTCCAAAATCTGCTTCCCAAGTAGTAAGTTTTACTAGAAAGAACAGGCAGCTTTGTTGGAAACACCTTAAATACTTGGCAGGTGATGCGTAAATACAATGGAACATCCTTACGATGGGATGTGGTATAACCCTTAAAAACAAACGAATTTTTAAAAAAACAAATGAACAAAAAGCATAAAAGCTGAGAAAACTCATGATATATCCATGTGAATGAACTTTAAGGGTTTCTTTTTATGGATAAACTCAAGTTTCACCACAGTGGGAGTCATGTTCTACATTTTTTGTAGAAAGGGTATGGAGGAAGAAAACAAATATATATTAGTGTGTGCATAAAATCCTTTATGGGGCTTATATTAATAATTGATACTTTTGGCTGTCCTTGTGGGGGTAGGGATGAGTGGGTGGCTCTCTCTTTGGAGAGAGATTTTTGCATCGCAAGCTCTTGTGTACCTCTTGAACTTTGAAATGTATATGAGTATAACTGCCTCCAAAATGAAAACAAATAAACAAACCTTATGATAACCCAGGGATTACATCATTCATGTTGAGCAGTCTTGATCTGCGGTCCCTTCGGTAAAACTCCCTGTTGAAACAGAAACATCCCAGATGCATACTAAGAATCAGCACTGTGTCTGATATCCAGGAGACTAGCAAGAACTAAAACAATTGTAATTTCAAATACCTAAAAGTCTAGGAGGGGAGATTCCATGTAAACAAATCTTTGTAATATATGTGGTAAACATTATAATACAGACGGAAACATTGTTTTGCTGTCTATACCCAGTACAGGGAAATCTACACATAGCCTTAACACCCGGACAAACCTAGCACCGGAGGTTACTGCCAGATACAGACAGCCTATATAGCACCCTCATGAGACCCTAACTAATCTGTTCTAATTATTTGTTTATGTGTCAGGAAATTAGTGGGCAGAGACTTCTCCAGATTTCTAGGGCTGCAATTTTCTTTCTTGTTCTGGAAGAATACCTTAGACTTTTTCCACTGCAGTGCTAAATGTTCCTCCAGCAACTTTCCGAGTAATTGTTATTCCAACATTTGCCTCCACTGATGGGAAATGAGGCAACCCATTCTAACAGCTTCTGTCTCTTCCTCTGCTTTGCCCCTCCATTCCTACAGAAAACTTACTGAGTCAACAGAAGCAAACCTCCTGAGAATCAATCTAGTTTAGTGGTTGGGGGCCAAGTCAGGCTGCTTAATTTTGATGACTGGTTTCAGAAATTACCAATATGTGAATTTGAATAAGTTATGTAACCTCTCTTTGTCTCATTTTTTTTTTCATTTGTATCAATGGTATAATAAAGTGCTTACTTTATAAACTTGGCATGAAGATAAAGTGGGACAATTATACGAAGTTCAGAGCAAAGTGACTAGAACACATAGTAAATGCCTAATAGATGTTGTTTATTGTAATTATCCTCATTGTCTTCAGGGTTGGTCCCATCCTGATCTCAGGATTTTTCTGGTGACAATCCCAACTGGGGAATTAAAACTACAATAACTTCAGTCTCCATCCATCCCCATCACCATTCTTTGTATCCAGGGTCAATAGAAAATATTTTACGTGGTGGCATTATGAGTCAAGAGAGGGG
The DNA here is from genome assembly GCF_014898765.1 of Herpailurus yagouaroundi. Classification (NCBI taxonomy): domain Eukaryota; kingdom Metazoa; phylum Chordata; class Mammalia; order Carnivora; family Felidae; genus Herpailurus; species Herpailurus yagouaroundi. Next base: position 72,095,434 of record NW_024412394.1, read on the forward strand.
GAACACAAGGGAAAATAAAGATATAATAATGAAAAAAAAGTTTATTTCTAGACTAGCTGTGCCTAAGATGTCAGACAGGATTGGGGTCTATCTCCACGGGTAGAGTCTGGTGAAGCTGTGGTCAGATGATGGAGAAGCAGTGCTGAGCAGTGATTAAGAACTCAGTCTCTGGAGTCAGTCAGAACCTGGTTCAAATCTCAGCTCTGCCTCTTTCTGCCTGCTTCACTTTGGGGTAAGTTGATTAACTAATCCAAGTCCTGGTCCTCTCAGTGATAAAATAAAGGAAAACAATAAAATGTATATCATGTGGTTGCTTGAAATTTAGATAAGATAACGACCTTAAGTGGTTTAGCAGAGTATAGAGCATGGGTAGAGCACAGATCCACATTGACCAAATGGGCAGAGTCCATTGGGAGAGACCTCCAGAAAAGAGGGAGCCATGGGGAGGGGGACGGGGAGAGGTGGGGTTCCTTGCCAGAATCGACCCATTGGAACTGTGGCCCACTGTGGTTCCTGGGTTCAGGAAAACCTGTTGAATGGAGAGAAAAAGGCTCTATGAGCAGGAGAAATAGCAGGTAATCTAAATCTGAGTTGGCTCCTGCCCCAGAGGTTTCCTTCTCTTACAGATTAAAGTGTAAGTAGAAATGTCCCATCTACGATTCAAGCCTTTCAAAAAGTTGCAGGCAGACCGACATCCTTGACCTGCTTCCCTGAGGAAACTGCCAGGATTTGACCAGGTTGAGCAGAAAGCACATAGGAAAACTGTGAGGAACAACCCAAGGAATCAGCAGGGGCAGATATCATAGATCCCGAAACTCTACGGAAGGAGCTACGCTGTCCATCTGGGGAGGGTCAGGATTCACTGACCATTTTAATCTAACTAGGACAAGGAAGTGTTATCTGCTTTTGGATTTAGAAAGCCCACACTGACACATCTGACCTGAGCAAAAGTAACTTAATTTTATAGCAATTGCTTCGCTTACTTGCTGCATATGGAAAGGATGACAGTTCAAATCAGTGAGAGCATAAAGTGAAGTCAAAATTATATGCACAGACTTTCTCTGTCCTTGCTTCCTGGCTGAGAAAGAAGTACATAATGGAACTAAGAGGAAAAAGACTAATGGTAAATGGAAGCCATTTGGAAAAAAAGAAACAGATCATTCTTGGGTGCTTAACGAGAGAAAACACAGGATTGTGAGAAAAATAGGTTTGGGGGTGATAATAGAGAGCGTTGGAGAAAATGACAAGTTTGAACAAGAAAAGTATAGAAAACAGAATAAAAGCCGAAAGCAAGAAGAAAAAGGTGGTTTTCTGAGAAATGGATGAGGAGCAAGAAGAAACTGGACAATCCTAACACATGGAATCTGCCCTTACTTGGAGCAAAGAAGAAGGGGTACAAAAGCACGTTGCCGATTCATAGGGACTCTCAGTTTTTAATTTGTCTTTTCCTACATACTGCAATGCGTGACGCGATCTCGTTAGAATAAACATATTTGTTACAGTCAGTATAATTTTCCTACAAACAAAAATGTTTCCTTCAATGTGTTAAATGTGCTACAAAATATTGAGTTTTCTTTTTTTTTTTTTTTAATTTTTTTTTTCAACGTTTATTTATTTTTGGGACGGAGACAGAGCATGAACGGAGGAGGGGCAGAGAGAGAGAGGGAGACACAGAATCAGAAACAGGCTCCAGGCTCTGAGCCATCAGCCATCAGCCCAGAGCCTGACGCGGGGCTCGAACTCCCGGACCGCGAGATCATGACCTGGTTGAAGTCGGACGCTTAACCGACTACGCCACCCAGGCGCCCCAAGCTTTCTTAAGAATTCATATGTACTTTGCTGTGCAGCATTTAGTAATGGGTAGAATTCTAAAAGGATTTACTCCTGATGAGCGGCCGTACGTTTAAAGCTCATCTTTAATGCTTAGACATTTCATTGGAAAACTAAAAGAGAACAATTTTCCACGAACCTGTCAGTGTTTTCTGATTTGATCCACTTAGGAGTTCTCTGGGCTTTCCAAAAGCATTCTGGATAGTACAACATCTAAGCATAGCAGATGTGAGTAGGTGGGGGCATTGAGGGGCATATTCTTTGTGCAGTCTGAAGAATTCTAGAAAGGCTCCAAGTTCTCTCTCCTGCCCAGGCTGTCAGGGCTTGAAATTTTATCCTGAGGACACTTTTTTTTTTTTTCTTTTTTGAACTAAGATTTTCTGGTCTTTGCTGACCTGAAATTGAAATATCCTCTGTTGTGGTCAAGGCCTTTATTAACTCCTGAGGGTTTGATTATTGTGGAAGCATGGAATTATGGAACTAAAAATAAGTTAATGTTCCAAATTCACCTGTCTCATCCCAGTTTAGGCAACTTGTCCAAAATCACAACTACAGTCATCGACCTACCTCAGTTTGTATACATCCTGGTTGATTATTTTTACTTAGCGATGGTGGATCGTTTTTCTCTGAGAAGTAAGAGCCAAGAGTCAGAAAGTCCTGGCCTGCATGTGGGGACAGAAGGGAAAGAATGGCTGAAGGTGGAAGGCAGAAATAAATGAGATTTCACCTCCTTCTTGCCTGGGTTGGTTGCCATTGGCTTGTGAACACGCAGAGGAAGAAGGTAGTTTGGCCTTAAGTCTACGCAGGTTTCGAACCATTTCTTCCCAAACAGGAAGTCTTTACAGTTTTTAACTTGGGATGTTATCCATTTTAAAAGGGAGAAGCTAACTCGTTTGGGGCATCTCAGGCAACAAACTTTCTCTGCGGTAGAGTTGCGACGCTAAGTACAAGACTCGGGTGATGAGATTCAAGTGTTTTCCCAGTATTTCCTTCTCCAGCTGTGTTCTCTGATTAGAGAGTTAGCATTTGGAACTCTTACTCTCTGAATGACTCATATATATTCCAGTGACCAGGAAGCCTGCGGCTGTCTCCCCTTACCCTTTTAAAGTGCCATTTCAGTGCTTAGAAAACATTTCATCCATCAGTGGTATCAATACTTGTCATGCTGTGAAAGTTGACTGTCCTGGCCACTTGCACAAATAGTGAGCATGCAGAGCTGACCCAAATTCTACTCAAGAATGGAATAAGATAAGCTAATCATTATATAAAAAGTGGCTCTATAATCAATTCTGAGAGATCTACAAAAGAAAATGCACACCATGTCAGCTCTTTAATATGCCTCGTCAGTATTCGGAAAAACATATTTTCTCTTAATCCTTGCCTATTCTCCCTCAATTCTCTCCTAAAGTAGACTTTCAGTGCTTAGTGTAAAAAATGTAAACAGTAGGTATAAAAGTACAAAAAAGAGTCTCTTTTTCGGGAGCAGCGCTCCCCAAAGAGTTCCCATCCAAAGAAATAATTGCTCAAGCTCTGGTATATTTCTTTACCTGTAGATATTCATAGAGGATATGTACACACACATGCATACCCATTTGTACAGTGGGACCATGGCAAACGTTGTATTCTATGACCTGCATTTCCTTACAAGAAGACGCCATGGAAATCTTTCTGTTCCATAAAAAAGAAAACCACGTCATCATTTAAAATGGAAGTTTGCCCCATGATATGTTTAACTAGACACATATTGGCGAACACGTCAATCAGTGTTTCAAATTTTTAAGTGTCTTTTTTTTAAGTTTATTTATTGATTTTTGAGAGAGGCAGAGACAGTGCGAGTGGGGGAGGGATAGAGAGAGAGGGAGAGAGCAGGTTCCGTGTTGCCAGCGTAGAGCCTGACATGGGGCTGGAACTCACGAAAGTGCAAAGCTGTGACCTGAGCCAAAACCAAGAGTTGGACGCTTAACCGAGGGGCCATCCAGGCGCCCCTCCGATTTTTTGTTATTACAAACTATGAGGCACCCATGTGTCCAAGATCCACCATTGTAGCACCCCCAATACATTGCCACCACCTCTCTTGTTTGCCTCCCTGGCCCTTCCTGTCTGTGCCACGCAGTAGCTGGCTCTTTCATATGCTCCTTGTTGTACGTGGCGCTCTTAGTATCTACTTTAATCCATGTTTAACTTTTTCTATGTGGCGTATGAGCCCCCTGGAGAATGGAATTAGGTCTTCCAGTTCTTTACTGCCCCTCCCTTAATGTATAACAAAGACCATTGATATAATAGGAGCTCCTCAAATATTAATACTGCCAAATTGATTTTTATTTCAGTTTGATTTGTGGTCTCTGGGCAATTTTCCCTGTTGGAGGCTTTTGCCGATTTATTTTATTCTATCCAAATGTATCTAATCTTTGATTTATCCCCCTTTAAATATATGTACCTAGACACAAGCTGGTTAATACAGCTAGATTTTTTTTTTTATGAACCAGCAATGAAAATACAAAACAGATACAGTACTTACGGTCCACGTTCTAGGACCTGTTCTCACATACGTTAATTTGTATTCACATGTGGGAACTCATTTGTTCCTCACAACAACCAAATAACGGGCTTAGTTAGTAGCTTCGTTTTGCAAGTGGGGACACTGAAACATGGAAAAATTAAATTGCTCAAACCAACAGTGGCAGAATGAGAATTCTAGCCCCGATCCTCTGGCTCCAAGTCTATGCACTTATCTGTACGTAAATTGCTTCTCAACTCTCTGATGACCTTTCTTGGGCTCAGTGAACTCTTCTAGCTCAATGTGTTTGCACAGTTACTATTACAGAGACCTGAGGAGACAGGACTTTAGAGTAGGAGCTTCAAGCATTGTGGCAAGAGGAGGGAAGTGGCCTCCCCTTAGAGCCCATGGGAGGGGTGCCTGCTCCTTCCACCTGCATTAGAGATTCCCTCAGCACATTGTACGGCCATTTGTCTGAAAGGCAAATGCCGCTAATAGTTTAAAAGCACAAAGAGACTTCAAAACTGTTGTCGTCAGTGAGACTATAGATATAATATCCCATCGCGGTGGCTCCAAATATATACAGCTCTGATTTTATACCACCTTCTGCCCTAAAATCCACAGAAAGCAGTCTATTTACAGGGTAGGTTTGAGAGCAGGATGCTGAGTCAAACATTTGGAAAGGGTCTTCCTTTTTTTTTTGTTTACCACCAGTGAACAAGCTTTGGGTGGGCCCCTGGACATGTCTCATCACTTGCAACTCAGTTTCGCCTGGAAAGTGAGCTGTTTTATGAGTGATCTCCAGGCCATCCTAAAGAAGACACTTGGGGATGATCAGATATTAAATCCTCTGGAATGAAGGTGTCAGGTAGAAAGTTCTGGAACAGGTAGAGAGAGAAATAAGTCAGTTGACTGTGGCAGGGTTCTCTTTGTTCCCCATCTTGCTCTGCAGTGTCGTGGGGCACAAGAAAATAGTTCTGCTCTGCACAAAGGCAATAACCTCACCAAACCCATGCTTTTCCTGAATGCCAAGGATTTGCCTGAGCTGTAGATTTTAGGTGCAAAGAATATCAAGGTGATTTTGACAAGGATGGGAAATTAACTCTTCTATGTATTTGTGGGAGTAGGTAAGGTAATTTCTGGGATGGCTTTTGAGGTCCTTTTCAGCAGCTGGTTCTTATAGAAATCATGTATCTGAAGACGATAATACTGCCTCTTTGATGACAGCTTGCTCCGTGCTTGCAAATAGTGGTTTGCAAGGGACAGTTGGCAAAATCGTGAGGAATTTTCAATTGTCACACCTGGGAATGGGCTGGGGGAACAGTGTGCCACTGGCATCTAGTATGTGGAGGCCAGAGACGGTGCTAAATGTTGCACGCTAAAATGCACAGGGCAACCTCCTCAGTGAAGAATTATCCAGCCCCAAATGTCAGTCCTGAGAAAGCCCTGACCAGCTAATGCATGGCGAAGGCCTAGGCTGAGAAGAAGGTAATGATATGTGAGTCCTTACTTTGGTTGCCATGCAATCTCATTTCGTGAAGTCAGAAACCTGTGTAATGACAACCGAATGAGCTTAGAGAATATATTGCTACGAAGCTTTTTAAACTAGCAAGATAATTTAGGATTAATGAGCCCTCCTACCTTCATAAATATCTCCCCCAAAACTTTCTTTTAAAATATAAATTGAATTATGAACCTCATCTGTTTAGAACACTTTAATCGATTGCTCTCAGGAAAAATTCGTACTCCTTAAGTGGCCCATAAGGCCCTGCACGATCTGGTCCCGGCTCGTTCTCCGGCCTCTCTTCAGCCTCTTTGGCTGCTGTTCTCTCACCATACCAGCCCTTTACTTCCTCAAAGGTGAGGCTCATTTCTGCTCCAGGCCTCCTCCTCTAATCTTCCCTTCTTCCCTCTGCTTAGAACATCCCGTCCCAACCAAAGAACATCTCTCTCTACCTACTTGTCCCCAGCTCAAACGTTGGCGTTTCTGTGAATGTTCACTGAAGCTCTCCCTAATCTAAGGTAGGTTCTGTGTATTATTGTAACACTTGACACATTTCTAATCATGTATTTTTGTGTGCTTATGTGTTCATGTTTGGCTCCCTGATGGCTCTCGATCTCCCATGTGGGGCAAAGTTGACGCTGTCCTTTTTTAACTCACCAGAAGGTATTGATTGCTTAATTTGTTCATACATAGTTACTGGGGTGACAAATATAAGATATATCCTTTTTTTTTTAAATTTTTTTTAACGTTTATTTATTTTTGAGACAGAGAGAGACAGAGCATGAATGGGGGAGGGGCAGAGAGAGAGGGAGACACAGAATCAGAAGCAGGCTCCAGGCTCTGAGCCATCAGCCCAGAGCCCGGCGCGGGGCTCGAACTCACGGACCGCAAGATCGTGACTGAGCTGAAGTCGGACGCTTAACCGACTGAGCCACCGAGGCGCCCCAATTTTTTTTTTTAATGTGGCAAGGACAGATAACATGAGTTACACCCTCTTAACAAACTGTAATTGTACAGTACAATATTGCTAACTCTAAGCACTCTGTTGTACAGACGATCTCTAGAACTTATCCTGACAATGCTTTGTCACCACATGTCTCCAGTGTCTCTACCTTAATGTCTCTACAGACTAGGTTTTCTTTCTTGTTTTTTTTAAATCTTTTTTTAAAGTTTATTAGGTTTTTTGAGAGACAGAGCGTGACTAGGGGAAAGAGAGAGAGAGAGGGAGACAGGGAATCTGAAGCGGGCTCCAAGCTCTGAACTGACAGCACAGGGCCCAACGCGGGGCTCGGACTCACAGACCGTGAGCCCATGACCTGAGTCGGAGTTGGGCGCTTAACCGACTGAGCCACCCAGGCGCCCCAACTAGGTTCTCAATAAATATTTTTTGGAGGAAAGAAACTAGCTTTGAGTCCTGGAGGAAGATGATGCCTCTGCCCTCCCCTGCTTTTCTCATTCTCTCAGCTACAACCACAAAATACCGTCACTCTAAGGCAGGAACTTTCTCTGTTGGGTACAGGGCTCCACACTTTCGCTGAAGCAGAGACAGGCAGCTGTCCAAAAGCAGAGAACACTTGTTCAACGCAGCGTGTTGTGACACAGAGTTGATGCCTCTCTGCTGCACGATTCCATCTAGCGAGAGGCACTGCCTCTCTCTGGAATAACAAGAATGAGAAGGGCAGGACAATTTTTTCCCCAAAGTTTTAGGTTAGAACAACAGAGCATCTCTGCTTGAAGGATGCACTGCACTGAAGAAAAGAGTCCTAAATGTTATCCACGCTTCAGCTGGTCTTTTACAGACAGAATCTTGTAAGTTTCACACCCACGTAAATTCAGGGTTTGGACCAAAAAGGATAAGGAGAGCTCAGGACCTCAGGAAATTGTCTAGTCTATGCACATCACTTTTAAGGCAAGTCGAGCTTTATTGGCCTAATCTGGTTAGCATCGTGATATTCTGATTGCTAGCAGCCTGGTCTGCCTTAGTGTTTATCACCAGCACACCATCATTCTGTTCCAAAGAACTGGGACTGACCTGGTACACTTAGTTCTTTTGAATAAAGAGATAAAGATGTGTTTTCCTTTTTTATTTCTCTGAATGTCTGACCTACATTTTACCTTTCTGTTATCATGTAAAAGAACATTGTATTCTACTTATGGTTTATTATAAGGGGAGATTATGTTTCTGTGTGTAGGAATATATGATCCTCAGCTTGTGTTGGGTCAAGGTAGCCTACATATAATGAAGTATATTCACACAGTGAAAATCTTTTTATATATTTTGGTTCAGATACAGCATTTGCTTGTCTAAAATGAATAAACTAAACACAGAGGTCAAAAACTTTTTGAAGCCTTATGATTCCTTCCATTTGAGGTTAGAGATAAGGTTATCCTAATGCTTTGAGCTCCCCAAGCCAAGTAGTTAGAAATCGGCTTTTTAAAGGAAAAAAGATAAATGTTAATTTGCAGTTATTTTCAAATATGAATTCCTGTGAAAATGCTTCCACTTTGTTTTGGTTCAAAACTTCACTATCTGATGTTTTGAATTCAGATCACGTGTTTCACATGTTGATTATTACCTAGTGAATAACACAACAATGTCTGACTCGAAAATGATATTTCCTTTACTGATGACAAGAACATTTTCTTGGCTCTCTGCTACCCATGGAAATAAATACAGGCTATAATCTCGATGGTCATACTAATTATTTGTCATCAGCGTCACCGCCATCAACGCTTTAAACACTATTTTACTGTCATCGCCTATTGCCATCATTGTCATGGGGTTTTCCTTTCTTCCATCTAATCCTCCTCTTCCAATTCACAAAGGTCTGGCCAACAAAATTTGGCAAAGAACTACCTTAAAATCCACTTTAAGAAACAGTTAACAATAGAAAACTTTATCTTCTTAACTGATGTATTCTGCTGAAAGTTTTCAAAAAGCATGTTCCCTTAACCAGGCTAAGTAAGCATAAATGCTCTGCATTAATTTTGTGTTGCTGCGTAACAGGTACCACAGACGTTGTGCCTTAAACCCACACAAATGTCTTTCTCACCATTTCTGTGAGTTAGGAGCCCAGGCCTGGTTTCACTTCATCCTCTGTCTGGAGTCTCCCAAGGCAGCGGTCACGGTGCTGACAGGGCTGCGATATCCTACGAGGCTCAGGGTCGCCCTCCAAGCTTATTCAGGCTGGTGGCAGAATTCTGTTTCTTGCAAGTGTAGACGGAGGCCTTTTTTCCTTGTGGCTGCTGGCTGGGGGTTACTTTCAGCTCTTAGAGGTTACCGGCTCTTCTTTGCCCCACGGCCCTCCCTGTAACATGACAGTATGCCTCTTCCACCTCTCTCATGCTCAAATTTCTTTCTACAAGGGACATGTGGGTGGCTCAGTCGGTTAAGCATCCGACTTCGCCTCAGGTCATGATCTCACGGTTCACGAGTTCGAGCCCCGCGTCGGGCTCTGTGCTGACAGCTCAGAACCTGGAGCTTGTTTCAGATTCTGTGTCTCCTTCTCTCTCTGCCCCTTTCCTGCTCTTTCTCTCTCTCAAAAATAGATAAACATTGAAAAAAAAAATCTGTTTCTATAAGAAGAACATGGTCCCTTGTAAGGACTCACCTGAGGAGGTCAGGCCCATCTAGGATAATCTATCTTTCGACAAACTGAATACTAACTTAGCCCCAAGAGTGAAATCCCATCATAATCTCACAGCTTGCCTTCTCTGAGGGTGAAGGATTATACAGGGTTTGTGTGTATCAGAGGTCATGTTTTTGTTTTTTTTTTAAGTTTATCCATTTATTTTGAGAAAGGGAGAGCTAGCAGGGGAGGGGCAGAGAGAGAGGGAGAGAGAATTCCAAACAAGCTCTGCACTGTCAGCGCAGAGCCCGATGCAGGATTCCATCTCACAAACCTGACTTCATGACCTGAGCAAAAGTCAAGCGTTGGATGCTCAACGCTTAAGCCACTCAGGCGCCCGAGGAAAACCATCTTTAATTTCATCTACCACATTCTCTAACCCGCTTAGTATTTCTTCAGCTTTTTCCTATAGACCTGTGCTATCTAATACAATAGCGAGGAGCAACCTTGATCCTTTGATTGGAATGAATTAACTTGAAATGAATGAAAATCACACAAAATTGAGAATTCAGTTTCTTAGTCCCACTAGTCACCTTTTACACCCACAGTAGTCACATGTCATCATCGCAGAAAGTTCTGTTTGGTGTTATGGTTCGTCTAGGTTATCGCTTCTATACGACATAACTGATAAGACTTTCATTGTCTTCATGCAGAACATTGACGAAGACTGGAAATTGTTAGACTTTGTGTAGGCAGGCAAGAGGAGACATATTTTATTTTATTTTATTTTTTTTAATGTTTATTTATTTTTGGGACAGAGAGAGACAGAACATGAACGGGGGAGGGGCAGAGAGAGAGGGAGACACAGAATCGGAAACAGGCTCCAGGCTCTGAGCCATCAGCCCAGAGCCTGACGCGGGGCTCGAACTCACGGACCGCGAGATCGTGACCTGGCTGAAGTCGGACGCTTAACCAACTGCGCCACCCAGGCGCCCCAAGAGGAGACATATTTTAAAAGAGTATATGAATATGTGTTAAGTCATATCACAGAGGTGGTATGTTTTGCTCTAGTCCTAGTCTGAACCTCGGGGACAATTTCTTGCTATTGTCTTTTTGTTGTGGCTAATTGCAACAATGGAACAGTTCCATCCCCACAGAGCATCCTGTTGGAGAGTGCTTCGCAGAGGCCCATAAAAAAGATACACTTCAGCCTTATGCACAGCTCCTACAGTGTTGTCCAGTGGTACGTTCTCTGATGATGGACATGTTTTATATCTATGCCATCCAATAGAGTAGTCAGTAGCCATAGCAGTCAGTGGTTATTGAACACTTGAAGAGAGACTAGAGAGGAACTCAAATCTAAATGTTATTTGATTTTACTTATAAGTTCATAAACTAATTTAACATTTTGAATAGATACATGTGGCTACTGGTTACCAGAGGGGGCAGCCTAGGTCTGGAATAGGACACATTTACAAAGACCGGCATCCCTCAGAGGATTTGGATACTATTTTGCCATTTCCTGGAATACAAAATCTGGGAGCTCTTACGAGTGCAGTGGGAAGATGGCTGGGCAGGTGAGGAAGAAACAATGCGATGCTCTTAGCTTTTCATTATATTGTAGACAATTTTGAAAGTCTAAGAAAAGAGGTTGAAAAGTAAAATCTCCCAGTTTTAAATCTCACTTTAGATTCAAGTTAGCTTTTCATCTGTAGCAATTTGTCTGCCTCGAGAACTTTACAGCTTTATTCAGCTGGAAGAAATTTTCTCACAATGTTTCTCCTTGCATTCACTTGCCTCTTGCTTTGTTACATTTAATTATATCTCCCCTTAAGGCAGATGGGAGGGAAAACATCAAGTAAACATGTTCCACTTCAGAACTTGTTCTTCCCCCAAAAGGTATAATTTGTAACTTAATAAACATAACCACACTGTGATTTAATTAACAAGTCACAGCAACAAACAAAATAGTAAATCTGTGATGTATTTTGGCATGATGAGAATGGCAGATCTCTTTTAGATGAGAATTTAAAGTGAGGTAAAGTCAAATTTAGCTCAGTGTATCATCCCTTGATGTGCTGATGGCCCATCACAAAGACACACACTGCCTGTCTCCGTGAAACGTACACCTATTTTTAGGGATGACAATTTCCAGCATGCCAATGTATTTAGGTATCATTTCCAGATGCTCAACTTCTCAGGAACTGGACCAAATGTTGAAACCGCATGATACTCATGAGGATAACTATCTCCGCATTAACGACCACATGTAAAGCCCAAGTCAAAAATACAGTTAGGCAGGCAGATTTTATGGTTAAATTATACCATAGCTAAAGTTGGGCATTTCTACCACGTATAGTTTGAGAAAAGAAAATCCCTAAAGTCCTTCTGTTTGTATAGGAATAAGAGGAGATTGGCTACTCCACTTTTTTTTTTTTTTTAATGGATCAGGATGTCACAGTTTCAAATGAAGTGTCATTTGAAATGGCTGTGAATTGCTAAGACAAGGAGCCATCACAGACCTTGGCTTCTGTATGCACCAGAGAGGTTAGAGAAGGCCACTCCAGGCACTGGCTTTGGTACAGTTACAAGTTCCAGCTCCAGTTACCAAGTAGAGCTACAAGGAATAAACTTAGGGAACAGAACTCTGAGAATTTCTTTTTTTTTTTTTCCTATTATTTTAGAAAATTTCTGTACCTCCCCTTGTACCCAAGAGCCCAGGAATATTTCTACTCACTCTATTCTCTATGTCTTGGTGCCTCATTATTATTGTTATTTCCTTGAGCTACAGAATGATAAATAAGATTGGCTGTCAAGAGTTGGATGCTCAACTGATTAAGATTACATAACTAAGTAATGCACAGCAGGATAATGATACTTTGAAATATCACCCAAATCGTCTTCTTTCTTAGGTAATTCATTTCATATTCACTTCCTTGCAACCTTCCACCACTCACTTTAGGCTGTGAAGTTGAGACTTACTGCCATGGAAAAGAAGAAACAGAGGATAGATACAGCTGAAAACAAACTCTTTGACGAAGTCAACGGAGGGACTTTATTTAATCGCCCAGCAGACCCAATGGTCTGAAAACAAGATGCATTCGATTTATAATAAAGCAGAAACTTGAGAGAAAAGCAGTTTTGTAGTTGACTCACCTTGGTAGATTCAGAGCTGTGTTGGAACCACGCAGGGGGAGGCGACAGGATATGACATCATAATGTCATAAAAGGTTGTTTTTAGCTATGAAGGAAGGAAGATATTAAAATATATCCTATTCAGAGGTGAGGAACTTACGGAGAATTGGGACAGGAAAACAACAAACTGGGGGTTAGCATAGCCTATGCTCCACCCACCTCTGCTTTGTGGGTTAGAGCTCCTATAGATGAAGAGAACAGAGACTGATAGTTTGAGGAATGTGAAAGAGGGTCCTGCACAAACGTAGGGCTGTAGTTGATTTGTTCATTCATTCAACTGTGGTTTGCATGTGTTAGACATACACGCTTGTAACTGGAGTGGGCCCAAGAGAGCATGAGGGCAAAGAATTAAACACAGTGAATCTAAAGAACTTTTGAGGAATGTTCTTACAGGGGATGGACAATATGGGCCAGTATTGGAGGGAAGTAGAGTCAGGAGACAGTATTTTTTTTTTAAATACTTGAAAAATTTGTTTTTAAGATGAAATGGAAAATAGCATGTTGTAATCAGATAAGAATGACTCAGTAGGGAGGGGGAACTTGTCAGTGCAGGAGAGAGGCACCAAGTCACTGCAACAATGTGCTTGAATAAGTCACAGAGGATAGGAATGAGAGTTTGGTTTTGCTGGAAATAATAACAGGGACACCAGAAGTGCGGGTAAATTTAATAGTAGGATCAGAAATGTGAGCAAGCAGAATGTAACATGATGTGAAGGTTGTAATGATATAGATACAATGCATTAAAAATTTAGGAAGCTCAGTTCAGGATGGAAGAGATTCCAGCTATGAAAGATACAGATGACTTATTATAACCCTCCTGACTTTATTTATTTTTTTTTCAACGTTTTTATTTATCTTTTTGGGACAGAGAGAGACAGAGCATGAACGGGGGAGGGGCAGAGAGAGGGAGACACAGAATCGGAAACAGGCTCCAGGCTCCGAGCCATCAGCCCAGAGCCTGACGCGGGGCTCGAACTCCCGGACCGCGAGATCGTGACCTGGCTGAAGTCGGACGCTTAACCGACTGCGCCAGCCAGGCGCCCCAACCCTCCTGACTTTAAAGGCAGTAGAAAAGTCCAGTGGCTTGCATCTGGGTATGATCGCCTCCCTCATCGCCCAGGGAGATGTGGCGACATATGGAGATGGTTTTTGTCACAGCTGGAACAGGGGTTGCTACGGGCATCTCGTGGGTAGAGGTGAGGGAGGCTGCTAAAAAGTAAGCAGGGAATTCTTCCATCTGAAAGCATGTGACCTTTGGCTTAACAAGGTGGCCCAGTCAACCACCCACAAAGTAGCTGGTGTTGAAGTGACTCATTCCGGTTCTAGCTAGCCACCTTAATCTAACTAAACAAGTTCGATGGGAAACAAATATCCACGGGTATCCCAGGTCAACTGAGAACATGAAAATGGGGTTTACTGGCCAATTAGTCATGGGGGAAAATAAACTTCTTATGACTTTATCTTTTGAAGTCACGTTTTGATGCTTAGTATGGATCTTCTCAACTCAAATGAGAACACTGAAGATGCAGTTTCATAAGCTTTATAATCTTATGGCCATGTAAAAATATTATTATTTAATAACGAACAAACTAAGCCTCAGAAAAAAATAAGGATTTGAAAATTTGCCTATTCCTGATGCAAAGGTCACATTATCTGGTACATGTTTCGATAGGATTAGAAGTGGGTTTTGTAAAACCATCAGCAGAATGGACAGAATGGGAACGACAAAGAGGTTTGAAAGACCAGACCGTTTTAATTAAAACATTTTTAATGTTTACTTATTTTTGAGAGACAGGGATATGGCACGAGTGGCGGAGGGGCAGAGAGAGAGGGAGACACAGAATCCGAAGCAGGCTCCAGGCTCTGAGCTGTCAGCTCAGAGCCTGACTGCAGGGCTTGAACTTACAAGCTGTGAGACCATGATCTGGGCTGAAGTCGGTCGCTCAGCCACCCAGGTGCCCCTGAAAGACCAGAACATTTTAATATTCACTAACTTGAAGACAGATGTGAAACATCATCTAGTGCTTAGGCAGGATTTGAGGGAATGCTTTCTAAAAGTAATCTAAGTACTAGGCCCTATGTGAATGCTCCTATCTTGTTTGACAACCTGTCTTATTTTCCAAATTCACCGAATTATAGTACCTGCAAGAAAGAATACACAAGACCAATCGACTCTTACAACCTAATATTAACGTTACCAAGTTACACATAGGAACATAGATAAACAGCATGAAAAAAAAATCAACTGGCTTGAAAAAATATCAAAAGTATGTAGATTGTAATCTACCTCAAAATCTTTCAAAAGAAGGCAAGGCATAAACTCTACATAAACATAAAAAAAGCTAGTGGTATATATATATATATGCCCTAATATTGAACAATGAATTGGGCTTCTCTTACATTCGTTCCTTTACTTTTGAATGCTTTTAAAAGAGTTTTCTTTGTTATGTCACCTTGGGCTATAAACTGATCTATGATGCATCTGTCTGTATTTGACTGCCCACTATACACAGAACACTGACTTGGCTCTGGGGATTCAGTGATAAGTAAGATGTTCTGGTTGCTCTCAGGCGCTTGCAGTCCAGTAGGCTAGAGAGAGAGAGAAATATGCAGGCAACAGCAACATAGTGTGATAAGTTCTATGGCAAAGGTAACCATGACTATGCAACGTAAGGTCAAAGCGGGAGTACTTGACAGGACTTGGGAGATTTCTGGGGACGAGGTAGTGGCATTCTAAGCTGCCCTCTGAAGGGTGAGCAGTAGTGTGTGAGAGAGAGCAGAACATTTCAGGGAGAGGGAGCAACCTATTCAGATGTGCAAAGATGAGATACAGCGTAGGGCAGAAACCACCGGCAGAAATGTCAGTGGTTCAATATGACATTGGTCTAGAAAATAGGAGAGGCCAATGGGATTGTGCTGTGGTCTGAATGTTTGCTTCCCCCCGAAGTCCGAATATTGAAATCCTAACCCCCAAAGGTGATGACATCAGGAGGCGGAGCCTTAGGAGGTGATTAGGTGATGAAGGTGGAACCCTCATAAATGAGATTAGTGATTTTATCAAAGAGATTTTATAAAATTGTAAGTCCCCTCCACTATGGAGGACACAGTGAGAAGGTGCCAGCTATGAACCAGGATGAGGACTCTCACCCTGCCGTGCTGGCTCCCTGATCCTGGACCGTTAACCCCCAGAACTGTGAGAAATAAATTTCTGTCGTTTATAAGCTACCCAGACTGTGATATTTTTGTTATAGCAGCCCAAACAGACGAACAGACTGCTGAAAATAGGTAATCAGGGGCCGGATCACCAAGGGCACTTTATCCTGAGAACACTGGATAATCACTAGGACTCATTAGTCAGTGAAACAACATGCTCGAGTTTCTAAAATGCAGAATCTGTGGTTACAATGTGGAGAACGTATCAGAGAAGGATGAACTGGGAGACGATGAGCCCAGTTAAATGGCAGTTTTGGAAACCATGTGGCCCGGACAAAGGTAATTAGATCCTGATAAGAAGAGTGGGGGGTAAAGTGGACACAATTTTGTGATTGTTTAGATATAAGAGGCAAGGGAAATAAAGGCAATTGAGAGCGATCCCCATCTCTTTGGTTTAGGAAATTGAGCTAATGGTGATACCATTGACATGGGGAGGCCATCCAAGGGTTTGTAAGGAAGATCAGGTTTGTTTTTTTTTAATATAATTTATTGTCAAATTGGCTAACATACAGTGTGTACAGTGTGCTCTTGGTTTTGGGGGTAGATTCCCATGGTTTATCGCTTACATACAACACCCAGTGCTCATCCCAACAAGTGGCCTCCTCAATGCCAATCACCCATTTCCCCCTCTCCCCCATCTCCTTCCCCATCAACCTTCAGTTTGTTCTCTGTATTTAAGAGTCTCTTATGGTTTGCCTCCCTCCCTCTCTGCAACTATTTTTCACCCTCCCTTCCCCCATGGTCTTCTGTTAAGTTTCTCAAGTTCCACATATGAGTGAGAGCATATATCTGTCTTTCTCTGACTGACTTATTCCACTTAGCATAATACCTTCCAGTTCCATCCACAGTGCTGCAAATGGCAGGATTTCATTCTTTCTCATTGCCAAGTAGCATTCCATTGTATATATAAACCACATTTTTATCCCTTCTTCAGTTGACGCACATTTAGGCTCTTTCCATAATTTGGCTATTGTTGAAAGTGCTGCTATAAACATTGGGGTACATGTGCCCCTATGAACCAGCACCCCTGCATCCTTTGGATGAATTCCCAGTAGTGCTATTGCTGGGTCATAGGGTTTTTAATTTTAATTTTGAATTTTTTTGAGGAAGCTCCACACGGTTTTCCACAGAGGCTGCACCAGTTTGCATTCCCACCAACAGCGCAAGAGGCTTCCCATTTTTCCACATCCTCGCCAGCATCTGTTGGTTCCCGAGTTGCTAATTTTAGCCACTTTGACCAGTGTGAAGTGGTCTCTCAGTGCTGTTTTGATTTCTATTTTGCAGAGAAGATAAGGTCTATCCGCTATTGCACTCAAAGGCACCCACTAACTACAGTGAGCGTAGAGGTGCACGTTGATGTTTTCTCCCCTGCAGCTGCCCTACTTCCCATTCACAGGGTTCTAAATGCTACTGTTGGTAGTGGATATTTCTGAAGACAACTAGTAGGGTTTGCAAACAAATCCCTCTGGCAACATTTCAGAGGTATCAATTCAACAATTCTATTCTGACTGGTTTCTCAAGTCAACTGGCTCACTAATAAATGCATCCTAACTATTTGCAGAAATGGCCACTAAAGAATGGGCATGTTACAATATCTAGCACTCACGTTTGGAAAAAAATAGAATATTCTGAAACTAGTCTAAGGTGCTATCGAGAAGTGATACAACTTAGAAATGTATGCAATTGTTGAATTGAATCATTCATTGTATTGTACACCTGAAACTAATAAAATGCTTTATGTTCATTATATTTTAAGAAAAATAAAAAGGAAATGATGTAACGAGAAGAAACAGTATGCATTCAAATTATATCTTACACAATTCAGTAACAATACTATTAGACAGAGTCGTGGGTGAGAATATTCACTGGTAAATATATACTGAACTCAAAACATTGTGTTTGATTGCAGAGAATGAAGAACAAATTATGGGGATTAAGCAAATTTTATTTTCAGACAGATTTTGAAATTCTTTTTCTTGGTATAGTTAAAAATAAAGTATTAATAAATTGTTCCTTAGTAAATTGTTTGTTGCTAGTTTAGGGTATTTGGTAGAAATGAGTTATGTGTGACATGCCTTATCCTTAACAGTTTATTGTTTATGTTAAAGATGACAAAAATTATATTTTGTTTCTTTATGGAACCCAAGGTCTTAACAGAATTTGTGACAAGGAACATCTTATCCTAAAATGTTAATACTTTTTCTTTTTTCTTTTTGAAAGAGGAAGAAGGAATGCACAGAAGCTGTTTTCTGGTCTTAGGTGTAAATTTTGATTTTTCTTAGGTTCTATCTTGTTGTTCTGGCAAACCAAATTACAATTGTTGTCTCTAATAGAGTGAATCACAAAGTCATATTGAAGGTGATTTTAATGTTTCATCACGGCCCTGTTATAATGAAAATTTCAGAAATATTGTTCTTTAAGCATGCTGACATTTTTCAAACATTCTCTTTTTTTTTTTTTTAAATTTTTTTTTCAACGTTTATTTATTTTTGGGACAGAGAGAGACAGGGCATGAACGGGGGAGGGGCAGAGAGAGAGGGAGACACAGAATCGGAAACAGGCTCCAGGCTCTGAGCCATCAGCCCAGAGCCTGACGCGGGGCTCGAACTCCCGGACCGCGAGATCGTGACCTGGCTGAAGTCGGACGCTTAACCGACTGCGCCACCCAGGCGCCCCAAACATTCTCTTTTTTAAATGTTATAGCTCAGAGAGGGGAATGGGCCACTTTTAGAATAACATGCTATATGCATACGTCTGCCTTTTTAATTTCAATTGGAAGAAAGTGCAAAGATCTTCAAACACAGCAGAAATTGTGAATTAATGGGACCTGCAATTAAATCTTTTTGCGGCATAAACTGTGCCTACGCCTTAACAAAACAAGATGTCAGCATTGTGAAGGTCAAAGTTGCATAGCGTCAAATAGATCAAATGCTGAATTGTTTATAAACATGTTAGAAAAGCGCACCGCTGTAAAAATATTCTTATAATCTGCAGAACTTGACACTGACAATAACATTTGCTATTTAATTAAATGTTGAGAAGGCATTTATAGATAGACACCAATATACAGCAGTTTTCTTAGATTGTGTCTAGAACAACCTTTATTCTCCTTTGCAATA
>NW_024412394.1:72114370-72126990 GCF_014898765.1 Herpailurus yagouaroundi
GTTTTCTTAGATTGTGTCTAGAACAACCTTTATTCTCCTTTGCAATAATACCACCCGAAATACTTGACAAAGGAAGATATTTGTCAGTATCTACATTTCTTAGAATTTCATCTTGGCTTTGAACTTTGTGATCCAAGTGAGGTTTGGTTTTTTTTTTTTTTTTTTTAATAAGTGAGACTTATTTTTCACAGATTTTATGATTATTCTTTCTGGTGAATGTTTTCTACCCTTTTCTCACCCCAAATATGATTCAGGTTATAGGTAAAAGCTTTTCCTCTGGGAAAGAATAGGATATCAGACATGGACACACACACACACACACACACACACACACACACACACACAAATGAACAAGGTAGCACATGAGGCTCCTCTGCCAAAATATCCCAGTATCTTCCCATGCTTTGTGGATAAATATTTAAATTCGTTGGCTTTCCTTCCCATCAGCCAGCTTTTCGGGTTCTGTTAAAGTGTTAACATTAGCTGAAATGGCTTACTATGTATCTCTTAGGGACATATTGTATTGCCTCTGCTTTATGTTTGTTTTGTCTATTTATGTTGTGTTATCCGAAAGAAATGCCTTCCCTTCTCTGTGTGTGTTTGTGAGTTCCAGTGAAAAGATATTTACGTCAAGATAGTTGTCTCTACTGCTTTCCATTTGGGACTCGTTGCTTTTTTTCTGCCACAGAATTAAAAGACATATGCAGAAGAGATCCTCGAGAGAAACCACTGCTCGTTTTTATAAAACTGTGTCTCCAAGCTTCTGCGAAGAAACCAGAGTCCTGGTCAACTGAATCAGACCACAGGATGCTTCTTGCTTTTCTGGTCTTGGTCTTTGCCCTTGATTCCCTTAACTCACAATAACTTGGTGCTCTAGATCTTAGAATTCCAAGGAAAATACACACATTCATCTATCCTCTATCTGAAATGTCACCCTACGCATCTTGGCTCAACAATAACTAATAATGAAATTTAGTATCCGTTTAGTGTCAGTCGTGAGGCAAAAAAGCAGACAATGGAGCTTGTCTTTGAGCAGTTGTCAAATTCTGAAGAGCATTTAGAGTTTGGGGATGCTAAGGACTGAAAGGGGTTGCTGAAGGAAAGAGAAGCTTCCACTCTTTTCTTCTTTAAATTTTTTAACATTTATTTATTATCGAGAGACAGAGAGAGACAGAGCATGAGCAGGGGAGGGGCAGAGAGAGGAGGAGACACAGAATCTGAAGCAGACTCCAGGGTCTGAGCGGTCAGCACAGAGCCTGATGCAGGGCTCAAACTCACAAACCGGGAGATCATGACCTGAGCCAAAGTCGGATGCTTAACGGACTGAGCCACCCAGGCACCCGGAGAAGCTTCCACTCTTGTGTTCGGAACTGCTCTTCTTTCATGGGTGTTGTGATTTTTTCTCATAGAATATTTCATCTAAACAGATTACAATGGGCTAAAGAAAAAATAATTTGTTCTAGAGGTTGAAGTGAATCACTAACTCACTCTGTTTCTTCAAACTCAACTTTCTCTATGTAAAGCAGAAAGCACAGCTTTCCATGAAATTTGTCCTGACCTCTCCACCATGATATCACTTCTTGGAACTCCTACAGCAGTTACTGCCTGGGCTCTGGAGTCTGACAGTCTAAACTCTGTGCCTTGTTTTCTCCCATGATTATCCTGTAGTATGAGGCTAATAATAGCATCTACCTTAAGGATCCGTGGTGAGAATTGAATGAATTAAGTTACCAGTACTTAGTATGCAAATTACACTGATACCCATTACTATCATTATTGGCTATTTAATTCTATTCTGCCTTATGATATATATATATATATATGTTGTGTATCATAAAAGATATCAAAAGCGATCTAAATTGCTTTTTCATTTTACTATGAAATATTATATACATTCAAATAATTGACATATATGATATATGTATTATAGAATATATATAAGTAAGTATACACTTAGGCAATAGAACTTCCCCACCGTCACTATGTCCTTTTTCCGGGTGCATACCTCCTACAGTCTGCCGGAAGTTTTATAACATATGTATCTCTAAAAATTATAGTTTTTTTAGCTTAGTATTTTTTTCTAACATTTGTACATGGTGTCATTTATTTTTCAAAAGCAAGCGGTTTTTGTTCCTCAACATTTTCTTTGTAAAGGTCATATAACATGTAGCATGTACAGCCATTAATTCATTTTTGCTACTGAAGAATGCTGCATTTGATGAATATTCTACAGTTTGTTTTTCTGATTTTCAACCGAGGCACACTTTGGTTTTCTTCAGTTCTTCGTTAAATTAGCACTATTGCTATGAACATTCTCATACATGGCTCCTGGTATTAAATAGTTCTTTAAATATTTTACTATTTAATTTTCCTCTGCCCTCCTTCCCATCCCACCTAGGTTGAAAATATCTCTTAAAGTCTTATCTTCATAGCATTTACCGCAGCTTCTTGACCACAATAGGGGTACTCCACATATGATGGTTCATTTTATGTGTCAGCTTGACTGGGCTGAGGGATGCCCAGAGAGCTGGTACAACATTATTTCTGGATGTGTCTGTGAGGGTGTCTTAAGAACTTAGCTCTTGAATCAGTAGACTGAGTAAAGAAGATCTGCCCTCACTACTGTGGGAGGGCACTATCCAATCCGTTGAGGGCCTGAATAGAGCACAAAGGCAGAGAAAGGGTAATGTCTCTCTCCTTTTAGGCTGAGATGTCTATTTTCCCCTGTACTTGGACATTGAAGCTCCTGGTTCTCTGGCTACTGGATGACAGGCCTTCTACCAGCAGCCCCTCCCTCCAGGTTCTCAGCGCTGTGAGCTCAATTGAATAACACCTCTAGCTTTCCTTGTTCCCTAACTTGCAGGTAACAGATCATGGGACTGTTTGGCCTCCATAACCGTTTGAGCCTGTTCCCATAATAAATCTCTCACATATAACCTATGCATTCTGTTTCTCTGGAGAATCCTCAGACACCACAAAAACTGTGTATATTTGATGTAATCAGATAGATGTATCCATTGACCAATATATCAATGAATTCAATTGGCCTTTTTCCTTTTTCTGTCTCTTAGCCTTCTTCTCTTTCATATGTTGTCTCCTCATTTGGCTCTTTATTCTGTGCATGGGAGCCCTTTAGAATATCAATGGTATGTGCACTCATCTATAAAGTCATGTTCACAGTTAATGTACTCTTCAATATTACACACCCTCATACAACAGAAAAGCTACTTAACCTGTCCAAATTCATCTCTTCCACTCTAAAATGAGTGTAAAAAATATCTACTTCATAAGTGTGTTCTAGGGATTGCACATAGCACATTTAGAACGGCTAGTAGAGCAAAAGCTCAAAATATGCATTATTATTGTTATTATTATTATTCCCTAACTGATTTATGTGGTTAACTCTAATCTCTGTAGCCAGATGGTGTGTCCCTAGAGCACGAAGAACATTCTTATAATTACGCCCATCCACAGTGCTTGACATAATTCATGCGTGTTGAATTGAACAGAATAGTCAGAGGTTATTAAGTAACCATTGATTGGCTGAATCCCTGTTGAGCAACTCTTCTTCCTCCTTTCTCTCACTTAACTCTTGAGGGTAATTTATGGTCCTGTAAGATTGCCAGCTAGGACTGGAATAGAGAGGGGAGCCACAAGCTGTAACAAAATGAAGGAGAAATAATAAGAAGAAATTGTTCCTGGCAAACTTGGGTTCGCTGGAGGGTTGTTGGCGGGGGGGGGGGGGAGGGGAAAAATGGGTAATAGGCTTTAAGGAGGGCACTTGTTGGGATGAGCACTGGGTGTTATGTGTAAATGATGAATCACTAAATTCTACTCCTGAAATTATCATTCCACTATATGTTAACTAGCTTGGGTTTAAATTAAAAAAAAAAAAAAAAAAGAAATTGTTCCTGAGGCTGAGACCATGAGTAGACAAATTAGGTGGTCACCTCTGTAGTACGGCTTGACATATGTTAAACATTAATTTCAAAAATATCCCCTTACCTCCTGTCGCATTGTCACAAATCTCCACTTTCCGTCACTATTTTGGATGAAGACTTTTAGTAAAACTCATGTTAACTATACTACATGTAAATATGGAAGGGAGGAAGCAGAATCGTCCATGGAACGTCTGAGGGTGCCAAACAGATTATGCTAATGTCAGAATGTTTCTTCGCAACACCTTATTATAATACAAATCATTTACCTTGTGTTTCTCATGTGCCAGGCATCTTAGGGCATTTACAATGTTCACAAACCTCTTCAGTTTTTATTTATGTCTTTATCACAGATGAGGAAATTGAGAGCTACCAAAGTTATTTGCTCAGTTTATCCAATCACAGCTCCCCATGCCTAGGAATTAGAATTTAGAGTTCTATGATCCTAAACTCTCCTGTACTGTGAGGCTTTCCTCTCCTACCGCGGTCTGTGTTCTGCACGAGCCACAGTGAAGGCTAGCATGCTGGGATCACTAGAGAAGAAGTTCTTGACTTTAGCCAACAACACTAACAACACTGTAGCCCCATTGCCTGCATCTAGCTGGCTTCTGGTCACACAATAGCAAAGCCTAGTGTTAGGCTTCATTTCAGGGATAAGTGGGTTTTCTCAGGTTTTGGGGAAGGGGAGCTGCGTGCTTCTCCTGGATGATTTCACGTTGCAGCTTGCTCCTACCCAGTAACATGGCTGCTGATCATTGCCTGAACGGCTCTCTCCCACCTTCCCTTCCACACCTGTGGCCGCCGGCTTCCCTGCACACCATTTTGTCCGACAGGTGATTGTTGTCTTTTACCCTTTATTTCTTCCAAAGCACTAATATTATCAGATAATTACCAAATGTGCAGATAACAATTTTAACTGCATCTTGGCCAGGCTTGAGTTGTACACCCTAAGCCTTCGCCAATGGTTTCTTTACCTGCAGCTCAAGAATTCCCTGGATGTTCACCTGGTTTGCTCTCGCACTTCTTTCAGATCTTTTGTTGCTTGCTCGGTGCCATTTTTCCAACCATCCTATTTAAAATTGCAAGCTTGCAACCCATCCCTTTTCCCTCAAGTTCTAAACTTTCTATCTCACTTTGTCTCTCAGTTTTTACTCATAGGACTTCTCATCATTTTACTGATACAAATTTTACTCATTTTTTGTCTCTCTTCCCTCAATATAATTAAGCTTCAAGAGTAGGGGACTTTTGCTATCTTTGTTAACTGCTGTATCTTCGGTCTTAAACAATGTTGATTATAGAGTGGATACCAAGCAAATGGTTACTTAAGAAATTCATAATTTTGCTGGATTACTTGGACACCAGGGGTGGTATAGACTGTGATGGCTGAAGCTAATGAGGAAGGGGGCCTGGGTTCTCATAGGTCATTTCTTTAGGAATAGGCACTTTATCAACATGCAAATGTTCTTATAAAATTTATTTATTAAAAAACTTTGATAGAGACACATGAACTTATTTAGGATATTTTATTCCTTTTTCTGTCTCAATTCTAATCCATAAAGCTTGTTACAGGCAGTCTCTAGTCTGTACAGCAGCATCCTAATCTGGACATTCTGGATGTTGCAGATAGTGACCTTTTTCTCCTTTAGTTTAATCTGGACTATTTGGCAGAGATATTCCAGGGTCAGTCTGCTCTCGCGGTAGGAATGGCGACAAGAGATATAAGGGATGAGAAAATAGAAGGAGTTGAAGGACTTGTAGTCTGGTACCAACCTTTAGCCATCTGAGATTATTACCTATAACATTGTCAAAAATTGCTGATAAATGAGTAGCAGTTTTATTAGCCCAATACTTAGGATCATTCTCTTAGTGCCTGATTTGACATGGATTGCCAGGGAAGAGGGAAAACAAAACAAAACACCTTGGCAAGGGTAGTAAAGACATCGTTTGTGAATTTTAGAGTTCAAATCTAATTCTACATTTCTCATTATTGAGCTGCTCAAGCAAATTAGTAATAGGAAAGATTCTGAGATGTTCATAAATACCTCAAAGCTGGATTTCATAGGTGAAGTTGTAGAAACCGAGATCTTAAAGCTGACTTTTTTTCTAGTTTCATAAATCATGGTCTGGTATTTAAAGACTCATGAAATTTTTTTTTTTTTTTTTGCCTAGTGCTGGTGATATTTTCTTATAGTATGAAATAGTATTTATAGAAAATTCCCTAAGGTTAAGCTATAAATCTATTCTTTCAGTTCTTCCAAATTTTGTATTTGGATTTAACCAAGCCATCAGAGAACTGCACAATTGATCTGCATTATTTCAGGCCCTTGTAGAGTTGCTTGTGCAGAATTGCATTTTGGATTTATGCCATCAGCTTGCATTGAGGGGCATCTTAAGAAATAGCTGCAGGAAAGACACTATTGTACATATTGTAAAAAATTTGTCAACCACTCCTTCAATACAGCCTTATGGGAACTCCCAGAAAAATTTCTTTCTGGGTCCTGCAATAGGACAAACTGGGTTTCTTCTGAAGAAATGGTTTCTCTTTGTTTTACAAATACAGTGAATTAAATACAGTGATTAGTACTTTTGGTCTCTGCTTTGGCCTCTAAGGAACTGTCTGAGCCAGGACTTGAACAGGAACACGGAAGCCACTCTACACATTCCGAGTGTGAAGGATTATAGTTTGGAAGATTGCAAGCTGAAGCAGTAAAGTAAGTGATTCTCGAAAACTCGATAGAAAGTTACTAGACTCTCATAGCTGCCTGTGCTCCCACACACAATGGCCTCTTTTTTCCTTTGCCTTCTGAACCCACATGGGTGCTCCCCTTGGCAGCCTCGAACTTGGACAATAGGGAGAAGAAATTCTGAGATATATTTTCAGCTTCTAGAAGAGCTGGTGATAAGGCTGAACTGGTAATAAATAATTAAACAAACAAAAAAAGCATAGCACATTTTGGCTGCTTTTTGCTACAGGACAGGATCTAATAGAGTTTGTGTTCTAATTTTATACTTGGATTCAATAGACTTTACCCACCCTACTTTTTAAATCCCAATTTCCTTATTGATTTATTTATTTTCATTTTGCTGTATTGCAATTATTTCTATAAGCCACATGAACTCTTTTGGAAAAGTGGTATATAAATAAAAAAATTTGTTGGGAAGGTAAAGAAGAATGAGTTTATGAGACATGTGCATCTAAAAACAACCTACAACACATTAAATATGATTAGAGATATAAAATGGATGGTCAGGGTAACCCAGGGAACTGCCATACCGCTCTCCAGAATAGGACCCATTATCTTGGAGATGTCTTTCTGTTGTTACAGTGGAAACATTTTTTTCCCATTACTAACAGATTCCCAAAATACATTGTGAAAAATAATAAGACAATAAAACATACACACTTACCCAGCATAACTGAAAAAGGACATCTTTTATACAGGCAAATTTTCTATGCATCTAGGCTTATTCCTTTAAAGGTCTCAATTTTAAAATGCTAATAATTTTGGTAAATTTTTATAAATAGATATAAAAATTTTGTAAATAAAGATATGTACTAATATCATATGACTTCACTCATATGAGGACTTTAAGACACAGATGAACATAAGGGAAGGGAAGCAAAAATAATGTAAAAACAGGGAGGGGGACAAAACAGAAGAGACTCATAACTATGGAGAACAAACAGAGGGTTACTGGAGGGATTATGGGAGGGGGAATGGGCTAAATGGGTAAGGGGCACTAAGGAATCTACTCCTGAAATCATTGTTGCACTATATGCTAACTAATTTGGAGGTAAATTAAAAAAAAAAGGTATGTACTTCTGCCTTCTTAAGCAGTCAATAGTTAAAATAGTTCAAGCTTTTCATGCAGGTTTATGGGAAAAATAATGGAGTAGTAATCTATTACAGCGATGTGTAAAGGACTGTGGGATATAGAAGACTCAGATTCTTTAAAATGAGCTTAATTCTTATTTTTTCCTTTGGCAGTTGTTTCTTTTTTGCACTGTTATCCTCTGTTATCCTTGTCCAATGTCATATTTTACACACAGCTGTCCAGAAGAGATCTGAGAGTGGCTTTACCTTTCCAGTAGAATAAGTGTAATGATCTGAGTGTAAGAGTTAATATCTTTTCATGCTTGAGAGCTTCCCTTTTCTCATTTTTTCCTTTTAAGTTTAAGGCTATATATCAACTCCTGAGGTTTCCAGAAGCTTGACCTCTGAATGAGTGGGCATTATTGCATGTATTTGATCTCTTTAATAAGATTACAGAGTAATGAAATTTAGAGACTAAAAGAGACTGTGAAAGGTCACCTGGCCCACCACTTTCCCAAAGAGGCTACTTCCATTTAGAACCATATCGAAACCACTGCAGGCAAAGGGCAGCCTCTACTATTTTATAGTCTTTCAAAGACAGAAATGCTATGATCTCTGGTGGCAAGTCGTTTTTATGTTTTATAATTCCCGATTTCAGAAAATTCTTCCTTACTTAAATTGCTCATGCAGAAGTTTAAGCCTGTGAACTCAGTCCCTGAGGAGATTTGAAAATAAAACTGGGCTTTTGAAAGGACTTAAGAAAATTGGGTTCTGTTGTTCCTCTGTTTTACATTCTTTACGGCCAAAGTTGGCATAATGGTGTGTGTGTGTGTGTGTGTGTGTGTGTGTGTGTGTGTGTAAAAGAGAGAGAGAGAGACAGAGAGAGAGAGAGAGAGACTATCGATTTCTTTTAAATGCCCATCATTCATATTACATTCATTCATGGATCAAACTACTTGGCAAGGAGTTGGGCTGAACTATATTCTCACTAGGTCTCTCTTGATGCTAATTCACATTTACAAGCTAGCCAGCTATTTAAGATAAAGAGTGTAGTTTGTAGTTATGAGGTAGGAAAAATGTGAAATGGTATAGCAGAGGAACAGGATGGGGACTGGAACAAAGACCCACCATTATTCTTGGCATTTAAGAACTGTATGACTTTGAGCAAGTCAATTTCCACTGTGAAATGGAGATTAATAATAATATATCCTTTCTATCATCCCATAAAGAGGGAATTTTTGAGGACCCAAAAAGAAAATGGGCACATAAATTCTTTGAAAATTATAAGCCATATATAAATATATGGTAATTTTGAATTCCCCAAATACTTAGCTCTTTTATAAGTAGTGGATTGTAGAATTAGGAGAATCTGGTTTGGATTATAGCTTTGGCACTAACTCTGTGGTCTTAAGCAGTCTTTTAATGTATTTGAGCCACAATTTTTCCTTGCAAAATTGAACAATCAAATTGACCTTGTGGGGCAGTGGTGGTGATCAAAGATAATAAATGCAAAGTGTCTAAGATGCTGTTGCATAAACAGTAGGCATTCAGTAAATGCTAACTACTGTTGTCATAGGGATATTGATGCAAAAAAAATATTTCTATTTCTCTCACTCTTATCTCACATCTCCCATGTATTTGAGTATGCAGCCATACCTTTTTAATATTTCTGGAATGCACTCCTCCCTTATAGTCTCCGTGGCTACAGTATGATGAGTGCCATTATCTGAACTCTCATGGCATATATCAGGAGTATTTAACTACCCCCTTTGTTTCCAGTAATTTCCCCTTGAATCCAGCTTCTCTAATTGGATTATAACCAAAGTCATTTTTTATTTTTATTTATTTTTTCAAAGTCATTCACAATTTTTTTAATGTTTGTTTATTTTTGAGAGAGAGAGAGAGACTGCGAGTGGGGGAGGAAGAAAGAGAGAGGGAGACACAGAATCTGAAGCAGTCTCCAGGCTCTGAGCTTTCAGCACAGAACCCAACGCTGGGCTCAAACTCACGAATCCCAAGATCATGACCTGAGCCAAAGTTAGATGCTTAACCGACTAAGCCACCCGGACACCCCTGCAAAGTCATTTTTTAAAGAGCTCTCTGACCATTGTAGTAGTCTTTCTCAAACACTACCATAATTCTGCCATTGAATGAAGCTAACCAGTTTAAAAAAAAAAAAAAGGTGTTTTTTTTTTTTTTTAATTTTAAAGCCAGTTTGTTGACAGTTAAGATCCTTCATAGTTTAGCTTATTATCTTGATATTATCTTCAACCATCCTTTCTCAGTAATGCATTCTAGTTTACACAGACCTAGTGGCAATTAATCAACTATGCCATCTCTGGATCTTTGTGTGTGTTGCTTTCCTGCATGAAATACTACTGTGTTCTCATCTACCTTGCAAGTCTACAAATTGCTCTTCGGAGAATGTGGAGATTCTAACCTCCATGGCCACAGACATGTAGAAGAATCCATATATAAGTTTGAAAGGTATCTTGAAATCATAGGTATCTGGATTTTTCCAAGGGTACCATGACTCTTAAAATCTTCGGAACCACTATTTTGCACTCAGCTTAAATCTCTCCTTTACAAAGCCTTCTCTTTTCAATGATACTTTGGCCATTGAATATCAAATGACATGCAATGTTGTCTTTGCTATTTTGAAGAGGGCACTTACCACTATTGCTTTCAACAAGCAACCAATAAGTCAACATGGGATTCTGAGCAGATAAACTCCTGTGTGGAGTGCCTTCAGAGAAGATCCGTTGCTCAAGCTCTGTCTCATTTGACGAATACCTGGAAATCCACGATCAAAGTCCGTTTACCTAATATTGAGCTGTTGATTCCTTTTAATACACAAATCCATACATTTTAGGGTAAAATGTACTGCTTGGGCTATCGTCAACCATCATGCTTTAAAATAAATGAGCTTTAGGTGTTTTCCTAACAAAAAGAATGGTCCCAGAAAATATAAGGAAAGTGAAAGTGCCACCAAAGAGAAAAACAGGTTAAGAAAACCAAAGTCTAATTTTACCTCTACTTTGTTAAGTGACATTATAAGGCAATAGTCACCTCACTGGATGTAAGTACACTTGGGCCAACACAAATATTTCCCAAAGGGTACAAGGACACCATGAGTTTCAAAGGAATTGATTTCTCGGTATTTCAAATTCCATTTACTCTTTTCCTAAACCGATTACCTGTTGAATAAGCCTGAGGTCACGCTCAGAGCCCTCTCCCATCATTCCCCACCTCATTTCCCCCATTCTGTGAGAGAAGGGAAAATCCCTTACCTGAACAGAATCACATGATGGTGCATCGCTCTGACAAGTAAAAGCCTGTGGGCACGTAGAAGGGTACCATGGGAAAAACTGACATAGATGTTAAGAAAGTGAATAATTATAATTGCTTAGTAACAGACTCATTTGCAAGTGAATTTGATCCCAATGTTTTGCTTTCAACACCGTCAAAGAAGGTCCAAATTGAATCGTTGGCTGTGATGATTTTTGTCAGGTACTTCAGAAGTAGTGTAATAAATTGAGAGACATTATTATAGCAAAATTCTTTTCATTCCCGTCTAATGGTTTGTGTAACCAAATGCTTACACGTTATGTATAAAAATGAAAAATAAGAATTGAGTTGATGCTAAATCCTCCCATTTTTATCAGTAAGTAATATTTACCCATGGTTACATGCACTGAGTGAAGAATGAAAGCTCCATACATCTCATTAAGAAATGCCTTTCTAATAAAATTTGACTTTGGTATTCAATTATTATCCATCAAGTATACATTTACATTGTGTTGACCAATAGTGTATTAACAATAATTACAATATTGAAAAAATTTTCCTTTTATCATTTAGAGCTTTTTAGTCTCTGAAACTAAAATCACACACACAAAATATTTATTGAATTTATAAATATATTTGTATGTTTACATATGTAATAGTAATATATATAAGAACAAAGTTTTATATGATATATATGAAATATATACTTGCAGGAAAGCTTGATAATGATAACCATTTGAGAAAAATAATATATTACAAAATAATAAATTTTCCCATAGAAAAAAATTCTATGGGAGAAGTGAAATGATAATGCAGTTTTAAGGAAAGAAGTGTTGTTAATTTTCTAACCATTAAGAAGTGCTTTTTAGTAAAATTTTCAGTTGACAATGATATCAAATTGCTATTATAAACATCTGAAAGGATATCATATTTTCAATTTCAATATTTGCCCTATGCTAGAAATTATATTCTTTACAAGTATTTAGACTTGAGCAAATGTTTTACTCTCAGCTTAAAAAGTCACATACTTTCAAAATTCCTTTCTTTTAAAGTTTATTTTATTCATTTTGAGAGAGAGAGAGACAGGAGAGAGAGTGGGGGAGGGGCAGAGAGAGAGAGGGAGAGAGAGAAACCCAAGCAGGCTCCGCACTGTTGGTGCAGAGCCCAGCGTGGGGCTCGAGCCCAACAACTGCGAGATCGTGACCTGAGTGGAAATCAAGAGTTGGGTGCTTAACCAACCGAATCACCCAGTCACCCCAACTTTCAGATTCTTTTAGGGGATACAGGAGCATAAAGGTTTGAATGTCACTCCTCCCAGGTACACAGAGTTCAAAATGTCTCTCTCGGGGCGCCTGGGTGGCGCAGTCGGTTAAGCGTCCGACTTCAGCCAGGTCACCATCTCGCAGTCTGTGAGTTCGAGCCCCGCGTCAGGCTCTGGGCTGATGGCTCGGAGCCTGGAGCCTGTTTTCGATTCTGTGTCTCCCTCTCTCTCTGCCCCTCCCCCGTTCATGCTCTGTCTCTCTCTGTCCCAAAAATAAATAAATGTTGAAAAAAAAATTAAAAAAAAAATGTCTCTCTC
>NW_024412394.1:72127090-72392090 GCF_014898765.1 Herpailurus yagouaroundi
CGATTCTGTGTCTCCATCTCTCTCTGCCCCTCCCCCGTTCATGCTCTGTCTCTCTCTGTCCCAAAAATAAATAAATGTTGAAAAAAAAATTAAAAAAAAAAATGTCTCTCTCATTCCAGAATCATCTATTACAAAAGACTGTTTTTTAGGGTTTCTTTTCTTAAATCCTCATTCTCCCCAAACAGTAAATTCACATTACAGTGCACTGATCCCTCAAAGAGATCCCAGAGGACTTGGGGACGGCTTTGGGTGCTGAGAGTAAGGGTGCTGGATCAAGGAAGGAGAGAGAAGGATGGCGAAAGGGAGCAGTGCCAGAGACAAACATGCCTGGCCTTGTTCTCCGGGTCTGGCTTGGCTCTTCAGTGGGTCCTTCCCGGGTGTGGTTACAAGAGCTCCTGCAGTGGCTTCAACCCCTGAGGGGAGCTTACCTCAGAGGAGGGAGGAGCAGGTCCCTGGGTACTCCAGGCCTTACCTCAGGGCCACCTCAGGCGAATCATCTCCAAGGAAGACAATGAGGTAATGACCAGGCAAACATAATTCAAGGAGAGAAAAACAGTCAATTTTTATCTCATTGACTTTCAGGGATGAATTGGTTTCTCCTAGTTTGTCTTTCCTGTTTATTAAATCATGTTCAGCTCTTCATCATCGCAATCTTCATTTCCTTTAGGCTTGTTTCCTCATGTTCAATACTCCTTTGCTTCACAACACTTTCCATTTCTAGCTCCCAATTCAGTGCCACGGTTTTGAATGAGTGAGGGGGCAATGCTCTTGACAAATTCCCGAC
Source organism: Herpailurus yagouaroundi (assembly GCF_014898765.1). Taxonomy (NCBI): domain Eukaryota; kingdom Metazoa; phylum Chordata; class Mammalia; order Carnivora; family Felidae; genus Herpailurus; species Herpailurus yagouaroundi. The sequence goes on from NW_024412394.1 coordinate 72,127,875, forward strand.
TGATTTGTCCCTGGGTCTGAATTTCTAACATACTTATGAAAGTTAACACAACTGATAGATATTTTTTTGTGGTGCTGGGGAGAGAATCCTAAACTTCACAGAAGTGCTAACAACACAAAGTAATGACATGCATATTCATCCGACATTAAGCTAGCATGTTCTATCATGTAGGTATCATTTTAACTCCGCTTTTAGTGGCAAAATGACGCATGGGGCTTTGAGACTTGGGTTCCTGGGTCAGACGGTACTGTGACCAGCACTGTGTCTTCCAAGAAATTTTGGTTTGTAACATCTCTAGTCCTCAGTTTTCACATTTACACAATAAAGGAGTTGGGCTTAATTGATTCTCATTTTCCTTTTTCTGCTAAAACTTCGTGATATGATTTTCTTTTTTTTTTTTTTTTTTAATTTTTTTTTTTCAACGTTTATTTATTTTTGGGACAGAGAGAGACAGAGCATGAACGGGGGAGGGGCACAGAGAGAGGGAGACACAGAATCGGAAACAGGCTCCAGGCTCTGAGCCATCAGCCCAGAGCCCGACGCGGGGCTCGAACTCACGGACCGCGAGATCGTGACCTGGCTGAAGTCAGACGCTTAACCGACTGCGCCACCCAGGCGCCCCCGTGATATGATTTTCTAATATTATAATGGATGTTAATAGGGAGCTATTCTCTCCGCATCACATTTATTCATTCTATTCCTAGGAACACTGAGCATACTTCTCTTTGAATTTTAAGTATTTATGTATGTCTGGTATTTTTTGGTTAGAAATCTCCTTAATGGGAGGGACATATCTGGATTTAACTTTGGGTCCTCATATCTTTCCTACATTAGATGCTGTGTAAGTTTTGATTAGACTCCCCTGAAATTGTCTCCTTTTCACTTATTGTAATACTAATGCCAAGATTCATTTTGTAGATTAGTGTTGAGTGATCTTGTTTCTGTATAAAGTTTTCTTCCATTCTATTTCCCGTATTCATATTGATCTAACTTAATGTTCTGCCTTGTTAGTGCAAAATCAAATTTTTCTGTTTCTTGTATTTCTACTTAACCTCTCTAAACTTTATCAAAGGATCTGCATCCTGCTTTATTCTCTACTTACCCCATCACCTTTATGTCTTTGGCTGTCTTTCTGGTGCTAATCAACTCCGCTATGGGGCTTTATTTAAAAATGTTGGTGTTCAGGGGCGCCTGGGTGGCGCAGTCGGTTAAGCGTCCGACTTCAGCCAGGTCACGATCTCGCGGTCCGTGAGTTCGAGCCCCGCGTCAGGCTCTGGGCTGATGGCTCAGAGCCTGGAGCCTGTTTCCGATTCTGTGTCTCCCTCTCTCTCTGCCCCTCCCCCGTTCATGCTCTGTCTCTCTCTGTCCCAAAAATAAATGGACGTTGAAAAAAAAAATTAAAAAAAAAATGTTGGTGTTCAGAGAGAATAGAGGAGTGAATTATTAAAATCCGTGTTCAACTAATTTGCACTTCTATTTACATGACACTTTGTGTGATACTGGGAAAACTAGAGTTTTTGAAAGGTGGAACAACACATACATTTTATGTTTGCCTACTTCCTGTGTTTGCAATTTCCATGAAATAGATGCATAAGTCTGCTAAAGAATATACCCTCCTCCCTTATATTCAACCAAGAGTGAAATATAATGCTGTGATATTTAAACATGGTGAAAAGCATTACTATAAGTTGAAAATAATAAAAAAATCTGTTTTCAAGCAGAGTATGGATTTTTCAAAAAATTAAGAGGAAACATAATAATAAAAAGCTGCAAAGTGATAGCGGTGTAATAAATCCCCATCTTTTATTCTCTGCAAGCTTTTGTCCCCGCTTAAAGCACTCTAGAAAACACTGTCAATTTTATAAGTACAGTTGAAAGCTGAATTTTGTCTCAGAAAGACGAGGCCTCCTCACCGACCTTAATTTTATTTCTGGAAAAAATATAATTAAAAATATATTTCTTGGACAAGGGTTGCTGACCCTTGGCTGTTGCAGGGGGCATCTGAACCCATCTTCTCAGTCATAACTGTGAACATAGAATTTCGCCTGCTATTTTCTGGGAGCATGTTAACGATGGACTGGTGAGCTCTGGGGAATATTAGATGATCACTTTTAGAGGACGTCTCAACAGGGCGTGTGGGAGGCGCCCAGGAAGATATATAGCAGACACGAAAGAGATGGGATTCAGTTCAAACCACACTTCTCTCTCTCTTTAGAAGTGTGGTCTCATCAATAACCTGGGGATATCATACATGGTACCTACCCTGTGGAGGTAGGCCTGGCATACCTAATTGCTCATCAGTGTTTAATTTTACATAGGATCTTTCTCCTCTAGGGACATGCCTGACTCTGTTAAGAAAAATTGGTGAATTACAAAGGTTGGATCTGCAGGATATTGCCACAGATCTGAGTTGGGGGGGGCGGGTGGAATTAAAAACCAGGCGAAGGTGCTTGGATTTAATGTGACAGGAAATAAGGGAAGAGTGCACAGTTTTGCGCATAGAAACGCTGTGCTTTGGGAGGCAGTTTTCTCTGTGGAAGGTAGTTCATAAATCTACTCCCCTTTGGAACGCTGTGTAAGAGGACTTCTTTCTCTATCTGTAGAATGAGGTAACAGCCGTCCACCTCAGAGTTCTGAGAATCAAGGTCTAGAGTGGTGCTTTGTAACCATAAAGTATCACACAAGTGATACACAAGAAATAAGGGCAAACGACGTGGAGGAAGGCAGAAAGCAGCTTGGCCCAACCTCTTTGCCCAGCCGTGGACGTAGAGGATGATATGCACAGCTGTGCCACAAACTCCCATTTATGTTCTCAGATTTGTGTTTCAGAAAACAGCAAATACACAGCTGCAGCCTTTTGGATGTGTGGTGAGGCAAGGAGCTTGATACTTTTAAAAACACGTTTTAGGGGAGCCTGGGGAGCTCAGTCAGTTGAGCATCTGACTCTTCGTTTTGGCTCAGGTCATGGTCTCAAGGTTTGTGGGTTCGATCCCCTGTCGGGGTCTGTGCTGATAGTATGGAACCTGCTTGGGATTCTCTCTCTATCCCTTTCTCTCCCTCCCTTTCTCTCTCTGTCTGTCCCCTGATTGCATGCTCTCTCTCTCTCTCTCTCTGAAAGTAAAATAAAAAAAAATAAAATAAAATAAAATAAAATAAAATAAAATAAAATAAAAACATGTTTTAAACACAATAGGTCATGAAGTGAGTCATTTTAATTTTTTAAAAACTTTTATTTATTTTGGAGAGGCAGAAAGAGACAGAGCATGAATGGGGGAGGAGCAGAGAGAGAGGGAGACACAGAATCCAAAGCAGGCTCTAGGCTCTGAGCTGTCAGCACAGAGCCTAATGAGAGGCCCGAACCCACAAACTGGGAGATCAAGACCTGAGCTGAAGTCAAATGCTTTAACTGACTGAGCCACCCAGGTGCTCCTGAAGTGAGTCATTTAAAAAAAAATTTTTTTTGACGTTTATTCATTTTTTGATATAGACAGAGCGTGAGTGGGGGAGGGGCAGAGAAAGAAGGAGACACAGAATCGGAAGCAGGCTCCAGGCTCCGAGCTGTCAGCACAGACCCCGACGCGGGGCTCGAACTCACAAACTGTGAGATCATGACCTGAGCCAAAGTCAGATATTCAACCGACTGAGCCACCCAGGCGCCCCGTAAGTGGGTCATTTTAAATGTTCACATGTCTCGAGTACACATGGGGTATCATATTTAGCAGTCTGAACACAGTTCCTTGCACACTACTTCCCTGTCTTTTGCTTGAACACATTAGAACACACTAGAAAGCAAGTGAAAGGGATGTGACTGCACAGCTCACTTGAACCAACTTTAATCTGTAAAGAATATAATTCATGAACCTCAGTACTACTAACTATTTTTATTGGCAAGTGATGGGTAATACTTCTATTTGCCAAGGCACCAAAGTGGAAAACTGTAAGTTGGCCTGGAGAAAAGATGGCTTGCCTTCCCTTCTTTGTGAAAGTCATATGCCAGCCGTGAGGAAGAAGGTACCTTAGGGACCACGACCTAGGATCCTCCGTCAGTCCTTCCTGGCATCTTGCCAGCATGGGTACAACGTGTATTTCTCATCATCCTTCTTCCCCTGTTCCTCCACCTATCATTGAATGCTTTCCCTTCACTTCCTGCCTTTTACCACCGCCCTTTGCCCATAGTTCTTGTGTATTACCAACAAACTTTGGGAATGGGAATGGTGCCAAGAGGTATTATTATTATTATTATTTTTTTTAGTGTTTATTTATTTATTTTGAGAGGAAAAGGAGAGTGTGCGAAAGCGAGTGGGGGAGGGGCAGAGAGCGAGAGACTCCCAAGCAGTGCGTCAGTGTGACACAGGGCTCGATCATGACCTGAACAGAAATCGAGAGTCTGACCCTTAACAGACTGAGCCACCCAGGTGCCCCTCCAAGAGGTATTCTAATAATGTTTAAGATATGAAAGAGTATCTGGTAATTAAAAAAAAATAATAACAAGCAAACCAGTTCTTTCTTCACTGCCAGATGAAGATCAATGAACATGATTTATTATAAATTCTTTGTTATTGAAGTCGTTCACCCCTCCAACACACTTTCAGCTCCTGTATCAGTTACTATGACTCGTGCGAGGCCAGACCCCTACCTCCTTGCTGTGTTCGAGGGGCAAAATGTGTTTGGCCTCCGCACAGCCTAACGTGGGTCCCCAAAATGGAGAAGTCAAGGAGGAATGTTGGAGGCAAGTTTAAGGGTCAAAAAAATCATTGGAGGTAGCCAAAGGAAATGTTGGGGAAAAAAAGAAGATAATCAGAAATCCAGGAAAATGGGTCTCTGAAGTAGCAGTCTTAGCCAAGGAGGGTAAGAGAGAGCAGTGAAAAGTCCCGTCTGTTTTAACAACTTGATTATTGAGTGGTCCTTGGGGTGAACACAAATCTCCTGCCTCTCTACCTCAGGGGAAATGATTATTAGACTTACATCCAAAAAGACAAAAAGGGTGTGAGGGACAGGCTCTCCGATGAGATAAATATATACAGCACGAACACCAGAAAATATCTCCCCAGCAGAGAAGCCTAAAATAGCATTTTGTTCCCCACTGGCACCACCCAAATTGCTCACTGCACCTGGCAACTCACTGAAGAGAGAATAAAAAAAAAGCACTCTTTTATTTTATTACTCTGCATAGGTGTGTTGCCTTTGAAATAGTTCTGCTAAGCTTTCTACTTAATAGGAAACTGCTTACATTATCATTTGCAGCTAAACTTGCGTGCATATGTGTCTCAATTGTAGGAAAGTACTCAGAATAGTGCTTCTTTAACCCAAGGATGATTTTCACTCTAGACATCACATGTTAATATGAACTCACTTTTACACTCTCCCCTAAAATTCACACATCACCGGGCAGTTCTAGGTGCTGGGACCAGAAATTAATCCGGAAAGTCAGGGAACTTAGAAAATACAGTTGGCATGTCTTTGATTAATAGTCTTAATTTGACCTAACATGCAATTTCCAATTTGAATAAGAAAGAAATACTAGCTCATTGACCTCAAAGTTAAGCAGCAAAAACAAGTAAGCATGCCGGGAGGAGAAAGAATGTAGGAATTGTGTGATTTCGTTGAACGCCTCTTAGTTTACTCTGTTTTACCATCTTTTTTATTGTGATAGAACATGCAAAACGTAAAACTTACCATTTTAACTATTTAAATGAACACGTCAGTGGCATTGACCACATTCACAATGTCGCGCAACCATCACCACTATCTGTCTCCAGGACGTTTTTCATCTTCCCAAACTAAAACTCCAAACCTGCTCTCCCCTCCCCTGGGCCCCTTGACAGCCACCATTCTACTTTCTTTATCAATTTGACTATTCTAGTGGAATCTTACAGTTTTTGTCCTATTGTGACTGGCTTATTTCATGTAGCCTAATATTGTCAGGGTTCATCCATGTTGCAGCATGTGTCCGAATTTTCTCCTTTTTAAGGTCGAATAATATTCCATTGTATGTGCAAACCATGTTTTGTTTATCTGTTCATTTGTTGATGGGTACTTTGGTCACTTCCACCTTTTGGCTGTTATGAACAAGGCTGCTATGCCCACAGGTATACAAATATCTGTTTGAGCCCTTGCTTTCAAGTTCTTTTGGGTATATGCCCACAGTGGGATTGCTGGATCATATGGTAATCCTTTTTCTACATTTTTTACACGTGATCTTAGCCAAAAGGCCGAGAAGTAATTCTTTTTCTACATTTTTGGAGGAAACACCGTATCGTTTTCCAAAATGGTTTCCAGAATTTTATATTCCTACCAGCAGAGCACAAGGATTCCAATCTCTTCACATCCTCACCGATACTTATTATTTATATGTATGTGTGTGTGTATATATATATATATATATATACACATTTGTAGATTATATATTATATGTATATGTATTATATCTATATTACATGTAATTTATATATTATCTATATACATACACATACATAATACCATTTTTAATGGGTGTGAAGTGTTATCATCTTTAAAAAAGTAGATGTATTATTGACTAATTTCTGATACAGACTGAATGGATTTACAAATCTCGATTTTACTAACAGAATGTTTTATTCTTTCCGGGAGGGTTTCTTTTCAGTATTATTTCCCAGCAGACCTGTTACCCTCACTTATGGTCACGGAGGCACTAAAGGACAGAGCCAGAACGCAAAGCTAAGTAAGCCTGACTCTATCACACAGGTCACTTGAAACAGAATCTTATAGTATAAGAGGCGTACACGAAAGGAGTCGTTCGTATCACTGAAGGCTTACTGGTTACCAGACACGCAGCCCTGTTTTTACACGGAAGCAGACTGAGGTTCGGAGAGTTTGGTTCAACACTCAATACTATCCAGTTGTGAGTGGCTGGATCAGGATTTGACCTGAGGTCTTCATATACTCAGGTCAGACTTACCACTATGGCATACACTTAAACTTGACTTTCACAAGATGCATGTATGAAAAACTGCTGGGAAGCCATCCTACTTGTAGGACTGGTAAAAATGTGCTAAGAGCGTTTGTTGGAAGAACTGGCGTTTGAGCAGATCCCCGGAGGATGGTAAGGAGCTCAGGTAGATGGTGCTGGTGGGAAGGAGATTCTAGACAGAGGGAAAACGTGAGCCTCTAAACTAGAACCAGGTCTCACATGGCATTTCATAGCTCTCGCACCTTCCTGATCATGTATCTGTCTCCAAACTAGTAACTCAACCAGCAGGCGGCTTGAGTCACTTCCTGTTCTGGCTTTGTGTGAGTCTTCCTGCCCATCCAGACTGCAATTTGGTATTTGCCATAGTCTCTGCATTAGCAGGCAGCTATGCCTTCAGCTTCCTTTCATGTGCAGGGAATTCTACTCTGGCTCCTGGTTTCACGAAACTAGATCTGACTTGTAGGGATCAACTTCAGTTTCTGCTTCCCTAAAGAAGCCAAACACCACGCCTATTCTGTTCATAACTCAAAAACACAGCAGGCAGTGGCCTCAGTCCCTCTCACCGCCTCCTGTGGATGTTTTTGTTTTGCCTCATTTTGTTTTTGTTTGGTTCCTGATGATGTCTGGTTTTTTCCTCCTCTTTTTATTTGTGTCTCACTGTTCTGTGGTTGGAACATCAGGAATGCTTCAAAGTGTGACCGCATGGATCCTTCTTGACTACAAGTCCTTGAATAATGTTGAGGTGTCATAAATCAGCTAGGCTGAGGGCAAGATGGAATGGAGCGAAGGGAAATGACCTAATATCTATTCCTGCCTCCAGCAGAAGCACACAGTGCAGTCTGAAGGGACTATGCAAACTTGAGGTTATTCAAGGAGACACTTGTAATAAAAGGAATGCAGTATCCACAGCTGGGTCACAGCAGTAGGGGTCTTAGCTTTGAACTGTACTGAAGGCCTTAGCGTAGTTTGAACGGTCCATTCAAACCCTAAATGACAATGAGTTAGGGATAAAATAAGAAGTTCTAGTATCCACCTCAGTGGCCTGTAAACCCACTTAAGAGAGTGCTTCTAATGCAGCAGGAAAGAGAGAGCCAGGTAAGGTAAGTAAAGAGACATTGCACCTTGGGTCAGGTGTGTGCATGTGAGATTTCATCTCCTAAGAATAGATATTAATATTCACCTTTCCTTCTCCTGCCAGTCAAGAAACCAAATGTAGGTGGACACATGATGGGAGGTTCCAGCACTTCTAGCTGAGAAGTACTGGGAAACACCAGGGCTGACATCAGGTCCTTTTAACTCTGGCATTTTACAATCTAACTAACTAACTATATATATATATATATATATATATATATAGTCTATTTAGTTGTACTTGCCTCTTTTGCTCATAGCCAATATCACAGCGTGGCTGGCTATCATGTACTTGAAGTGCTTATTACAACTAAATGGAAATCAGTACAGTTTAGGTACCACATAATAAGGTATGCTGCTTAGTACCAGTACTCTGGAGTAATGTCTGTAAACATTAAAGGTGAGTTTTCGTGTCTATGCATTTAAATGGCTTTTTGTTGTTCAGGACCTTCTGAAGACAATACAGAAGGATTAACTGAGAAGAGCTAACCTGTTAATATCAAACTACAGAAAAGTTAATAGATAGGTGAACTATCAACTCCTATTTAACAAAATAAAAGTAATGTTCAGCTAAGACTTCAATGTGATTGTCATGGTAAATGAAGATTAATAGGGACTTGGAGATAAATGTAAGCCATGAGAAGCAGTGCTAACAAATATTCACAATTTTGGGGTCATTTTTAATTAGTTAATCTTTCTATCCAAGTATTCAAAAAATATTTATTGAAGGTCTACTACGTGGAAGGCATTGTTCTTGGCCCATGTTCCACACCCTAATAAAGCTGATGCAAGCCATCTTGGAGCATCTTTTGCTGGTTATGTGTTATCCCTTGCTAGTTGCATGTTAAACCACACCAAACCACCTTAACCTATTCGTTTGTATCTGAGATGACAACAGATCCCCAGAGAATTCGTTCTGAGAAAGAATGAATCTTACTATTGCTCAGAGACCATCTAGTAAAGTCCAGTGACTTTATGGCATGCTTTCTTTTTTATAACTTTCCCGCTTTGGCAATAAATGCTTTCTTTCCAAAAATGTATACTATAAAGCGTTGCCTTCATTCAAATATGCTGGGAAATGTGGGAACCATTCTTTGGATTTGGGTAGGATTAGAATAATTTTCAGACTGGATGCTACTTGAGAGAGCGTCCTATTTCTTACCTCAATTAATTACTTAGAATTCCAATACTCAGCGGCTTCTTCTTTTATCACCCTGGCTAATGTGGGTCACGGTCCACAACTCAAATGCTTATGGGATTAGTCAGAGAAGAAACATGAATGAAACAAGCTGGGTGCATGGCAATAAGGAGTGGTGAGGATGTGGACGTGTGGAAAGTGCACACTCTACCTGATGGAAGAGGATGACCATCACTCAGGTGCCACTGGATATCCCCATACTGGAAATCTGCTTTTATTGCAACCAGCTCCTCTAAGTTGTAAGCAAAGACAGATTCTGGAATGTTACATAGATTTGCCAATGAAGAATATAATAAAAGATTGAAGAATCACCTGACCAGAGGGAAATTTGCATGTTCCTCAGTTTCCATTTTGTGATCTCTCCTATACTCTGAAAGCTGACTAAAATGATTCACATTCTACCTTACTGGGTTGAGCTCTTTTAAAGTGTAATGTCTAGATATAGTCATATTGTACAATGTGAAATATCATTTCATTTTATAGTTATAGGCACAACCAGTTTTATAATCAATTCTAAAAATATAAAGACTGACTACACTTTAGTAATTTCTAGCTGTGTCTTCCACATGCAAAAGGAAGAACTGATATTATAATGCCATTTTCTTTCCATCAATCATGACACAATTTCTAGGAGAATCACCTTTGAAGATTTTAACAAGTTTATCAGAATTCTTTAACCAAATTAGGAAAGGTTCTGGGTGAAACATTCCTGAAAACTCCTTATAAGATAAGTAATCAAATCATCAGTGAAAGAACTTAATGCATGAAAAGTGAGAGAACTCAGAAGGGTTGGATACAGTTCTTCAAAACTATAATTAATCTCTGCTTTCTCTGCTATCTCCAGTCTTTAAAGTCACTGCTTATTTCCCGTGATCTTGAGCAATGCTGCCACATAATAAATAAGGTGCTCAATTATATTTCTTGAGTGAATAAATGAATGAAAGAAATGAAAGGAAATTTAGAGTCAGCAAATAATGATGATGGTCATAAAGTAAACCCCACTGAAGAAGACAGAAACACAGTCACAGGCATGTATAGAAAGAGGGCTCCTTGTGCCCCTGGGACAAATGTATAAAGATGTGCTGGCAACAGGCAGGTTCATCCTGGCTGGGAGGCTGTCATAGAAGTGAGCTCCAAAGTGAGTAATCTGGAACAATGGGACAACATTGAGAAAGGGGTAAATGTTTTGGAAATTTAAAGGAAGGATTGGGTTACAGATGTATTTTAGACCTGGGACAAAGGTGCCATGATTAGAAGTGTGGTAAATACAAAATCAACTGATAGGATGTTAGGGCTGGGTGTGTAACAGCTGTTGGACGATAAGACTTTCCAAGTCATTGCTCCATCCTCCACCCCCACATCCCCTGCCAGTTGCTGTATTTACCATTTTACAGTGATGGTTGATGTGGATTTCATAACACAGTAGAACTCAGCATCTTAGTTAATTAATCACATTAAGCTCCTATACTGGTAAAGTAAAATATCTCTTAGCTAAAAATATTTGCTTTGTGAAAAAGAGGCAGTTGAAGGCCATTGAATCCAATCATAGTTTCGAATCAATCAACTGAATTACTCCGTGACTTGATACATCAACATGGGGACTTTGTAATGAGCTATGGGGGAGAAACAATTACAGTTGCCAACTTATCATCTCAATATCAATGGTGCAATAAAAAATGAACCCTGTGTTATCAGCTGGTTTCCTTGTGAGCAGAATAACAAGTTAAACATGAGTATGATTGAGGGGCGCCTGGGTGGCGCAGTCGGTTAAGCGTCCGACTTCAGCCAGGTCACGATCTCGCAGTCCGTGAGTTCGAGCCCCGCGTCGGGCTCTGGGCTGATGGCTCAGAGCCTGGAGCCTGTTTCCGATTCTGTGTCTCCCTCTCTCTCTGCCCCTACCCCGTTCATGCTCTGTCTCTCTCTGTCCCAAAAATAAATAAACGTTGAAAAAAAATTAAAAAAAAAAAAAACAACATGAGTATGATTGTAAGGTAGAATGGGAGACAGTATTAGACAAGAGTAAATAAAGGGACTGCTCGGCTTTATTAATTATTGGATATTGTTCATTCCCCTTCACAAACAGGGCATAATCATCCTCTCTCGCTCTGGATCTTCACCATCTAGATTCTATTTTTATATCTAGATAGCTATCTAAAGTTTAAGGAGTCTTAATTATTCACTGTATTATGTATCATATTTAATTCTCACAGCAACCCTATAAGACCTGTATTTTAATCAATGTTTATGAATTGAATTCTTGAGTAAATAAAATGATTACTTTATTATTTTATTGAATACTAATTAGGTTATTGAAATGGTGGTTATGACATTTCAAGATGTAGAAATATTGATATTTTTTCAATTAATCATATGTTGAATTTTTACATATTTTTGTTAAAAAAGCATATACGTTTCAAAATATGTTAAAAGTACAACATGGCACATGACATAACAGTAATGTATAATTAAGACATAGATTAAAATAGACAAGTAGTTAACCTCCTAAGAACTTTTCAGGAAAAGTTTTGCAAGTTTAATATCTAAACATAGGGGTTGTTCCTCAGAGGTATCTACTTTTAGTAATTTTTCTTTTCAAAGATTAAAAAGAAGAAGATTAAATTGTGGCTACTTCATTTATTTTAAATTTGGAGCTTTATATAAAATGCATTGGAGTATTTCCATTAGACTATTATGGTTTTACAAATGTGCACACACGAGCTATTGTATGGTCCAGTCATGGTAATTAGGTGATTGTATGACCAGGACATTTGGTTCCTACACTTTGTGGTAATTAAATGATTAAATGGCATGAAGGAGAATCATTTTGTTTGTGAGAATGCTGTACGTCCATAAGATATTTCTTCAAATTTCAAAGCTGAGAAACTCGATCCCTCAATCTTTGGTTATTTTAATCGCCTGAAACCTTTTCACCATGAATTGTTTAACGTAATAGATGATGGGGTATGATGATAATACCTTGAAAGTGCCAGTAATCTTCAGGCTCCCCTCAGCCAGCATTCAAGACAGAGAGGAGAAAAAAAAAAAAGTGAAATCGTGGGCACATTCACCGCTTGGCTTGCATACTACAAGCCAAATCTAATTGTGTACTCCTTACCCTATTACTGGGCAATATGAATGGCATATGTGTAAAATATGCCTACAATTAAATGATTTTCCACAGTCCTGTGTGTGCTTTGGTGTCTGTCAATGTATATAATCGAGTTTACACTGAAGTAGATGGGATCTGGGTAGTTTTATACGAGTCCTGGAGTATCACAGGAAAAATAATTCAACTAGGAAAGCAAACCTGTTAGTATCTTACCTTTTAAAATTGACGAACCATGTGTTAGTTTTTCTTTATGTCCTCAAATATCAGATTGTGAGTAAGAGTTCTGAAAACAGGCATCAATCCCATTTGTATTTAAAAATTAAATAAACAAATTAGTTGAAAAGTGCAACACAAAAAATGTTTTCAGCAATTTAGGCTCTTGTCGGTGAAGGCAAGCATGAAGGGAACAGCAAAATCTTATTTATAAAAAATGTCTTTGATTTTCATTTTTGCAGCATAATAATGTGGTGTTTCGATTGTATAAAGGGTATTTTATACCTTTTATATCTAAAACAGGAATGACTAGCTCTAAAACGAAAATAGCTGTAACAGTGCTTTAATAATTGAAAAAGAGGTTAAGAAGACCCTTGTAAATTTATCCTTAATCATAAACCGTGTGAAAATTATAGAATTTGAAAGTCAATTTATTTTTGGCAGGTTCTTTTTTTATGTGTATGTTACAGATTAAAAACATCTAATTTGCATATAAAAATCTAGGTAGCGTGTCTTGTGGTAATAGAAGTACTTAGAAGGCTGAATTAGCCCCTTTGCTATGTATGGAGAACTGCTATAATAGATTCTGAGTTAAACTGTATGTCTAGGCTAAGGTCCTGAATGGGCTAATGTCCATTAACAATCAACAAATTAGTGAATTGCCTTTATTGAAATTTCTTTTCTCAAACTAATGGTTTGTTTAACTGATGGCTGATGTGACCATTAGGAGCTATTAGCATGTTAAGAGGGTATTAAATAAAGCCAACAGTTGGCCTTTGAAACAAAAGGATAAACACAGCACAATTTATTATTTTGCTAGGCTAAGCAAACATGGTTTCGATGCATTACTGCCTTCTAACAATGCCAGTAGTCATCTGTTGAATAAATATTCTATTGGACTAAGAACAAAAGAATCAGCAAATCTATGATCTACTGAACTTCTAATTGTTGATGTGTTTTAGCTGATTTGTGGACTTCAGCTGAGTTATATATATATGTGTGTGTGTGTGTGTGTGTGTGTGTGTGTGTGTAGACTCATCTAAAATTTCATATTGTGTTGGATTTTTTCTATCAAATATCATTATTTGGGATAAGGAAAATGCAGATTACAACCAGATGTGGGTGAAATTGTCTTAAATCGAAACTAGTTTCAAATATATAAAAATTCTAGCTGGGTAATAAAAAAATTATTTTTCTGTAATTGACCTTTAAAATCATTTGTTTTCTTGGCATGGAAAGCAGATGTTTACTTTTGTGGTCGTGTATTTACTTTCATATTAGGTGACTGATTTAATACTTAGAAGGGCAAAATGTCATAGGCAGATCCTGTACAAGAGGTAATCAATCCCCTGTAGTATTTCAAAAGGTCCTTCTGAGTAATTTTTCTTTTCCTGGATGTTCAAATGACTATATATATGGACTTCTAAAAAAAGAAGGTCCACAAACTATTTTTGTAGTAGATACCTCTAATCACAGAATTAGCTTATATCAAAGTTTAAGTCACATAGAAATCAATAAATAGATTTTATTAAAACTGGGATGAGAATGGAAAATAAACATGAAAGAAATCTTATCCCGAGGATGACCAATTTTTCGTGATTTTCCTTAATCATAAACCATGTGTGTATAAAGTAACAAAAAAACCTGGGAAGAAAAGTGACATTCTGAAGTTGAGACATTTTACTATGTTCTACAAATCTCTATTAAAAAGTAGATAACTTAAAAATTAATTATTGGAAAATGATTTCTCTGATAGCCAAATAAAAATTCAGGTTGTGTTATATCTTACCAATTAAAAAAAATCATCTCGTGACAAGGTGATTCCTGCAATAAACATTTTTCACTCATCTGCAGTCTGTCATTGCTTTTGTAGAATATCACACAGAAACCAGAAGCCTAATATTGGAGGAAAAGAAAGTTGTCAGAGCTCTGAAATCAAGGGTATTCTGTGGTGGTGGCAGATAAGTTTGGAGGAAAATATCAGATCGACTATGAAGGAGCTATGTGCTTGGACAAGAAGTTTGGGGTGATGAATGGTTTCGGGCAGCAAAGTAGCAGTCAAATTTATGTTTATGAAATATCTCTGAAAGCAAGTTCAGATGAATATAAAATGATGTCTTAGGAATATGAAGCTTTTAGAGCAATTCAAACAGGAAATAATGAAAGGCCAGATCTATAAGCAGTAGTAGAAAAGATGGAGAAGGAATAGAGTCAACTTTTTGATAATTTTGTTAATTCGCTTTGATAATTTCCTTTCCTTTCCTTCCATTATCTTCAGAGATTTTTTTTTTCTTTTTGCCCCATTTCAATTGAGTGTTGTTAAAATAAACTTCATTGAAAGTTTGACCAGGTATGTGGTGGTTGGGGGTATAACGGGTATGAGGAGGGGAGCAGATACACCTTCTAATTCCAGGAGTGACAGACTTGATGGGAAAACTCTCCTGTGAACACCCAAGAGTCTGACAGTCAACCTTCATCTAAGTAATTAATAAAGGTGTGAAAAAGGAACAGGCATGACATCCTTGAGGAATTTGGTATATCAGTGCTTACCACACCTTTTCCACTGTAGGATGACACAGGCATTGCTCAGAAGAAGCCTCTTTTACACCCCAAATGAGCTAAATCCTTTCCTCTGTCTTCTCCATTTTGGAGACGTTTGCCAAGCAGCCCAGGACTAGAAATTTAACAAAGATGAAACCCGTTGCATCTATATTACGTCCAGTCCCCTTTGGGCAATCAGGCTAATTATAACTATTGATTCCTCAATTCTATTACTCTGTTAGAGAAAAAAAAATAGATTAAGCAGACATGCTTTTCTCTGTACTTTTTTTCAATCCTTCATTTTCTTTTGGGTGCTTATACATTGATTTTTGCAAGGTGTTTAATACATACTATGCACAATTATAAAGTTCCCAAAAGTTGTTCCTCTCTTCTTTTACTTTGAAATAATGCATGGTTGCCTACAGAACATCTTGTCGTGACATAAAGATAAGTGAAATTTCTCATTTTCCCTCTTTGCTTTCTCTCTGTTTCTCTATTCACCCCACCCCAAATCATCTGTTTTCCATGCTGGGCAGATTTCTTCCAGGTCTCTCTGGGTTACCCAGGAGACTCCTCGGAGCGTGCTCCTCTTTTAAAAGGCCTGTCTCTTCCCTTGTGGGGGGCAGCTGGAACAGGATGGTATCAGCTGGCTGACAGAGTACAAAGGGAAGCCTCCCAGTGCTTTCTTCCAATGATCTGGGTGAATACCTGCCTGCAGAAGCGATAAACTAGTGACATACCTCTCTGAATCTGGGTCCCTTCCTTAGGTCATTTCTCCATACTCAAGCCTCTGGGGGTTTAACTCCCAGGATATAAGAAATTGCAAATTGCAAACACATCTAATTAGCAGTGAACTGGTCATGTATAGAATTGACATTGAATTTGACACTGAACAAACAACATAGGCTGCTACAAGACCTCAGTTTAGAACTTCATAGCTTTCTACGCATTGTAGGGAGGACAAAAATGGACTACAGCTAATCAAATGAATGTAATAAATCCGTGGGTTTAAACCAGGTCCACGTTTATTTGGGGATCAAATTGTTCTTTCTCTTCTTTTTATTGGAGTTTGAGCATTCTTAGATATAACCTGACGGTAATACAGCAAAGAAATAGAATTTTATGAGAAAGTACCCTCAAGAATGGGAAAAATATCTAGAAGCAATGGGTAAAACTAGTTGTGGCCAACAAACACCTTAGTCGCCAGACACATGTACCAGTTAAATTCTAACTGGATCAGAACCGTCTTAGATCAGGGCAAGGGCAGTCCCCGATCTGGGCCCTATGTTTCAGAGAGCCCTGTAGGTCACAAACGCAGAAATTCATTGAAGGTGAAGCACATAAGCCATCTGTTGGTTGGGATCTGCACTTGTGACCTGTAACCCTAAACATCTGCTCTTGTGACTAATATAATTTAGGCCCCAAGGAAATGGATATTTCTCCTACATCTCCTGCCCCATGACCTTGAAATGAAAGATGACTGCATGTCAATGCCATGGAGGTTTGTGGCATGTACAACTGCTGACATCAGATGCAAACGATGTCTTATTCGAGGGGACAAATCTCAAATGTGAGGCCCAGTGAGTTCTAACACACTGAACAATACCTATGTAATTAGTTCCCTCCAATCCTTAGCACTGCCGAGAGGAACTGCTATCCTAACTTCTAAAACTGTAACTGTTGCTATCTACTACTTTATGTAAATGGAATCACGTACAGGACTGTTTTGTTCAATATTTTGAAATCCATTTATGTTGCTGCTGCTAGTTTGCAACCTCAAGGGCTTTCCTCATGTAATCTGAAACTGGTCCCCCAGAACACACAGTGCAGGGAGGGACTGAAGAAAGAGGCAGACCATCCCAGATTGAAAGGTGGCAGGCAAGGGAACTTAACATATATCTTGGGTGGCTGCAAGACGAGTAGTTTCTGCATTTATCAGCCATCTCTTCAAAGCTGACCCTACTGGTTTTAACTGGGTTGAGTCATGTATACCATCCAGATGGTCTCAACAACACATCACTCTTTCAAGGCTGTATCCACAGGGCAGCTTCTGGGAGTAGGGAAGGCAAGGGCACATTCCAAGAACAGGGCAGGGGATGAGAAGCTGCCACTTACCTGGGTTTATCTCACCAGTCAATCAGCAATCAATGACCTCCCCCAACAGATGCATATAGTTAGAATTTGTTCATTGCTGTACAGTATTTTATTGCATGAAAACACCAAAATGTATTTATCCTGTTTATTGTAGATGGACATTTGTGTTGTTTCCAGTTTGGAAACAACTGCTATGCATACTCATGTTCATGTCTATTAGTAAATCTCTATGCTTATTTCTTTTGGGTACATATCAATGAGTGGAATTGCTGAGCAATAGGTATGCATAGGTTTTGTTTCAGTTTTCCAAAGTGGTTGTATTGATTTTTTACCCCCTGCCCCCAAGCACTATATAGGAGCTGCTGTTATCCATCATTGCTAACTCCTGCTATTTTCTGCTATTTTCATTATAATCATTCTTGTAGGGGTATACTAGTATCACCTTATGGTTTTAATTTAATCTTAAATAAAAACCTAAATAATCCTAAATCCTAAATAATCCACAACCCCCCACCCCAGAACTAAGAAATGAACTTAGTAAGGTTGCAGGATACAAGATTAATAAACAAAAATTTATTTTTCTATATAGACTAGAAGTGAACGATCCAAAATAAAAGTTAAAAACTACCATTTATAATAGCATCCACAAATACAAAATACTTCTAAATAAATCTGACACAAGATGTAAAGGACATATATATTTTAAAATCAACTTCTTATTTCTCTCTGTCTCTCTCTGTTACACACACACACACACACACACACACACACACACACCTTAATAAAATTTTAACCTACATTGACTTAAATCTATCGATTTGAGGGGAATTGCCATTGCAATATTGATTTTTATTTCTGTGAAAATGGTGTAGCTCTTCACCTATTTCAGTATTCTTTAATCTCTCTGTTATATTTTCTCTCTCTCATTGAAGGGTTTCTATAGATATTTAATTAGATTTATTCCTAGTATTTGATTTTTAGAACAGCTTTATTGAGAAATAATGGTATATACTAAATAGCACATACTCAAAGTGAATGACTGAATGACTTTGGCACTTGTGAAAATCCACTCAACCATCACCACAACCAAGGTAATGAACATATCCATCACAATTTTTTTTTAAATTTTTTTATTTTTTTTATTTTTAACGTTTTTATTTATTTATTTTTTTGGGACAGAGAGAGACAGCGCATGAACGGGGGAGGGGCAGAGAGAGAGGGAGACACAGAATCGGAAACAGGGTCCAGGCTCCGAGCCATCAGCCCAGAGCCTGACGCGGGGCTCGAACTCACGGACCGCGAGATCGTGACCTGGCTGAAGTCGGACGCTTAACCGACTGCGCCACCCAGGCGCCCCTCCATCACAATTAAAAGTTTCCTTGAATCTCTTGGAATCCTTTTCTCCTGAGGTTCCCTGCTCTTCTCTATCACTTAACCTGCAAAACTGTTCTGCTTTTTGTCATTATAAATGAACATATATTTTAGAAATTTAGATAAATAAGATGATACAGATTATGCTATTTTGCCTTACTTTTTTCACTTAGGATAACCATTTTGAGATTCATCCATGTAAGTGTATTCACATATCAATAGTGTATTCCTTTTGATTCCCCAGTAGTGGATATGGCACAATTTAACCGTTCACCTGCTGATGGGCATTTGGATTGTTTCCAGTGTTTAGCTATGACAAATAAAGTTGCTGTGAACATTCATGTACAAGTCTCTGTAAGTACAAAGGCTTTCTTTTTCCTTGGTAGGGCTAGATTATACCATAGGTATGTGTTTAATATTTGAAGAAACTGCCAATCTGCTTTCCAAAGTGGTTATATTTTTTAAATTTAAATTTAGTTAGTTAACATACAGTGCAATATTGATTTCAGGAGTAGAATCTAGTGATCCATCACTTACATGCAACACCCGGTGCTCATCCCAACAAGTGCTCTCTTTAATACCCATCACCCATCTCGCCCATCTCCTACCTTCCTCCCTCCATCAACCTTAAGTTTATTCTCTATAGTTAAGAGTCTCTTATGGTTTGTTTCCCTCTCTTCTTTTTTTTATATTATCACTTCCAGAGTATCAGAGTCCCAGTTCCTCTACAGTGTAGTTAACATTTCATATGATCAGTCTTTTTATGTCAATATAATTAGTGTATAGTGTGTCATGAAATCTCATTTTTATTTTTATTTTCATTTTTATGACTGATGATGTTATTGACTTACTTGTCATTGAACATCTTCTTGGAAAATATCTGGTCAAATGTTTTGCACATTTTCACAATCAGTTTGCTTTTTATGATTGACTTTTGAGAGTTCTGCATATACTTTGATATTTTTTTTATCAGCCTTATGATCTGTAAATATTTCTCTTACTTTCTGGTTTGTCTTCTCATTCTTTTAACAGTGTCTTTCAAAGAGCAGAAGTTTTTAACTTTGATAAAGTTTGCTTTGTCATTTTTTCCCTATATGGATTATACCTTTAAGGTCATTTCTAATAACGCTTTGCCTAACATAAAGATCACAAAAATTTTTCGCTATGTTTTCCTTTATAAGTTTTATAGTTTTAGACTTTATATTTAGAGCTAAGATCCATCCATTTTGAGTTAATTTTGATATGTGATGTGAGATGTAAGTAAAATTTACTTTTTTGGAGATGAATATACAATTATTTCATCATTTCCCAATGAACTAAGTTTGTATCTTTGCCAAAATTAGCTGTCCATATATGAGCAGGTCTGTTGCTGGACATTCTATGGTGTTTAAAAAGTCTATTTGTCTATCCTGGTGTCAATATCACGTTCTTGATTATCGTAGTTTTGTAATAAGTAAAACAAGTTTTCAAATCAGGTAGCATTAGTTTCCCAACTTTGTTCTTCTTAAAAGTTGTTTTGGCTATTTTAGGTCCTTTGCATTTCTGTATACTTTAGAAGGAACATGTCAATTTCTACCAAAGTGTCTTTTTGGGTTTTGCCTGGGATACATTTGAATCTATAGATCTATTTAAGTCTATAGATCAAGTCTTCACTATAGTCTTTCAACCCAAGAGTATGATATATATTTCTATCTCATTTAATTTCCCTCAACAATATGTTGTTAAAGTCTTCTATATCCTTCCTGATTTTCTGTTAGTTTTCTATCAATTATTGACTGGAGAATATTGAAATCTTTGACTACAACAGTGGATTTATCTATTTTTCCTTGCAGTTCTGTCTGTTTTTGTTTCATGTATGTTAAACTCTGTTAATAGACATCAGCATTTAAGAATTGTTATGTAATCCTAATGAATTTATTCTTATCATTAAGAAATGACTGTTCATATTCTTTGCTCTAACCTACTTTGGCTGATGCTAATACACCACTCCAGTTTTATTTTGGTTGGTGTTATTAAAATATATGTTGTATCATCCTTTGACTTTTGAACTATTTATATCTTTAAGTTGAATATGTGTTTCTCTTAAGAAGCATATAGTTGGATTTTACCTTTTGAGATCTTCTAACAATCTGTGACTTGAAAAAAGTATGTCTGTATTATTTATATTTAATGCAATTGTTGAGATGACCAAGTCTAAATTTATCAGCTTTCTGTTTGTTGTGTTGTTGTATCATATGTTTTTTTGTTCCTTTTTTTTCCTGTTTTGCTTCCTTCTTTTACATTGAGTATTTTTTATATTTCTATTTTATCTCCTTGGTTTATTAGTGTAACCATTTATTTTCCTATTTAGTGGCTGTTTCTGAGTTTATTTACATTTCTTCCTTATGACAGACTACCTTCAAATGATATTATAACACTTCACATATATTCACATAACTCAACATATTCGCATATTGTGATGTTCTTGTGAATATTATGTTTCTATTTCTTCCTTCCTGGCTTTTGTATTATTGCTATATATTTTACTTCTGAATTTTTATAAAACTTACACTACATTATTATTATGATTTGGTTACACGATCAGTTATATTTTAAAGATATTTAAATGATAAGAAAAGATTTGTACATTTACTCATGTGGTTACCATTTCTGCCTTCTTTTCTTTTATGTGGATCCAACTTTAATTTGGTATCAGTTTCCACCTTCTAGGAAGACTTCTTTTATCACTTTTTATGATACAGATCTACAAATGATGAATTCTTTCATCTTTATATATCTGAAAAAAACCTTCATTTTTGCCTTTACTTTTGAAAGCAATTTTCAATAGGCATGTGATTTTAGGTCATTTCCTTTCCTTTGGTTATTCAAAAATGATGCTTTGCTGTGTTCAAACGGATACTTTTTCAAATAAGAAACCTGTTTCCAGTCTTATTTTTATTTCCTATGTAGTACGTCTTTTTTCTCTGGCTGCTTTTAAGATTTTATCACTACATCCTAGCAATTTGATTGTGACATGAGTTCCTGTAGTTTTCTTTATATTTTGTGTGCTTGGAGTTTGTTGTGGTTTTTTAGATATATAGGTTAATCGTTTTCATCAGATTGGATAATATATCAGCCATTTCTGTTCAAATATTTTTCTGCCCTTCCTCTAAAACATCTACCTTATCATGTATTTTTGGAAATTCTAATCATATGTATATTTGACACCTTGAAGTTGTCAGTTTTGCCTGCCTCAAACCAGCAAATGTTCCAGAGAAAAATGGCTGTAGATCTGTTAACTACTTCTCCAGGATTCCTACTTTTCCAGAATTTTAGCCTCTTTAGTCTTTTTTCACCTCCACAGCTCTCTGATGACTTTAAACAGAAGCTTTTTTTATTTTATCTGACTTTTCTATTGGACTTGGTCACACACAAACTATACCATCTGTATTAGCATTCTCCAGAGAACTTCTTTTCTATTTTCTATCTATCTATCTATCTATCTATCTATCATCTATCTATCATCATCTATCTATCTATTATCTATCTATCTATCTATCTATCTATCTATCTATCATCTATCGATTATGAAGAATTGGCTCATGATTCTGGAGGCTGAGAAATCCTACAACCTGCAATTTGCAAGCTGGAGGCCCAGGAAAGCTGGCGGTATAACCCAGTCCAAATCCAAAGGCAGAAGAGTCAATGATGTAAATTCTAGTCCAAGATCAGGAGAACTATGTCCCAGTTCAAGCCGGGACAAGCAATGAGAGAATGAATCCTCCCTTCTCTTGTTTTTTGTTCTATTTATACCTCAATGAATTGGATGATGTCTACTACATTGGGAAGGTCAATCCAGTTTAGTGAGTCTATCAATTCAAATGGTAATCTCATTTGAAAATACTCACAGACACACCCAAAATAATGTTTAATCTAGGCATCCATGGTTTGGGCAAGTTGACACATAAAATTAACCATTACAGCATCCTACTCGGAAACATAATTGAAGTAGCTTGATATTTAAAATAGTTAAATGTGGAAGCTAAAGAACATCTTGGATTATAAAAATCCACATTGAAATTAAATTTGTATATATGCAATTCTCTTAAAGCATTAACTAGATCTGTACAATTTACATTAGTGTTTACAGTAGAAAGCTAGTTAATAATTTTATAGATGGCAAATATCATGATCTTAGTAATAGTGACTTTTGTGAAAAGTTGAAATATTTTCTAATGTTCTGTGCACAAGGACAATTTATTGTGTGTCTCCAATGTGATGTTTGAATCTGATATGAAAAATTCATTATTTCTGAATATAACTATTGTTTTAAGAATTTTATTGACAACTTTGGTTGTTACTGTCTCAGCATAGTTTCTTGAAGTTGAAATTATTAAAAACTCATCTAATAATTAAAATGGCTAAAAATCGTCTAATTTGGTATTTAAGGTACATCATAATTTTATGTATATTTTGAATTTTTATAATTTTAAGTTATAATATTTCAAGGGAGAAAAATAGAGCATATTTTACTTGGAGGTTTTAGTTCAATTAATAATTTATGTATATTTAATGATAGGGTATGTGGACATCCATTTGTACTCTCGCTCTAGGTCATGCAAATAGGGTCAGTCCTAGCCATTATGTTTGTGTTAAAGACAATTTAAAATTCCTTCTTTTTTTTTCTGCATAGACTTGAAGGATTATTTGTTTTACAATTAAAACAGAACAAAATAAAATAAAATTTCTTTTTGCTTTTACCAACTCTTATTTCATACTATCCTCTTAGATCAGTTGGGGTTCAATCCTAGAAGCAAAATCACTATGAATGTTATGAAATAAGAAATTTATTATGTAAAATAAACCTCCTACCATTGTCGGAGGAGTTGGAGAGTAAAGGTCTGAGAGAATCAAAGAAAAGTCCCTAATTAATATGGTGTTGATGAGTGACTGGGAACTTGAAGAAAGAAAAGCACTTCTGGGTGCTGGAGTAGAATTGGTATAACAGTCCGTGTAGGTTGTTGGTTCTTTATGACTAAGTTCTCAATGAAGACACTCTTGGCCTGGGTTGCTGATATCCAGTAGGGTCAACTGTCAGGAAAGAGAGATATACATGGAGCATTAAGAACAAACTGACATCTGCCAATCATATTTAACAATGTCATCCCTTAGAGCACAATGTCTACTTCACTTCTGCCTCCCACGTAACACACCAGTTTTTCTTATGGCTGACCTTAACCCAGATTATTTAGGCAAGGGAATTCTGGGCTATTTAGTTTTGTGTTACCTAAGATGATACAGTAAAAATCTACCACATGTCTGTGATCTTATGTGATAGGTTCAAAAATTAGAGAGGGGAATATTGAGGTGAAAACAGAGTATGTGGTTTTCCTAAGAATACCATGCAAAGTGTCTTTTTTAGGACTCTTGCCTTCTGGCTTTTAGATGAGTGTGCTCAGCATCGAGCCTGCTGATGTGCTTATTTCTAACTGTACTCTGTGTTTTCCTGTTGCATTTATTAGGCCCACATTTGGATAAAGAAGGATGCTTGTCTAGCAGAAATGTCTGAGTTCTCCCAGAAATTACACAAGAAAACAATGCTGAAGAATTGGGGCAGCCAACTTAAATTAAGGATAACCATTTCTGGAAGAAGTGATGGTCGCCACCACTGGCATCATTAACCACATAAAGATCTTCCAGAGCTTGGTAAGCCAAGTACACAGAGGAGAAATGATGTCTCCATCAGGAAGAATTGTTCCTTGTTTTTGAATTTATAACTTAATGCTGTGATCTGTTCTTCTTAAGTGTCCCTGAATTTGCTAAAAATTTTAAGAAGATGCCATCTAGGATTTAATATTTTATGTAGTAGAAATGTTAGTATTTTATGCCTTGGGTTCTGTGTCTTCCGAGAAACTTCCCTGTTGCAGGGCTTCCGTGGCTCCTGTCATCTGCCAAAGTATGGTTGGGATATTTCCAGTTATGTTCTGTGACAAGGTGGTACTAAATAGAAATCTATTTTTATAAACAGTTTTGCTCAATTACGTTCCTACATAAACACAAAAACTCTCTCATCAAAACTCATGGGGTTTCCAGAGTAGAATGTCTCCAATTGCCAAGGAAATCACAATAATGGGAGACGCATATGCATGGTAAAGCACCCTCTGGGGTCCTGAGCACTCCAAAGAATGAAAATGGTAGGGTATGCTAGATTCTTGGAAATATTTCAGTACAAAGTAATATTTATATTTTATAGACAAAGCACCATACAGAAAGAAAATATAGACATTGTCCCAAGTATGTATGCAAAAATTAGTTTTCTTAAATTCTAAAGGGAATAGAATTTCTAATACATTTATCACTGTTTCACCATGTCTCTTTTCAGTTTTGTAAGCTGCATTTTACCTTGTAATGTATTGTGTTTATAGAATGCTTCATTTACAAAGCATTTTCTTTAAAAATTATATTCATTTCTCACAATAAAAATAAGGTCAGTATTAATATTCTCATTTTACAAAAGGAGAAATAGATACAGGATGACTGAGTTGTGCAAGGTCGGAGTGCCAATGGAATAAGGCAGAACTGTCATCAGTGTTCTGAGGTCACAGAAACCTTCTCGTACAGTCTGCATAGCACAGATGAGCAGTGTACCATATAGTGGCAATATTTTTTCCAAAAGGTCTCAAAGCCTTTTACACTGTAAGTTTAACTTACACCCAAGTCTCTCTCATCTGATAAGATTTGCACTTTTTGGTAGCTCATGACCTATCACTTTCTTTTCCTTCTCATCCAAGCATTGAAATTGTAGCCTATATTGCCAGTCCCTATTCACTTTCATTCATGTCTAAATTCTCAGCAGCATGGTTTCTGCAGCTTCCACATCTCATATGATCATGTTGATCTGATGCCCAAGTATTTATTTCCTGAGTATAAAATGAAATGTAATCATGGAAGGTGTTATATTTTTATTGAATTGGCTGTTTTATTATAAAATGCCACTCTTTATCTTTAGTGATACTTCTTGCCTGGCCTTCAAAAGCTAATGTGTTTTCCTTTACATTTCATAGAATAGTTTTCCTTTTCTATTCTTTTATTCTCAAACTTCTGTGTTCCTAATATTTAGATGTCATCTCATGTAAATAGTACTTAACCTGGGATTTAAAAAAATCCATTCTGAAATTTTTTGGTTTTTAACTGGAGTGTTTAGTCCATTTATATTTAATGTACTTGGGCTTATGCCTGCCATTTTATTGTTTGTTTATGTTTCTTTTAAGTTTATTTATTTATTTTTGAGACAGAGAAAGAGAACATCTGTGTGTGAGTAAGGGAGGGGCAGAGAGAGAGGAAGAGAGAGAATCCTAAGCAGGCTCTGTGCTGTGAGCATGGAACTGGATGCAGGTCTCGATTTTACAAACCATGAGATCACGACCTGAATGGAAATCAAAAGTTGGACACTTAACTGACCCAGCCACCCAGGTGCCTTGATTTCATTTTTTAAAAAAATCTTTTATTTCCATGTGTTATTTGTTCTTTTATTCCTCTGTTGTTTTTCTTTTTAATTAACCACAATATTTAATATGCTATTTTTTAATTTTAAAATTCATTTTGAGCATATTTATACATTTTGATGTTCACAGTATTTCCCTACTTATATTCTCTTTTTATTACTAGTCACTCTTTTCTGAAATTTTGTGCTCCCAGGATAGTTTTCTGTTCTTAAAATATCCTTTTAATATCCCTCTAATATTTCTTTTTGTTAAATGTTTATTTTTGAGAGAGAGAGAGCGAGCGCATGCGCGCGCATGCAAGTGGGGGAGGGGCAGGAACCCATGGGGGAGGGGAAGAAAAAAAAAGAAAAAAAAATGTTTATTTTTGAGAGAGAGAGAGAGTGTGTGCGCACGCATGCAAGTGGGGGAGGGGCAGACACACACACACACACACACACACACACACACACAGAATCCGAAGCAGGCTCCAGGCTCCGAGCCTTCAGCACAGAGCCCAATGCGGGGCTCCAACTCATGAACTCCGAGATCATGACCTGAGCTGAAGTTGGAGGTTTACCCAACTGAGGCACCCAGGCGCTCCTCCCTTTAATACTTCTTAGAGGGCAGCTTTTGTTTGTCTGAAGACCTCTTATTTTGTCTTTTTTTTTTTTTTTAAAGGGTATTTCCTATGGTCATAGAATTCTGTTAGCAGGGTTTCCCTCCTTATACTTTAAAGATGTCATTCCACTGCCTTCTGATTTGGCTAATTCTGTTGAGAAGTCAATTATATTTTTGTGCTCTTACTTCTTTAGAAGTAATATGTCTTGTTTTCCCACTGTCATTAAAAGTTTTGGGGTTTTTTTTGTTTTGTTTTTTGTCCAGCATTTTAATTATGTTCTACCAATGTGCATTTTCCATAGAGGTTTCTTTCTTGGGAGTTGCAGGGCTCTTTGAAACTGTGGATTAAAGTTTTTTCCAGTTTTGGAAAAATCTCACCAATTATCTCATTAAATATTCCTTCTGTCCTATTCTCTTTGCTCTACTTGTTGAACTTTAATTGTATGTATATTTGTTCTTCTAATTATGTAACACTTGTGTCATTTATTCCATTCTACTTTATTTTTTCCCCTTTGTTTCAGTTTCTTTCTATTGGTCTGTCTCTGAGTTCATTAATCCTGTCTTCTATTACGTCCAACCTGCTCTCAGTTTTTAATAATGAGTTCTGATTTCTGATTTTTATTCTTTAATTCTAGAATACACAGTTGATCTATTATGTAAATTCTAATTCTTGATTGAAATTTTTATCTTTTTACTCATTTTGTTCAGCTTTTATTATTTCCTAAATATATGTAAAGTGTTGCCTTTTTTAAATCATTTTTTAGATCTGCTTCTGCTGTATCATCTTACTTTTTTAGATATATTTTTCACTGCTTCATGTTTCTATTAATTTTTTATTCTGTTCCAGCATAGTTTAAAAGATGATATAGTCTAGCAGTAAAAGCAGTAAAGTACTTTTCTCCCTGCTCCATTCTTTTAGGCAGACAGAGAGGGTGATAGCTTCAATGAAATAAGGCACTGAGTTGAGTCAGAGCTAGGTGGCAGTTTGAGACAGATGCAATCTATCTCTTGGTTTGACCTTTTCGTTGTGCATGGTCCTCCTAAGGCCATTGAGGATATGTCAGATCTCTGTCTTCTGTACTCTGATAGACTGCAGAAGATCTGATTCTGCCCTTCAAGGGCAAGATCATTGGGTTCGATGACCTAGTAATCTTCTCCAGAAGCAGACATACTTTTCCTCCCTTGCAATTTCACATTAGCATCAAATCGTTCACTAGAGCTTGTATGATTATTTTGTATTGAGTGAGGTTATCACCTTTTTTTTTGTTTCTTTTACCATATCTTATGCATTAAAAAATATTTTGCACTCATCATACTAAATTATAATTTTGGTTTCTCCCCCCCCCCCCGCCAAAATACTCTCAGGGGTCAGGACCTTTTCGTAGTGTATGCATTTTTAAGTGGCTTAGCATTTATATCTTATGCATAAGGGAAATAACTTCTCATACACCCAATCTGAAAATAATATGCTAATCGCTGTTATGTGTAACTTTGGTTATCTCTCTTTCTATTTTTAGAAATATTCTCCCCCTTTGAGAGGTTTGTTATCCATTGTACTGATTCATTCAAGCATTATTTCGATAATATTGAAGATCTTCTATAAGGCAGACACAGGGTTAACAGTGGGCCAATTAACTGACCAGGTTCCTCTGCTCTTTTAATCTGAGTGCCAGACATGAAACATACTGAGTCTGATGTAAGGTTGTACTGAATTTATAACATTATGAATAATGGAGGTGGTAGCTTTGGAGGTGAAAGTATTTAATCAAGTCTGAGTAGAAATTGCTAACAGAACTCAGTGATTCCAGGAATCCAAACCGTACCTATCAAGCAGAGCTGAATTTGACACGGACAGTTGGGAGCTCCTCTGAAATCTGACAAATAATTCATAAATTCACTCGACTAGCTGCTAAGTTAGGGAATACAAGTGTGACTACCAAAGGCAAGACCATTTGAAGGGGGTAGGGATTCCACGTCCTGGATGACTATGGCTTTAGTGAGGTCAGAGAGAAGAAAAGAGAAGGTTAAACTCACATGTGTGTGTGCACACACGTAGACCTTTATTGCGGGGGGGCGTGACACTTTCATCTTATTATTTTCCTTTATTACCCCTACTTCCTTCCTTAGACATCTTGTTTAATTTACACAATTAAATTGCTTTCCAGATACTAAGATTCTCGTTCTGTGACCTTATGTGACCACACTTCAGGGATTACCTTACTTTCTCACACCACTGCAAATTCCTCTCTCAGAGGCAGAAACTCCACCACAATTACCGCTTTTCTCCAAGCGGAAGAGTTTTTGCCTATGAAGCATACTTCGAGAGGCACCCCAGAACCCTAGAGCTCGGAGAATAGTTCCTCTACCTCCTCTCTAGATCAACCCATTCCTTCTGGCTAAGTCGTGGTCTGCATGAAGGAGGATCAGGTAGGATAAAGATGCCAGTTCATATTTCTCCAGGGTTTCCTGTGTGTCAGGCCCCGTACTAAATGCTTTGCATATGTTAACTTACTAAATCCCTTAAATGATGCTGAGAGGTAGATCTTACTATTACTTTATCTATCTATCTATCTATCTACCTACCTATCTATCTGTTTATCTATCTATCATCTATCCATCTATTATCTATCTATCTATCTATACACAAGGAGATAGTAACATTTGTCCAAAGTCACACAGTCAGTCAGTGGCAAGCAGGGTTTTAAGGCAGGAAGTCAAACGCTACAGGCTTAACTCTTACCCATCTCTTCATGCCAGCTTTTGAGTAAGTTAAAGTCACTTTGCACAGAAGGGAGAAGCCAAACTAGCCAGTGTTTATCCTTTAAGAGTGGCCTCAAGTAGAAGGCAAATTGGCGGTAAGACAGAGGGAGTGGTGGAGTGGCTCTTTTCAGAAAGATCAGAACATTGACAAACACCTCAGAGTGAGTCTGGGATGCAATGGGATGTAGAGATAGCAAAGCAGTCTTGCGAGCTATTCCCGGGTAGCCCTGTGAAAGAGAATGCAATCTGGACATCAGGTTGGCCGAAGTGGTAGTTAAATTTACTGTGCATCTCTCAACAATAGCCAAATTATGGAAAGAGCCTAAATGTCCATCAACTGATGAATGGATAAAGAAATTGTGGTTTATATACACAATGGAGTACTATGTGGCAATGAGAAAGAATGAAATATGGGGCCTTTTGTAGCAACATGGATGGAACTGGAGAGTGTGATGCTCAGTGAAATAAGCCATACAGAGAAAGACAGATACCATATGTTTTCACTCTTATGTGGATCCTGAGAGACTTAACAGAAACCCATGGGGGAGGGGAAGGAAAAAAAAAAAAAAGGAGGTTAGAGTGGGAGAGAGCCAAAGCAGAAGAGACTCTTAAAAACTGAGAACAAACTGAGGGTTGATGGGGGGTGGGAGGGAGAGAAGGGGGAGTGATGGGTATTGAGGAGGGCACCTTTTGGGATGAGCACTGGGTATTGTATGGAAACCAATTTGACAATAAACTTTATATATTGAAAAAAAAATTGCTGTGCATAATATTCCCCTGCGGTGCTTGCTAAAATGTAGGTTCCTGGGCCGTACTCTCAGAGACTGAGCATCTGGAGGAGGCCCAGACCATTTTTACTAAGCACGCGAGAGGATGGCAGTTAGCTTTCTGACCACACTGCAGGGAGAATGCCACATTAGTGTAAGAGAATCATGCATTTTTTTTAAGTGTATTTAAAAAACACAGCGTGCGTGGGGGAGGGGCAGAGAGAGACGGAAAGAGAAAGAATTCCAAGCAGGCTCTGCGCTGTCATGCGGGACTCAAACCCAGAAGATCATGACCGGAGTCGGAACCAAGAGCCAGATGCTCAACCCACTGAGCCACGAGGTGCCTGACAATCATGCATTTTTTTGGTTTCAAAATTTTCATAACTTTTAACTCTTGCACTTTCTTTCTTGCTTTCTTGCCTTCTTTATGTTTATTTATTTTTAAATGTTTCTTTTTGAGAGAGAGACTGAGCGAGCAAGCAGGGGGAGGGGCAGAGAGAGAGAGAGGGGAACAGAGGATCCGAAGCAGGCTCTGGGCTGACAGCAGAGAGCCCAATGCGGACTCCAACCATGAGATCATGACTTCAGCCGAAGTCAGATGCTTAACAGGTGTCCCTGTTACATTCGTTTAAATGGCGAGTAGGAAATCTACGAGACTGGTTATATTTTGTATCTGCTTTGTCATAAGTTTTTCTGCCTTGGTTACACGCATTCTAAAGCCTATTCTTCAAAAAATAGTGAAAAAAACTTACCCAGCCTAATTAGACACATACCCCCAATATATTTTTTTTTTGACATATTTAGGTCAAGGCAATAATACAAAACAACAACAACAGTAACAACTTTTGATACGAATGAGTTTCAAAGTATACTTTTATACCTGTATTTTTTAAAGTTTCTCTTTTCTTGAAAAGTAATATATATGTGATGTTTAGAATCAAAGAGTCAGCCCTTTCTGAAGCCCTCTTAGGCTTATCCTGTGTAATGCATTCAGGATTGTGAATCAAGAAGGTCTAGAGATGGAGAGGAAATAAGATATATCGTTGTTTCCAGGCCTGCATCCCTATTTGGGGTGGAGTGTGTATTTAGTGTGGTGATCACGGATGGCTCACGTGAGCTTTGCCACAGGCAGATAAAATAAAATGGAAACTGGCAGAGAACTCAGACCCCCGGTCATGGATAAGACAAAGGATTCTGCAGACTTTCAGTACGTGTGACGCAGGCAAGCCCTACCTGGGTGTATGGAGGCCTCATGTGACGAAAAAGCGGTTCAACTGAGTTTGGATGCCTGAAGAGAAAATGGGCAGGTAAAGATTAAAAATTTACAATGTGCCTTGAATAGTCATTTGGGGGCTAAACTTCAGAAAGCATCAATGTCAGATAATACATTTCTGCCCTGTGAACTGAGTGGATAACTGTCAGAGAAATAAACTAAGCTCTTTTTATCATTAGGTCTTATACTTTACATAGTTTTATAGATACTCTTCCACATGCGTAAAGTAAAACATAATAAAAACGAAAAACTAATTAGCACTAAAGTTCCTCTATGATCTAATAAACTGGGTTTTGTTTCGTTTTATTTTGTTTTTTACCAGTTTTTGAGGCTAACCCCCTCCTTTGTTATGGTAAGTCACGATAGATGAACATTTTTATTAAGTTTTGATGTTTCAAGCTGTGAAAGCACACTCTTGGCAATTGATGAGAATAGTTTTCCTTTAAAGAAGTTCTATGGCTTGCATTTGCGAACCCCACAGTCCAGGATGGTGATATAGGGGGTGGATCTCATAAGACTAGAGATCAGAGGTGGAAAATGGAGGGCAGAGCTGGGGAGAGTGAGATGGCAGTCTGTTCATATTCAAGTGGTAGCCCTGGCCCGGTGACAGTCCCTGCCTTACACAGGGGATGTATTCCTCCATTTTTCTTGGGAAGTCACTTGCCTGACAGAACACATTTTCTCACAGAAATAACGCTGCAGAGAGGCGGGGAGGGGGCAGTATCCTGGACGAAACACAGAAGCTCTTTAAGCAAGATGTGACCAATGTTGCAAGTGGCTGGCTTCTTTACATTTTGAGGGGCAGGGATCTTGTGGACAGAGGTGACATGCTTTGAACTGCAGCTCTGTCACTTCTTGGCTGTGTGAGCTTTGAAAAGGAACTTAAGTCCCTAAGCCCCGATTTTCTCCTAGGCAAGATGGAGAATAATAATAGTACTATCTCATTATGTTCGTGTGAAGAGTGAGTAAAATACTAACTACATATAAATGAGTATAGCCAGCGATGACAAATATAAAGAGGCTGATAATGATATTTATTATTATTATTTGAATGCATTCCTGCTGAATGCTCCTTACTCTTCCCAGTGGTATCAGTGTTTAAAATAGAGACACTTACTCACTTTAATTTCTTCTGTGGGAATTTTCTGGTACTAAAACCTGGTTAGAATATATGAAAGTCCAGGCAGCTTCTGTGAAAATGGTTTGAGCAGAGAATCACCGTGAAAAACAACCAGCAATGTTGCAGAGTCAACAGCTCGAAGCTGTGTCTTCTTTTTTTGTTTTATACAATGAAGTCTCTTGCTAGCTGGTTGCTGATTCTATTATAATACCAACTAAGCCAAATCTATGCGATCAACATGGTTGGCTTATCTTTTATTATTTCTGCTACTTGAGAATCTAAATGTGACCTACTATGAATTTAATAACTTATTTTAAATTCTGTTTACCCAGTGAATTTATAAATTGCTGTGGATTTTCCCATCTCGATACTGTAAGAACAAGGGTCTGAGAGCAGAATAAAGGCTCTTCAGTCTTTTGGATTTGTGAGTGCCTCTCAGAACATGTTAATTCCATAACATTTTCAGTTATAAGCAATTAATTTATTTTTGCATCCAACATCCCTGAGGGCATAAACTCAGTGTTTTGGAGAAAGATAAGTTATACTTGTTACCACACAAATGTTCATTCATTCATCCATTTGCTTAGTACCTATCATGAAAAAAAATGAACTGGGGATACAAATCTAAAAAACACCCACTGCTTGCCACAGGATTGGTAGTTTGGTACATGTAGAAGATGCTACCAGTGTTCTGATGTATTCTTCATTCACTGAACAAAATGGCCAATTCAAATGAGTGACTACGGGTTTTACCTTTAGAGTTTTTTTTAATAATTTATTTTTAAAATTCCAACATAATTAGTATGCAGTGTTACATTAGTTTCAACCATTGCATTATGATTCAACCATTCTATACATTACTCAGTGCTCATCATGATAAGCTTCACCTATTTTACCCATCCCTCCACCTCCTCTTTGGTAGTCACCAGTTTGTTCTCTGTATTTAAGAGTCTGTTTTTTGTTGTTGTTGTTGTTGTTGTTTGTCTTTCTTTTTTATGGTGAAGTTATATTCCATTGTATGTACATCCCACATCTTCTTTATCCATTCATCTATGTATGGACACTTGGGTTGCTTCCATATTTTGGGTATTATAAATAATGCTGCAATAAACAGAGGATGCGTATGTCTTTCTGAATTAGGATTTTCAAATTCTTTGGGTAAATACCCATTTTTGGAAAGACTGGATCATATGGTAATTCTATTTTTGATTTTGGGAAGAATGTCCATACTGCTTTCCATAATGGTTGTCCCAGTGTGCATTCCCACCAACAGTGCATGAGAGTTCCTTTTTCTCCACATCCTTGCCAACACTTGTTTCTTGTGTTTTTGATTTTAACTATTCTGACAGATGTGAGGTGATATCTCATTGTGGTTTTGATCTGCATTTCTCTGATGATTAGTAATGTTGAGTATCTTTTCATGTGTCTGTTGAACATCTGTATGTCTTCTTTGGAGAAATGTCTGTTCATGTTTTCTCCCCATTTCTTGATTGGATTATTTGCTTTTTTTGTTGTTTAGCTTTTAGCTTTTAGCTTTTGATACTGTGAGTGCAGGTACACGCCCTTCCCATTCCCAGGCTGTTGGAATCCAGCCATCAGCCAATAATAGATGAAGATTCAGTGGATAAATCTCCTCATTTCCCTCACTCATTGGTTGGAACAACTTTAGGAGCTTTTTGTAGGAACAACTTTTACACTGTCTCACATAGTATGCAACAGAACTGAGCATGAGGACCCCAAGCAGCAGCAGACCTGATAACACATTTTATTGACATTATTCCCTTTTCTCCCTTCTGCATGTAGCAATGTGTTTCCTGGGATCACTTCCCCAACAAAGTGTTTAAATTCTTATCCTCTTCCTATAGGAACTCAAACTAAGGCAATATATATCACACATAATGCTAGTAACTTAATATTATTTTATTTGATCTTTGAAACAACACAATGAAATGACTATTTCTGCATTTTGAAGATTAGGAAGAAACAACAAGAAACCAAGTCTCAGAATTTTCAAGTAGATAACCCAAGGACAATCCAGTAGATTGTAACAGATCTGGGATTTTATCCTAGGTGTATTTGGCTCTCAAGCTTACTATCTTCTTGGTGTTATTATAAACATGATAAGTAGCAGTGATAACAATAGAAAATCTAGAGAATAATAACTATAAGTTAAAATCCATAGCCATTAATTTGAATTGGCCATTTTCCATCTGCTTTCAGAGATAATTTAGGCTTGCCTATGTTTTTATCTTAAAGAAATTCTCTTAATTTGACACTAACTCAGAGTTTTGGTTTCTTTCCCAAGTCACTTGTTTATAATGATCCACTCTCCCATAAACAGGCAGACAGTAACATTCTTGGCATTATAGAACTTTTCTGATAAAAATAGCCACATTTTTTCCTCCCTTGGTACTTGAAATTTTTATATATACTAACATAATCTCTAGATATTATTTTATATATCATTACATATATCATAAAAAGAACTTTTTAAGAGGTTTTCTTGACCTGGCTGCTTTTTAATTGAGTTATATATGGCATATAGAGTGTATTTCCTTGCCAAGGTGAACCACTTTGTTTCTTCTTTTATTTCTTCCCCCATTGTCTGCTGTAGTCCTTCTCAAACTCTGTTCCATGGAGAGAAAAGAAAATTCACGACGGCAAGAGTTTTTCTTCAATAACCTATTTTGAATTACATATGTTGAAAGCTTAAATAGTTGCTTTTAAATGATATGCCACAGCTATGAATTCCAGGAAGTCACAAATGTGACCACATTATGCATTGCTATTAACAAATAGACATTACTCATCAACTTTCCTTTAAGTTGTACAATGTCTATTGGATTAAACTGGCATAAATTGCTTATGCATTATGTATTGTCCCATAAATTCATGTATTTGTGATATTATTTTGTTTTTTATCGATAATTTCTTACTGCAGTTACTCCCTGATGAAGATTTTTTGTTCCTTATGTCATGGATTATTGTTGATGTTTTGTCCATACTTAAAAGAATCTCTCATTACATAAATATGGGAAATTATGAATCTAGAGGACTAACGTCAGGTTCTCAGCACAGCTCCTAGGCATTTCTCATTCCCCACCTATTCTCAGTCCCATCACCCTTCTGATACTACTTTCTTGAATATACTGTGTGCTGAATATGGTTCCCTGTACACTTGCTAATACTTCCTCTGTCTGGGATGCTCTCCCTCTCTTCTCCACTTGATGAATTCCTTTATAACCCAATCCAGACATTAATCACCTTGAAAGCTTCCTTCCCTGCACAGTGGTTACTGTCTTCTCCTTATTCTCTTTATATTTCTACACACCTCTATCATAGACCTACCACATTGTTAACGTACTCTTCATTAAAATATCCACCTCTTATACTAGGCTTGGTATTCCTAAGTCCAGGCCATCTTTACATCCATGCTAGTGGTTAGCATAAGACCTGGAAACTGAAGACATCCAATAATTACTTAGGAAATGGACTCACTGTGGGTAGTGTGACTTTCAATTTTCCTCCCTCCTTCTCTTCCTTCCTTCGATCACTATGAGACTCAACCATGTATTTTTATATATCGTGTATTCACTGCCTACTTACTCTATGTAAGCCACTGTGTAACTGCTATATAGAAAATAAAAGTGAAAAAGAAAAACATTATTTTTGAGCTCAGTGAATTGACTATTATTGGCCAGTGTAACTTGGGCCCTGGCAGGCACATGTGTTATATAATACATAATATTATCTATCTATCTATCTATCTATCATTTATCATCATCTATTTATCTGTAGCAAAAGATTCAATTGTTTTCTTAGCTATGGCCTAGTTACATTGATTGATAAGAGGTTGTGTGACATAATTACTTTAGGGTATTATAATTCTGAACAGTAATATTCAGTGTGGTGACTATTTCTTATTTGACCAAGAATATGGAGACATGGATTCATTATTATGAAAAACTTTAAGTAGAAATAGCTGGATTAGATCAATCTTAGGCATTTGAAAATTTTTATTTTTATTTATTTATGTAGGTATTTATGTATTTATTTTTTAGAGTGGGAGAGAGAAAGAGAAAGAGAGAGCATGTGAGGAAGGGGGAGGAGTGGAGGGAGAGGGAGGAGAGAGAGAATCTTAAGCAGTTCCGTGCTCAGTGCAGAGCCGGATGTGGGCTCAATCTCATGACCCTGAGATCATGACCTGAGCTGAAATCAAGAGTTGGATGCTTAAGGGGCGCCTGGGTGGCTCAGTCGGTTAAGCATCCAAGTTTGGCTCAGGTCATGATCTCATGGTTCCTGAGTTCAAGCCCCAAATTGGGCTCTGTACTGATGGCTCAGAGCCTGGAGCCTGTTTCATATTCTGTGTCTCCCTCTCTCTGCCCCTCCCCTGCTCCTGATCTGTCTTTCTCTGTCTTTCAAAAATAAAAATAAATGTTAAAAAAAGAAAAATTTAAGAGTTGGATGCTTAACCAACCAAGCCACCCAGGCACCCCTGAAAATTTTAATTTTTAAAAGCTATTTGTATAAAAGTTAAATCTTGACAACTTGTTTTTCCAAATATCTTGAAATTTTAGATTTGAACACGTTTTAGCCTGGATCCAAAATGAGTCTCCATAAGGCCTTAAATATGTTCTACAAGTAAAAAGTGGGAGCACCTTGATCAAATGGTTAGACATGGCAACTATGTTCCAACACACCTCCTCTTTGAAATGTATGTGCAGATTAAGGTATTAAAGAGCTCTGAGATATTCATCAATAAACTTAAGTTTACTTAGTTTTTCCGCAAATTCCTTAGTCTTGTTTTAAGACTTTGTCTATGTAACATCTAGAAACACTGTAATTAATATTTTGAAGTGCACAGTGAGACTGGCTAGTGAACTGGTTAACATTAGTTGATACCTTTTGACAAAATGTGACATCATAGCCCATCCCAGTAACCATTGTAAATACCCTGACAGGTGGAGAAAGCAGAAAGAGAAAGTGTCTTTCAGGCTGAACACCTTTTGACCTGGTGAAAAGGATCAAGGCAGAAGGTGAGAAAGGAACCCTGTTTTAAGATTCAATATAAGCTCAACTGGAATCACAAAACATGCAGGACACAACTCACCCCAGAGAATCAGTGGCCATGAATTAGAGCTGAGTAGAACTGGAAAATGTCATTAAACAAGATTCAGAGAAAAAGTCTTTTCCAGATGATGGGCCCTGCTTCCAAGGATAAAGTCAGCCTGGAGCTTGGGTTGTAAACAACTGTGGGAAGAATTAGAGCCCAAGAAGGATGAGAGAGAGAGACAGAGACAGAGTACAAGCAGGGGAGGGGTAGAGAGAGAGGGAGGCACAGAATCTGAAGCAGGCTCCAGTCTGAGCTATCAGCACAGAGCCCAGCACCGGGCTGGAACCTGCAAGCCGTGAGATCATGACCTGAGCTGAAGTCGGCCGCTTAACCGACTAAGCCACCCAGGCGCCCCTCCTCTCAATAGTTAATTTAAAATGTCAGAGAGAATTAGGCTACAGATAATGTTTCAATAATATTGCTATCATCTAATTTATGTTACATTCCAAGTACAAATTTTTAAAAATCAAAACTTTTGGTTTTTATAAAGATAATTAATACATTATTAGTTCAATAGATTCAATATGTTCTAAACTGTTTTCTCTTTCTATTGTATAAAATAGGATGCTATTGGCTGTGGAAGAGAAATTGGGCCTCTTTCTTCAGTTCAAACTTTATTTTTTGTATCTCTGTGATTGCACATACGAGGTGCCCCTATAATAGTTATCAGATTGAAGTAGATAACTTGTGTAATGGAAGATGGCTCATGTCCATAGGCAATAAAAATGAAGAATATGAATTTATCTGTAGTGTTTTGATAAAAACCACTTCAGTTTTCTCTGTCTCAATTTTATTGGATTTAAAAATTATTGCTATATCGATTTGTCTCCCTTTGGCATGTGTGTATGTAGCTGCAGGGAGAGCCAAGGTAACGATCCTGTTTACCACCCACCTGGTAGATGATGTAAGCATTTTTTAAGTAATGGTGACTCTTCTGCGGTTCCCTCCTGTACTCAAGGCAATCCGTCCTGCTTCCTGTAGAGAAACCACTGTGTGAATAGCAAAAATGCTTTTTGATGGTAATGATGAAGCCAAAGATGGACCGTTTCTTTAGAGGATAGATTCTCTAATGTTCTTTTATTGACGGAGGGTTGGAAGCCTAGAAAATTATGATCTTCTGTCTCAGCTAGCCTGGAGTTCTTCCCCAAATCAATTTCTTATTCAAACACAAAATGTGCTTCTTATGACCCCCTCCTCTCTCCTCGAATTCTTGCCCAGGGCAAGGCCAATAAGCTTTTGAAGTGTTTGGGCTTAGCTAGTTTTTAATCTTCCTTTACAAAACATCAGTTGTATCTGGAAATCTGATTCAGTTTAAACTGCTGAGTTATAGTATGCAAGAACCTCAGATTTATAAACGGGTAGTAAAGATATAATGCAGTAATTGAAGTAACAAAATAGCATTATGAAGGGTGCATGCTCGGAACCTATTTTTCAAGTATTAAACACTGACTGTTACGTTACTTCTAAATCAAACATGCTTTAAAATAAAAAAAAGGTAAGGGTCACATTATGAAATGTCTATATACAGTTTCACTCATCAGAAGTTTATAAAAAACACGCAATCGTGGTTCCAAAAAATGAGCTGAAACTATGAATACAGACTGTTGTGCTTATATTATGTTACAGTTCCCCTTTACGTTATTTGGCACTTGAGCTAATTTTTTTTTTTTTTAGTGTTACTTATTTTAATTTTGGCAAGAATTTCCTAAAAGATATTTGAAATGATTGTTTTCTGAAGGTCTAGTTCCACATGGTGTAGAAAGACCTTGAGATAAATGAACTAGATGTGCCTGTTGAGATACCTAGAAATGACTACTCTTTAATGCAGCTTCAGAAAAGCGATAGCTCAGAGGATAAAAATAAGAGTCTCTAAAAAATGGCTGCCCCTTCATGATATCTATTTTATTCAAAATTATCTTAATCATAGAGCCTGAAGGTATAAACAATTATTAAAAGTTATCACAAATTGATGTTTTCTGGTTGAAAATGGCCCATCTTATGCTCCCCAAATATGGAGTTTTTCAACTAAAGAAGGACACTTCCCTTGCCGAGACCCATTCTTATTGTTTACAGTGAATGCTGGATCTACACGTTGGGCTTGTCATCAGGCACAGACTCAAGTAAAATAATGCTTCAAGACCATTTGTTCTTAATGAAAACAATTTGTTATGAGCTGAGGGGAAAGTGTCCTTTGTCCTTCTGCCAAAACAACCTCACTCTGCTTTTGTTGAGTTTGTTCAGATTGATGGGGCTACTACAAGATGCTTTAAGACATTAAAGCATTAGGCGTTTGTGGAAAGATACAAAGCATTTTTCTCAAACAATGCCAAATACCAGTGAACATGTGTACGATGTTTTCAGACATCTATTATGAAAACTGCTGAAAATTAATTATTCTTACTTGTGTTTTTCTATATGGTGTCCCTATGGCCCCATTATTCATTTGATAAACTGTTTTTTGAAGAACATTACTTGTTAGGATGATAGTAAGAATTGCGTGATGTAAATAGCATTCATAAGACCACACAATTTATAATCTATGGTCAATTCACCTTAATGAGATTATGACCAGAACGTATCATTGCTTTTTATACTTAGTAAGTCCTTCATGTTAAGATCATTTAGGGAAAAAGAAACTAAAAACGTCCTTGAGGAGTAGTAGGTCACAAAAATGAAGATTACAATATGAAGAAAGATAATGAACCATCCTGGAGAGGAAAATCATGGCCAAGCCATAGGAGATACATTGTTTTAGTGAAGACTTTCAAGTGTTCTAATTACTACATAGAGAAATGTAGGTATTTGAAAAGAATTGTCACCCGGATGTCTTTTTCAGTTAGGATTCTGTATTTTTCAGTGACTTCAGCCTGACAGCTCAGTCCAGAAAGATTGAGTTTTGTCTTTTTCATACTTTCTTTGCGGGGGCTGTGTCTGTTAGATGTTTGTTTCTAATACTCTGTCTTCATTTCCTGTGAATTCTGTGACTGTGCCCATATGTGCCTTCCCAAGGACCTTATTATGGGGGATTTATTTGATTTGGAATTTGAGAAAAACAGCAAACAAACACTCTATTGAATTTTTATCCAGGCTGATTCTGGATGACAGTGACTCTATAAGAAATAACAAGTATTTCTCCATTGAAGAGACTGGTTGGCCACACATGCACCCTGAAGGAATTGTGCTCAACGGTGATAGTTCCTTGCTGTCTTTATCATTCTATTCAGAAAATTTTAGTTTTTCTCCTTGACAGGGCTTAAGGCATCAATGGTTCAGTTATTTGTGAGAAATTCTGACCAGTGCTCATAATATTGATATAATATTATTCAGGGAATTTTACATGTGCAGGTTTTATTTTTACAGTCCCTTTTTACACGAGACTATAACTTTTTTTATAGAGTTATTGCTGGGAACGAAGTTGAGACATAGGAAAAGTCAACATATGATATTTAAATGGAATGTTTCATCCATACATTCAGTACTTGCTGTGTTCTTTTTGCACTTCCAAATATTTTCAGTAATTATTACTTTGTCACTCTAAGTGTATGTAATCCCGGTTAAAGGTCTTGGTTGGTTGGAACAGAGATAGATGGCTTCTTTGCTGCTGTCACAGGCATTCAGGCTTGCGGCCACAGTCTGTGTTTCCATCCTGTTCTAGAAGAAGCAGCATGGAAGGGAAGGAAGGGATTCATCATTTTCCGTCATGTAGCTCTTTAATTATGGACCTCTTTGTTAAGGCTGTTCACCTGGGTAACAGGATCAACTGTGATATTGCACTGGCTGCTAAATACATATCTGCTAAGAAAAACATTGAGATGACCATCTCAAAACTGTCATAAACAGAAGTGACATATGGTCCCCCCCAAACTGTTATCAGTCAGAAGTCAGCTGTTACTAGAGTGGATGAGGTTTGGTGTGATACAGATGATTAAATCACAGGAAAACAATTGGCTTATCACCTTCTTCATCTACAATAGAGAAGGCAAAATTTTGACACCAGAGTTTCGTTAGGAATAAATGAAAACTCAAATGTAATTTCATAGTGCTTATTAAAGTCTTCATGGTAACAATAAGAAGAAGAACATATGCCAGCTAATAAGATAATTGGACAGATAATTGAAAGATGTACTTCCTTGGCTGCAATGTTTATTCTGGGAGGTACAATAATGTTGTTAAGATTCCAGCAACATCCATAAAAAGC
Organism: Herpailurus yagouaroundi; assembly: GCF_014898765.1. NCBI lineage: Eukaryota > Metazoa > Chordata > Mammalia > Carnivora > Felidae > Herpailurus > Herpailurus yagouaroundi. The sequence continues at coordinate 72,169,793 of NW_024412394.1, forward strand.
AAATTAATAAATGGATTCATGCTGCATGTAAGAATTAGTACACATCTGTATTAGTATTAAATTGTAAGGTAGGTTTGTAGAAATAAGATAACAGGCTAGTGTTTTTGTTTAAATTTGAGATGGTACATTATTGCTGTTATTATTAAAACCTTAAATGGAAGAAATAAGTATAAAAGTCTAACTAAAGAAACGGCAGCTAAAGGATCTTGCGAGACATACAAACAGACATTTTGGTCCTATATGCCTGGTACGGACAGATATGGAAAAATACAAAATTTCAATACCTTATTTCTTAGTATATGTAGACATAGTCTCTGAATTCCACATATTGAATAGCTGAACTAATTACTTTCCTTGCTACCATTTAGATGTGTTTTTAAAGATAAAACAAAACACAGAGAGGCAAGTAATCCAATATGTGAAATTTTAATTTACAATTTCTTCTATCTTCCTCCTGTCTTCCCCTCCCCCACTTTCTATTTTACTTTCCTTCTGTTTTCTCAGCTTCATTATACAAATAATTTGAAGGGGCGCCTGGGTGGCGCAGTCGGTTAAGCATCCGACTTCAGCCAGGTCATGATCTCCTGGTCTGTGAGTTCGAGCCCCGCGTCAGGCTCTGGGCTGATGGCTCAGAGCCTGGAGCCTGTTTCTGATTCTGTGTCTCCCTCTCTCTCTGCCCCTCCCCCATTCATGCTCTGTCTCTCTCTGTCCCAAAAATAAATAAACGTTGAAAAAAAAATTAAAAAAAAAAACACAAATAATTTGACCTGATTGTAATGTTAACTTACTGTAGCCAAAGAATCAGTATTAAACCTGACACTTTGAGAATATAATTACGTTTTACTTACGCAGATTATTATTATTATTTTTTTTAATGTTTATTTATTTTTGAGAGAGACAGAGACAGAATGCGAGTGGGTTAGGGGCAGAGAGAGAGGGAGACACAGAATCAGAAACAGGCTCCAGGCTCTGAGCTGTCAGCACAGAGCCCGACGTGGGGCTCGAACTCACCAGCTGTGAGGTCATGACCTGAGCCCAAGTCGGACGCTCCACCGGCTGAGCCACCCAGGCGCCTCTTATACAGATTATTTTTATATTACACTGAAAAATACTGCTCATATTTCATGTGTATCTGCAGATAATCTGAGGTACTGAGCTTTGGATGGGGGTGTGCTGAAAGTGGGACAGGGCAAAATTCTGTGAAGTCTTCAGTTTGGCGAACCATTGATTTGCTCTGTTTGTGACTTACTCTATAGTTTCTCAAGAGGTGGGCCATGGTTGGCTGGCCATGGATACTTGGCTCCACTTTATGGTAATTAGTTTTGCATTGGTGGTTCCAACTGGATCCCATTCACTTGAGTGTATTCTTTCTGTCTCCCTTGTATTTACCTCTGCATAAGGGAGAGGCTTTCCTTAGTGCATTGCCTAGAACACAGCATAATGGAAACCAGATTTTCTTTCTTTCTTTTTTTTTTTTAAGTTTTATGTATTTATTTTGAGAGAGAGAGAGAGAGAGAGGACAAAGCAGGCTTCATGCTGTTAGGACAGAGTCTGACATGGGACTTGAACTCAGGAACCATGCGATCATGACCTGAGTGGAAACCAAGAGTAGATGCTTAACCAACTGAACCACCCAGGAGCCCTGAGTCCAGGTTTTCAGAAAATGAATATCTTATTTTCTCTCTGTTCTTTTGGAAAATCAGGAACTGGGAAGCCACCAATATTAGATTTTTACAAATTTTGAGGTGGATTGAACTTTTTGTCTCTCAAAGGCTGATTCAGGAAGGATGGCAATCCAACATCTGAAAGAAAAAAAATCAAATCATAGAAATATGGTTATTCCTAGATCTTAAAAAATGTTTATGTGTTCTGGATTTGACCCAAGTTTGATTTTATCCTCCACAAACTTCTGCCATGTGAATTTACTTGAAGCATACTTGTATTTCATGTTTTTATTTTTACTGGATTTCTAACTGGCTCATACATTTATAGTAAAATTTTGCTTACTTGGAAAAGGACATGAGAACATATTATTCAAAATCTATTTGAGTCTCTTTTTTAATAACCAGGTTTATTCCTTTCTTTTAAGTCATTCTTATTCCCAAATGGAATTTTGCTAGAAATAGAATTTAATCATCTTTAATTCCCACAAGAGTTGAAAAGCTGAAGCAATATGGGAAGGTGTTAGATACAACTCTATTATTTCTGTAATAGGCATAATTTCACCAGCTTGTTATACAGGATTGTTATTGAAGAGCTATTGAGCATTGGATTTTGAACTGCAGAAAATTTCCTAACAATTGGTATTTTAACAGATAAGTGAAATCCTGAATTTGTAAGGCCCTTTCCTTTCATCAAGTTAAATTAAATATAAAATTGTTAGTTATAAAACAACTTGCAACTTTTATGCTATTATATAATTATTAGTAATATTTTGTTTTAATAAAGAATTTTTATATAGATTATTTATTCAAGCATAGGTTTCTTTTATTGGAAACAGTTACCTTGGTCATTAGAAAAAAGTTACCTATTGTGAACAAAAAATATTATAGAATAAGTTAAAACTTACTTTTTCTAAATATATACTGTATATTGTCTTTGCGATTTGCTTTATCTATGCAAATAATATTTTAATGAAATACTTGGTAAATATTTGAATCAAACCTAAATTAATTTTCCTTTATAAAAGTTTGGACCAATTGTTATCCAACTTTACTGAAGTGTAATTAACAAAATTATAATAGATTTAAAGTATGCAAGTGATGTTCTGATATATGTACACATCATGAAAGGATTCCCACAAACAAGTTAATTAACCTATGAACACATTATTAATTAAAAAACAAAAAATGTAAAATACCTTGGTCTAAATTTTTGATTCCACCATTACAATGCTTTTGGTCAAGTTTGCCAAATTACAAAACCATATTAACTATGTTAATAGTACAATTTTTTAAAGAGTTGAAACTTAGAAAACTAAAATGTGAGCATTTTTTATTATGAAAATAAAAAAGTGATGTCTAACCAAAAGGGGATTCTAAAATATGTCATGTATGGACAATGTTAAGTCTGATTTCCAAATTTTATAGCTTTCTATTTTTTGTGATTTGTTAATTTGAAAGAAACTGCTTATAAATTTGCTCTCTAATTTTCAAATTATTCACTCTAAAACATCCTGAAAATTACCAGTGTATTAAATTATCAAAATTAAGTGTCCTGAATGTGAGAGATTTATTTATTTATTTATTTATTTATTTATTTATTTTTAATTTTATTTAAGTCCAAGTTAGTTGACATATAGTGTAATAATGGTTTCAGGAGTAGAATTTAGTGATTCATCATTTACATATCACACCCAATGCCCATTCCAACAAGTGCCCTCCTTAATATCCATCACCCATTTAGCCCATCCCCCATCCAATACCCCTCCAGCAACCCTTAGTTTGTTCTCTGTATTTAAGAGTCTGTTATAGTTTTTATCTTATTTTTTTCTGTTTTTATCTTATTTTCCATCCTTTTCCCTTTTGTTTCTTTTTTTAAAATTTTGTTTTTAACATTTATTGATTTTTGAGAGAGAGAGAAACAGAGCACGAGCAGGGGAGGGGCAGAGAGAGAGACAGGAGACACAGAATCTGAAGCAGGCTCCAGCCTCTAAGCTGTCAGCACAGAGCCCGATGCAGGACTTGAACCCACAAACCATGAGATCATGACCTGAGTCGAAGGCGGACGCCCAACCGACTGAGTCACCCAGGCAGCCCTCATCTGTTTTCTTTCTTAAACTCCACATATGAGTAAAACCATATGATGTTTGTCTTTCTCTGACTGACTTATTTCATTTAGCGTAATACATTCTAGTTCCATCCACATTGTTGCAGATGGCAAGATTTCATTCTTTTTGATAGCCAAGCAACCTTCCATTGTATATCAATACCACAACTTCTTTATCCATTCTTCAGTAGGTGGACATTTGGGCTCTTCCCGTAATTTGGCTATTGGTGATAGTGCTGCTATAAACATTGGTGTGCATGTGCCCTTTCAAATCAGCGTTTTTGTATCCTTTAGATAAATACCTGGTAGTGCAATTGCTGGGTCATAAGGTGGTTCTACTTTTAATTTTTTAAGGAACCTCCATACTGTTTTTCAGGGTGGGTGCATGAGTTTGCATTCCCACCAGCAGTGCAAAAGTGTTCCCCTTCCTCTGCATCCTCACCAACTGAATAAAAAGATGTAAAATATGACAGCATATACATGAAATGGAGAAGAAGGAGTTTTAAAAAAAGCTTTATTTTTGTTCTTGTTTTTGTTGTTTTAGAATGATTGAACTTAAATGACCATCAATTTAATATAGACTGGTATATACTGAGGGTGTTATGTATAAGCCTCATAGTAACCACAAACCCGAAACTTACAATAGAAACAAAAAAAAAAAAAAAAAGAGGAAAAAATTCAGACATTACACAACAGAAATTCATCAGTCACAGAGAAAGAGAGCAAGAGAAGAAAAAAGGAACAGAGAAGAACTACCCAAAAAACAAAAACCAAAAAAAACCCCAAAAGCCAGGAAACATTTAAAATGGCAACAAGTTGATACCTATCAATAATAATTTTTTTTCTTTTTTTTTTTAATGTTTATTTAGTTTTGAGAAAGAGCAGGGAAGGGGCATCATGAGAGAGAGACACAGAATCTGAGGCAGGCTCCAGGCTCCAAGCTGTCAGCACAGAGCCCAACACTGGGCTCGAACCCATGAACCGTGAGGTCATGACCTGAGCTGGAAGTCTGATGCTTAATCAACTGACCAACCCAGGCATCCCTCAATAACTACTTTAAATGTAAGTGATCGAAATGCTCCACCCAAAAGGTGACAGAATGGATACAAAAAGCAAGCCCTATCTATTAACTGCCTACAAGAGACTCACCCCAGACCTAAAGACGCAGACTAAAAGTGAAGGAGTGGAAAAACATTTACCATGCAAATGTAAGTGAAAACACCTCTGGGTTAGCAATACTTACACAAAATAGGCTTTAAAATAAAGACTGTATTCAAACAGACTGCGAGACCAACTGGAAAAAAGGGATGAAGAATAAATAAATGGGATGATAGTTTCTCAGCTAACACAAAAAGACCTTAATAATTATAATGGCAGATATGTACATAGAATTTACTATAGGCTGTACGTATATTACTTCATTTAATCCTCAAGACAATCCCAGGAGGTAGATTTTATTAATGCTTCATTTTATAGCGACAGAAAGAAAGACAATACATATATTAACTTATTTGTCTCAAAAGCCAACCTAGTGAATGGCAGAGCTGATCTTTAAGCCTAGAAAGTGTGGCTCTGGGGTTCATGGTCTTTAACATTATTGCCTTTCCATATAATTTTTCCCCAATAATATGCCTGTGAACCTGGACAATTAGAGAATTTTGCTTCAACTATTTAATTTTCTTCCTACTTTGTTTCTAAGCAGGAGGACCAGGAGAGTTAACAAGGTAAATTTGGATGTATCCCTATGTATTAACACTGAGAGAAATCTAGCACATTCCGGCCTGGGAGTTTTAGCTCTTCATAGTGTTAAGTTGCTTCAGAAAACTCACATAGGTCCCCCAGAGTTGTGCAAATGCCTGTTGCTTCGCTGGGAGTTTCCCTCACAATGAATAATACTGCAGGAAATGCTGCTAAGACCTTGCTGAATCCTGGACCTATTACCCCTTCTGATCTTTGGGTTCCTATACATAAAATAAAAGCAGTCTATTTGGAATCTATCACAGTTAATGACCCTTTGACAAGTTAGACAAGTTAAAAAGCTAAAAAATTAGACTCTGAAATCTAGTTCTTAGTTATAATAAAGTGATTAAGAATATACATTCTGGAACCAGATTGCCTGGGTTCAAAGTCCAGCCTTATCACGAGTTAGTGATGACCTATTCGATTTACTTTGTATAATTCCTTTTCCTCATCTGTGCAGGTAAAATACTGGCCCTACTTCATAGACTTGCCATGAGGACTAAATGATAGTATCTGCATAAAATTTCAAATAGTGTCTGGTTTTATTAAGCTCTCAATAAATATCTATGTCAGTACTATGGGAACTTGAGCAAGCAACTTAACTTCTTAAGCATCGGCTTCTTCACCTATGACATGATGACAAAATAGCCCAGCCTCATAAAGTTGTTGTGAGGCTTATAAGAGATTGAAATGGAAAATGCTTTGTGCAGGACCCAGCATGAAACCAGTGCCTCGTGACTGTGTTTTGTTATCAATAGTCATTCCCATGGATTTCTGCTTTGCCTTCCTGGAGACAATTGCCCTGGCATCTGTCTATACATGCTCACTATGTGATCGCGCCACTTTGATAAGGGTTGGGAATTAGGTGGGATACAGAGTGATCATGAGGGCTAGGTTAGGGCAGCTGGGTGAGGGAAAGGCTAGAACCAGAATGAAAAGTCCCACATATGGGGCAGGTCTGTGAATGGGCTTGCAAGGTTGCCACAGGGACATGCACGCTGAACAGAAGGAACAGTGGTATTTGGAAGCCCAGAGCCCGGTGCAAGGAGTGTGGGGTGCAAGTGACCAGCCTGGTGGACACTAGTGGTCCCTCTGCCTCTGTTTCTCTAAGAATGTTTAGAAATCAGCTCTGTCAGGGCCATGGCTGCTGGTTCTGTTTTAGATGTATCTTAAAAATTGAACATTTGTCCCAGAATGAAGGGGGAGGGGGATGTGAATAGAAAGAGAGTGAAGAAACCTGTGTTATTTGACACTTTATATTCATTATGAGTAACATAATCAAATGGATAGAACTGAGTAAACACCTCTGATAACATGAGCACACGCAGGTAAGTATAAATTTTAGTAGAGACTCGTATTTTCAAGTGAGCATATTAAAGATCTTAATTCATTTAATTCTTTTAATAACTATAAAATCAAGAGTTAGATCATCATCGTACACATGGGGATGGAAAACTCAGGTTCAGGGAGATGGAAAAACCAACCCAAATACTCATAAATAGAGGGACTTAGATTTGAAGTCTGATATGTCCTATGTTAAAATGTGTGTGTGTGTGTGTGTGTGTGTGTGTGTGTGAGACAGAGAGACAGAGCGAGAGAGAGAGATGTATGGGTAGACACAAAAATCTTACTACAACTCAGGTATGTAAAACAGAACTTTTTGTAATTAAATTCAATTTCTCTTTTAAGCTTACATTCTACTCAGTAGTAGAAATATAACACTAGTTAGTTTTGCACATTTTTTACTGAGGTTGGATCTACATTTTAGAGGGCTTGCCTTGCAATATGGTCAGAAAGGGACTCTTCATCCTTAACATTACATATCCACAAACTTATCTTTACAGACATCCCTATTTCTAAAGAGACCATATTATTTATTATCTAAACCAGACACTTTCTAGAATAAGAGGGCTTGTTGGAAATAACTATGCTAAGACAATGAACATAAGGCATGACTACTTAAGGCAAACCAAATGTATGGTCACTACGTACAGTTTGTTCTGCTGGGTTTCTTCCAGTCTCGCAACTCTCTCCAATACTTTCGTACCAGGCTTGGGCCACGAGGAAGGGTGTATAGAGGGAGCAGATGTCAGCCTGTGGAGTGTTACAAAAAAGACCATACCTGCAACAGTGAGGGTGAAAACACATTGGATTGACCTTGTATATCATTTACCCTAGCTCTGCTCCTGTGCCTTGTAATTGACTGCTTTGAGACTACACTAGGCTCTGGGCTGCTTAGACCCATGTGAATCACTTCCTTCCAAGGCTCTTGATGTCTTCCCAAGCTGTATATGGGAAGGACAGTGCAGGTCTCCTCCACTCTGAAAGTCCACAAACCCGCTCCATGTTCTTTTTTTTTAAATTTTTTATTAAAACTTTTTTTTAATGTTTATTTATTTTTTGAGAGAGAGAGACAGAGCATGAGCAGGGGAGGGACAGAGAAAGAGGGAGACACAGAATCTGAAGATGGCTCCAAGTCTGAGCTGTCAGCACAGAGCCAGAAGTGGGGCTTGAACTCACGGAGTGTGAGATCATGACCTGAGCCGAAGTCGGATGCTCAACCGACTGAGCCACCCAGGCACCCCTGCTTCCACGTTCATTAAAACAGTAGTAAGGGAGGTGAAGAACAACAAAAGAACTCAATCCCCACTGGCTTTTATCTTGTTTACTCCTGCCATACTTGAGTGTTCAGTGGGCATTCTTTCCTTCACGCCAAGATTCATGGTTCAGTCCCTTTCCATCTTGTGGAACCATCATTTGCTAGGGTCTCTTCTAGCAAAGACAGAGAACACGGAGGGCTGGCTGAGAGTTTGTAAAAACTAATCCTAGAAGTATTGTACATGACTTCTTTCCACTTAAACTGGAAGAAAGCTGAGAAATGTGATCTGGCAGGGATCAAGGCCTAAGAGGGAGAATCTGAATTTTTATAAGGGCAAGTGTTCTAGGTCAATAATTTTGAGAAATTTACTTGCAGTGTATCAGAAAATTTTAATTGATGCCATGGTAAAAAATGTAATAAGTTATTTATAGTTGTAAAGTTGGGTAGCTGAAACTTGTTGGATGAAACATTTTGACTAGAATTAGTGCTTTAGGTTCTTGCTTATTTTTAATGTTCACACAAAAATGAAGAAGGCAGAAACTTAATACCAATATTCAAGTCTATGCTCTGCTTTTTTGTTCATATTCTTGTACTTGTGACCCTTTGATTTCACTAGGGTCACTCGACTCCAATGGAGAGTTGTAATGTTCAGAAGTAGCAGTCACAGAAAGAAGAGTTTAGATTTGTTTCATTTTGTTTTGTTTGGGTGTGTTATTTGAAAATGGACTATTTTCCATAATGGTAGAGCTTAAGCACATTGGCTTTCATGTGCCTCAGGCTCACTGGCCTTGCTCTTACAAGTTGGGTGAGGTTAGCCAATCAGACAGGTTCAGTTGCCTCTTGAGGAAGTACCACTAGGAATATTCTGGAAGCACTTCCCAATTTTGAAGTTCTGAACAATTTCTCATACTAAAATGTGGCTGTGCTTTTGACCTAATTTACTGGAAAGGAAGTTTATGCATCAGAAGTGCAGAAGATCATTAGTAAGTGAGATCTCAGCTGAGTGTCATATTGAAACTATTCCAGTGAGGTTTCCTTACCTCTCCTGACAAAAAGCACACTCTTTAGAGCAGCTTCTATCACACCAGTGGATGTGCACGCAATCCTTTAGCGTCAGTCATGGTACAGAAAATTCTTTGAGCCTTCCATTTCCCACCTTACCTACCTGTACCTCCTACCCTGCTATTTTGAAGAGAGTTTAGGAATGAGGCTTCCAACATCAGCCCATTGATTTTGGAAATCTTGATAAATGGAAACTAGAAAAAAATAAAACCAATTCTCTCTAGATGTATCTTATTAGGAGATAGATGTTTGAATTTATCTTCAGAGCAGACTGTTTTTCATGGTTGTTTTAGATAAACCATCTAGATTGTTTCTTTAATTTCACAAATATAGAAAATACCCATTCACTGGTCTTCAGGAAAACTGTGGAAATCCGATTGGTTGTTTTTATTTAAAATTTTTTTAAATGTTTATTTATTTTGAGAGACTGAGAGAGACAGAGCACAAGCAGGGGAGAGGCAGACACAGAATCTGAAGCAAGCTGTCAGCACAGAGCCCAATATGGGACTCGGACCCACGAACTGTGAGATCATGACCTGAGCTGATGTCGAAGAGGACATGACCTGAGCTGAGGTTGGATATTTAACAGACTGAGCCACCCAGGCACCCCTGATTGGTTGCTTTTAGATAGAGCAGCCAAGCATTATGTTTCCTAATTTAAGCTGTTGTGTACCTTGAGTATAAGTTATGTTGCCTCTTAGGTAGAAGGGATATTATTTTTCCCCAGTTGGTGAGTTTGGATTGTTCTTGGCTTGCAAAATGAAACATAGTTTGTATTTGTGGAGATGTAGCCTGGTTGAGCAGTAGTTTATAACAGATGAGAAGCTAAAATGAAGAGAACTGCAGAAAGGATTTTGACTCTGTCATTAAGTAAGGCATTGAAGAGGGCATCTTTTGGGATGAGCACTGGGTGTTGTATGGAAACTAATTTGACAATACATTTCATATATTAAGAAAAAAGAAAGGCATTAAAAAAGAAAATGATTGCACCAGTTTGCATTCCCACCAACAGTGCAAGAGGGTTTTTTTCCTTCACATTGTCACCAACACTTGTATTTTGTGTTTTTGATTTTAGCCGTTCTAACTTATGCAGCCACTGTGGAAACAGTATGGAGTTTCCTCAAAACATTAAAAATGGAACTACCTTACAATCCAGTAATTGCACTACTGAGTGTATTACCCCCAAATATAAAGACACTAATTCAAAGGGATACATGCACCCCTATGTTTATTGCAACAATATTTACAATAGCCAAACTACGAAAGGAGCCCAAGTGTCCATCAATAGATGAATGGATAAAGAAGATGTGATATATTTACATATGTCAATATATCTATATCAATATATCTATATCTATATCTCTCTATAGGTATAGATAAATATATATAACAGGATATTTTTCAGCCATAAAAGAGAATGAAATCTTGCCATTTACAACATGGATAGAGCTAAAGAGTATAAGGCTAAGTGAATAAAGTCAGAGAAAGACAAATACCATGTGATCTCACTCATATGTGGAATTGAAGAAACAAAACAAATGAGCAAAGGAAAAAAAGAGAGGGAGAGGCAAACCAAGAAACAGATTCTTAACTATAGAGAACAAACTGATGGTTACCAGAGGGGAGGGAGGATAGGGGGATGGATGAAATAGATGATAGGGATTAAGAGTTCACTTATCATGATGAAAAAAAAATTTTAAGGAAATGAGTTGTCCTTTGTATATCTGAGCTTAGATGATTTTGTTGATGTCCTAATCGTGATGTTGATAAAAACTCAGAAAATCTTCATTTTGGATTAATCGTACTCAGCATTATACTGGCTTTTAAATTGCCCAACTCTTTTGAGTTCAGCTCTTTTTTGTAATACTTTGTCAAATGTGACCAAATATGCTAATAATTTTATTCTTAATGTCTTTTTCTAAAGCAGAATCTTTCAACCTTGACAATATTTGCATTTCAGGGTCAGTATTTCTTTGTTGTGGGAGGCTGTCCTGTGCCTTGCAGGATGCTTACCAGCATCCATAGCCTCTACTGACGAGATGCCAGGAGCTCCTCTGTCATCCAGCTGGGCAACCAAATATGTCCCCAGACATTGTAAATGTTCCCCGGGCCATGTTTAGGACCATGGGCCTAAAGCTCCATTCTATTCCTTTAAAGCCTTTCAAGTCACCATGGGTGATAGTAGTCTTACTAACTCTGGCACTGAATCTAATGTTACATGTTTTAGGCTTTAAATGATGTCAGCCCTTTGTTTCTGATGCCAACTTCTGTATTAACCATGGTTATGGACTGAATGCTTGTGCCTCCCCTCCCCACAAAATGCATATGTTGAAGCTTTAATCCCCAATATGATGGTATTTGGAGATGGCACCTTTGAGAGGTAATGAGGTTTAAGTTAGGTCATGGGGGGAAGGGGCGCCTGGGTGGCTCAGCCGGTTAAGCATCGGACTTCAGCTCAGGTCATGATTTCACAGTTTGTGGGTTTGAGACCCGTGTCGGGTTCTGCGCTGACAGCTCAGAGCCTGGAACCTGCCTTGGATTCTGCGTCTCCCTCTCCTTCTGCCCCTCCCATGCTCGTGCTCTGTCTCTCAAAAATAAATAAACTTTAAAAACATTTTTTAATAAAAAAATAGGTCATGGGTGTGGGGCCCTCGTGATGGAACTAGCAGCCCTTATAAAAAGAGAAACATGGATGACAGGCAGGGTGAAAACCTAGGGAGAAGTAAGGGTTTACAAGCCAAGTAGAGAGCTCTCACTAGGAAAGGAATTGGCTGGAAACTTGATCTGGACTTTCTAGTCTCCAGAATTGTGAGAAATAAATCTCTGTTTTTTAAACTACTTATTATGGCAGCCTGAGCTAAGACAGACATCTTTCTCTATTATGCTAAGTAACAGCCCAGAAAGTAAATAAAAATCAAGTTGCTTATACCAATATAAGTTTATTTCTCACTCCAGTGACGTGATAGCTGAGGCAGCTGTGAGTTGTCTGTGTGCCACGAGTATTTTCCATGCCAAGACAGGGACCGTATTAGCAGTCATTGGGACACAACCTTCTTGAAACAGAAGGAAAAGTAGGAATGTTGAATGATGCGATAACTCTTAAGTTTCTGCTAGAACATGGAATGCTTGAGAGTTGCTATGCCAAGGCAAGTCGTATGGTCAAGGCTGAAGCCAGCTGTATGGGAATGTTTACTGGCAAAAGAAGTCTGCAAATCAAGACAGTAAATAATTAGGAACAATAAAACGATGTACAATAAACAGAATCATTCACTGGTGTTATAGAATAATACTTTATCTCTTTGGGCAGGAGGTACAATTTCCCCTGTTGGGGTGGATATTCCCGTTAACAATTTATCATTGTGTAAAAGGGTAGTTCTTGAGCAGAAACGAGAGACTGGGGATGCAGGACTTACACTAGAGACAGGGAGAAACTCTTTTTTCATATGGGCAACACAACATTTGGGTCTGGATTCCAAGGCATACACCACTTTAATGTGCACAAGCTGCTCTAAAGGGATGACTGGGGAACTAAGCAGACCCTCCTGGAAGGGGAAACTGAGCAGATTTGACCCAGGTACCCCCGAGAGTGGTCTCATCACATAGCGGCTGTAAGGAACTTTCTGCCTCATGTCGTATGCCTTACACTTTCAGATAGTACTCTAAAATGTTGCAAGATATGCTGTGGCTGTGCTGATTGAGGGCAGACGTTAACAAACTCATTCTAGAAAAAGCATAATAAGTATTTTAAGGTTTGTGGGTCATATGGTCTCTGGTTAAACTGTTCAACTCTGCCCTGGTAGCATGAAAACAACCACAGACAATATAGAAAAAAAAAGTGTGTGTTCCAATAAAACTTTATTTATAAAAACAGATGACAGGGCTGAAGGGCTATAGTTTGCTATACCTTGATTTAGAGTAAAAGCTTATTGTGTGCTTAATACAGAGTGATAAAGGGACACTTAACCCCACCCCAGAGTGCCATCTCCTCTCCAAGACAAGAAGAACTTCAAGGGGTGGTTGGTGGAGAGACAATGCAGTGGTCAGTAGAGGGAGGCCACAGGAAAGCAAATGAAGCATCTAACCTCCAAGAACCATCTGAGAGACACCTGAGAAGGGATGGAGACCAAACCCTGCCACAGTGGTATCACTTTGAAGTTGGGAAACACAATCTCTTTCTAGTGTGTTTGATAGTTCCACTAAAACGAAAATGTTTTGTGTTTCAAATGTTTCAAAGTTTTTAAAAGTGTTTACAAATGTTTAAAGTGTTTCAAATGTTTAAAAAGTGTTTAAAATGTTTCAAAGTCCTCACATAATGCATGTATGATCATCTGATTCGTATATCTACTCTGGAATTATTCATAATCGTCACCCCTGATCCATGTAATTAGCTACACAGTTTAGTTAATAAATAGATCCATAGGTATTTACATTGTTACCCCCCTGTGCCTAGCAGAAAACAAAATCTGGTAGGACATGTAGAAGCATAAAGCATAATCTGGGTTGAGAAATCGAAGGCTGAAGGCAACTGAAGATAGAAGCCCCAAATTTAATTGAACCAGTTGGGAGTGAGAGGAGATACCTTATTGGAAGATATTTTATTTTAGAATTTCCCATGGGTTGGCTAGGTCCCAGCTATTACTAAAAAAGGGCTACCCATGCATTCATGTAATGCTTAAAGGTGGCCACGTAGGTGGAAGGGATTGAGTTTAGAAGGGCCAGATTTTGGTGATTCCTGCAGAAACATGGAAGGGGTGGGGCACAGTGTAGTTAACATTGGACTTATGTTTTCTTCACAAAGTGCTAAGGCCTTGCCTGTTAGCATTCAAATTTCTCTTGACCTGGAAACTTGACTTTTTTCCTCTGAAGACTAAAATTTCCCGCATTTTAACAAGAGTCACTGGCTGGGTCTTGATATTTTGCTGCTGGACTTCCTTGGGTCTGATGCATTAGACTAACCTTTTGGAACACAACCAATTCTTAAGTTGGGGACAACTTGTGTCTTGATAATTGCCTCTCTTTTCTATTTTGTTGTGTAGAAAAAGGATCAGCATGATGGACTCTATTGTGAGATTCTATTCCTACTTTCCTATAAAATAAAATAACTTAAAACAGTTGAACAGTTGAATTACATTTTTGAGATAGAAAGGCTCTTAAAAGATTTTCTAGTCCATCTTTTATACTTGAACTAATAACAATAATAATTTAAGATTTAAAATAATCAAACCAAAAGGATATAGTAATTTTATTGTTATGTGCCCTCTCACAGCCCTTGAAATTTTTCATTGCAGGACCAAAAAGTCCATTAAAATGTTGTCAGGATTTTAAAGGTCATAAAGCACACTAAGAAAATTCAATATATGCTCAATGAAGAGTTTATAATTGGTAGTGGTAGAGATTATGATTTTAGGCTTTTAATATTATTTTATAAACCATGAAACTAAAAACAGGACAAGATCATGCAACATCCATTTTAGTTCACATCACTGCAATGACACTAGGCTCCATAATTTTATGTATGCTGATAACAGGAAATAAAATTTCCAAGTATTGAAAATTTTCGAATGCTATTATTGAATATTCTGCACATCTTAAGCCATCATTTGTGAAATTGGAATGTGTACTGTGCCATTTATTTTTTTACCAACTACAGGTTCAATGAAAAAAAATTAAAGTTATATACTTTAAAGGATTTTCATGTAAAGTTAGAGTATTTTAAAAAGTTCTCTGAACTGAAATTCTTTTAATCAATTTTTTTTCTAAAGATGAAAGCTATATTGCTGTTCATTATGTTGAAAGTTGATAAACTCTTGCAGAACTGGAGCGGATGATGCTACAACAGACCATTACAGCATCTGCAGTTCAAGGCTAATGCCCCCTCTTATAACATTTATCTCTGTGGCTTCCTCATCTCAAGGTAACTATGTCATATCTACCCTAATGGGCACTTAGCCACATATTACTAGAATTTCTATTAAAAATTACTCCCTTTTCTTTTTGGCTTATAATAACTCCAAGTCACACACACACAAAAAAAAATCAAATGGATAACTAAAAATAAACATCTCACTCTAACAGTCATTTTTTTAAGCACACCCTCTCATTAATTCAGCTCAAAGAGAAGGAATTTATCTGCTGATCTTTTGGAGATATTTGCTTCTTGTCAATGATTTTGCTAACAGATAACAATAGACTGAAAGTATAATGTATTGATAGTATATTTAGTGAGAGTAAGATATTTTTGCTTACATTTATGAAAATAATTTAGAGGTTACAAGATATGGCCTTTTTTTTTCCTAGCACTGTATAAAAGGGGGAATGACTGCTGTAAATATTTTGTGTTAAGCAATAGAGGAATGTTTGTAAAGTATACACATATTGAAGAATAATATTGAAACAGAATGATAAATTTGTCTTCTGGCTTGTTCCTTTCTTTAATATCTTCCCCACTGCCATGATATAAAGAATAATGGTTTCTCAAAGATGCCCACATCCTAATCTTGGGAACCTGTGAATACCTTACATGACAAAATGGACTTTGCCAATGTAATTAAGACCTTAAGATGATTGATTTTACAGGTGGGACTAATCTAAACACATGGGTCCTTAAAAACCTTAGAACCCATAAATCTCCCTCTGGGATAGGTCAGAGAGAGATTTAACTACGGAAAAATTGTCAGAGAAATGCAAAGTCGTTGGCTTTAAACATAGAGGAAGTGCCACAAGTCAATGAATGTGGGTAGCCCTTAGAAACTAGAGAAAGCAAGGAAGCAGATTTTCCCCTAGAGCCTCCAAAAAAGGAATGCAGTCTACTGACAACTTGATTTTAGTCCAAGGAGACCTGTGTAGGATATCTGACCTACATAAGTGTAAGATAGATAATACATTTATGAGATTTTATGCCACCTAATTTTTGAAAATTTGTTACAGAACCAAAACTAAACTGATACAACGGACCTTACAATATTGTGCACTATCCATTTGACCTCAGGGTATATTCAGTCTAACACTTTACAGACTTCACCTTTTATTATGTCCTCCAATTTCATATGTGGTAGTTCTTAGTTGTTCTCAGTTTATAGATTTGAACAAGAATATATTTGATGCCAAAAAAGACATAACTATACCATATGGACTCTGCATTTCTCAAATTTCAAAAAGCCCCAATATAGGGGCACTTGGGTGGCTCAGTCAGTTAAGCATCCGACTCTTGATTTCGACTCAGATCATGATCTCACTGTTCGTGAGTTTGAGCCCTGCATTAGGCTCTGTGCTCACAGTGTGAAACCTGCTTGGAATGCTCTCTCTCCCTCTCCCCCTCCTCAGCTCATGGTCTCTTTTTGTCTCACTCTCAAAATAAATACAGTTTTTTAGAAAGTTTAAAAAAGTCCCTATATATATATATATGCTTAAAAAAATTTTTTTTACATTTATTTATTTTTGAGAGAGAGAAAGAGGCAGACTGCAAGTGTGGGAGGGGCAGAGAGAGAAGGAGACACAGAATATGAAGCAGGCTCCAGGCTCCAAGCTGTCAGCACAGAGCCCAAAGCGGGGCTCGAACTCACAAACTGTGAGATCATGATGGGAGCCGAAGTCGGACACTTAACTGACTGAGCAACCCAGGCACCCCTATGCTTTTTAATTTTAAAACCATTTAGCCAGGTTTGACACATCACCAAAAAATGCATATATGGGTTCCAATCCAAGACGGCAACATAGAAGGATCTTGAACTGACCTTTTCCTAAGAACACCTTGAATCTACAGTTATACATGGAGCAGTTCCTACTGAGAGAAATCTACAATCTAGCTGAGTCACTCCACCACATTGGGCATGAGGAAATATGCACATCAAAATGGGTTTTGACACACCCTAAACTACTGGGAACCACTAAGAACAAAGAGGGTAGTTTGGACAATCATACAAGTTTGAGAGACAACTTAATGCTAGGATGGGTTTAGACAATATGACTCATTTCCTACACTAGAACACTTCATCAAGACTGGAAGAGGTTGCTGTTTCATCTAATGGAAAGAAATCATCACAGAGTCAGAATAATGAAGAAACGAAGGAAAGGTCTCCAACCAAAAGAGTAAGATAAAACTCCAGGAACAGACCTTAGTGAAACAAAGCTAAGTGACTTACTTGATAAAAGGTTCAAAATAATACTAGATTTTTTTTAAGCAGAAGAAAGAATCAGCAAACTCAAAGATAGGGCACTGGGGTTCATCTGATCAGGCGAGGAAAATGAAAAAACGTTGAAAAAGAGCGAAGATAACAAGGGATTTATAGGATATCATCAAGTGGATTAACATTCACATTATAAAGGTACCAGAAGGGAAAGAGAAAAAAGGGGGCAGAAAGCTCCTTCCAGGCAATAATGGCTAAAAATTTCCCTAACTTGGGGACAAACATAGATATCCAGATCCAGGAAGACCGTAGTGTTCCAGTAAGAAGAATCCAAAGAGACCCACACAGAGACACATTATAATTAAATTGTCAAATGTTAAAGACACAGAATGAATCATAAAAACAAGAGAAAAACAACTTGTTACATACAAGGAAATCTCCATAAGACTATGAGCAGATTTTTAAGCAGAGACTGTGAAGGCCAGGAAGAATGGTGTAATATATTCAAAGTGCTGAAAGCAAAAAGCTGCCAACCAAAAATACTCTACTTGGCAAAACTGTCTTTCAGAATTGAAGGAGAGATAGAGATTTCCAGACAAGCAAAAGCTTAAGTAGTTCAGAACCACCAGATAAGCCTTACAAAAAAAAAAAAAATGTTAAAAGGAGATCTTCAAGTTGAAATGGAAAAAAAAAAAGCTAATTACTTACAGGAATACATGAAAGTATAAAACTCACTGTAAAATATACACTTAAATTCACTGTAAATATACACTTAATATATACACTGTATATATACACTGTAAATATACACTTAAATTCAGAATACTTTAATGTTATAATGGTGGTGAGTAAATCACTTATAAATCCAATATGAAAGAAGAAAAGTGTATTAAAAATAAGTATAACTACAATAATTTATTAATATATTTATAAGGTAAAAAGGTGTAAATTGTGATATCAGAAACAAAACATTGGGGGAGAGTAAAAATGCAGAGCTTTAGTATGTTTTAGAAGTTAAGTTGTTGCTAGCTTAAAATAGGTTGCTATAGCCCTAAGTTGTTTTATGTAAGCCTCATGGTAATCACAAAGCTAAAACCTATAGTAGATACACAAAAGATAAAGAGAAAGAAATCTAAGTGATACTCGTACTACTCCTACAGTGATATCAAATCACAAAGAAAAGAGTAAAAGAAACAAGGAAGCAAGAAGTAATTGCCAGAAAACAATTAACAAAAGGGCAATAGTAAGTCCATACTTATCAATAATTTTTGTAATGTAATATACTAAGTTCTTTAATCAAAATATATAGAGTGGCTGAATGGATTAAAAAACAAAAACAAAAAATAAGACTCAACTATATGCTGCCCACAAGCGACTCACTTCAGCTATAAGAGCACACAGACTAAAATGAAAAGATGGAAAAAGATATTCCATGTGAATGGAAACCAAAAGAAATCAGGATCAGCTATACTAATAACAGACAAGTTAGACTTTAAACCAAAGACTATAATAAGGGACAAATGAGGCCGTTATAAAATTATAAGTGGGACACTCCAAGAATAGTATAAAATAAAAAAAACATTTATGCATTGAATATAGGAACTCCTAAATATATAAGACATATAATAACAGAACTGAAGGGAAAAAATGGACAGCAAAACAATAATAGTAAGGGACTTTAATACCTGTCTTCCAACAAGGAATATATCATCCAGAAAGAAAATCAATAGAAAAACTTTGGAATTAAACTACATATTAGACGTGATGGACTTAACAGATATTTACAGGATATTCCATCCCACCGCAGCAGTACTCATGGACCAGTCTCCGGGAGAGATCATATGTTAGGCAACAAAACAACTCATATTAAATTTAAGAAGATTAAAATTTTATCAAGTATCTTTTTTGATCATAATGATATGAAACTAGAAATAATTTACAAGAAAAAAAACTAGAAAATCCACAAATATGTGGATTAAACAACCAATGGATCAAAGAAGAAATAAAAAAATATATTGAGACAAATGAAAATGGAAATACAACACATTAAAATGTATGGGATGCAACAAAAGCAGTTGTAAGAGGGATGTTCATAGCAATAAATGCCTATATTAAGAAACAAGAAAATCCTCAAGTAAACAACCTAACTTTATCCCTCAAGGAACTACTAAATAAATGAAAGAAGACCAAAGTTAGTAGAAGGAAGACAGCAGCAAATATCAAAGAAAAAAATAAATAAGAGACTAAAAAGACAATAGAAAAGACTAATGAAAATAAGAGCTGGGTTTTTAAAAAGACAAAGAAAACAGACAAACTTTTACCTATGCTAACATATCCTGAGAAAGAAGAACGAAGTTGGAGGGATATATTGCCTCATTTGAAACTATATTACAAAGCTATGGTAATGAAAACAATATAGTATTGGCAGAAAAATAGACACGTAAATCAATAGAATAAAATAGAAAGTCAGGAAATAAATCCATGCATATATGGCCAATTAATTTATAACAAAAGAGGCAAGTATATACAAGGGGCAAACGGAAAGTCTCTTCAATAAATGGTGTTGGGGAAAAATGGACAGCCACTGTACACAAAAATTAACTCAAAGTGAATTAAAGACTTGAATTTAAGACTTGAAACTGTAAAACTCCTAGAAGAAAATATAGGATGTAAGATCTTTGACATTACTCTTAGCAATAATTTTTTTGGATTTGACACCAAAAGCAAAGACAACAAAAGTAAAAATTAACAAGTGAAATTAAAAAACTAAAAAACTAACAAACTAAAAAACTCTGAACAACAAAGGAAACCATTAGCAAAATGAAAAGGCAGTCTACTGAATGGGAGAAAGTCCCAAATCATATATCTGATAAAGGACTAATAACTAAAATATATAAAGAACTTATACAACTCAGTAGTAAAAAAAAACAAACAAACAAAAAAAAAACACAACACAATCTTTTTAAAAATGAGGAGGGGAATTGAATAGACATTTATCCAAACAGGATGTACAAAAGGACAATGGGTGTATATAAGGTACTCATCATAACTAATCATCTGGGAAATACAAATCAAAGCCATAATAAGATATAATTTCAGACCTGTTAGAATGACTATCATAAAAAAAAAAAACAAAAAAACAAAAAAACAAGAGCTAGTAAGTGTTGGCAAGGATTTGGAGAAAAGGGAACCTGTGTGCACTGTTGGTGGGAATGTAAATTGTGCAGCCACTGTGAAAAATAATGTGGAGTTTTCTCAGAAAATTAAAAATAGAACTACCATATAACTCAGTAATCCCACTACAGGGTATATATCCAAAAGAAATTAAAACACTATATCAAAGAGATATTTGTCTTTCCGTGCTCAATGAAGCATTATTCACGGTAGCTAAGATAGGGAAATAACCTAAATGTCCATGAATGAATAAATGAATGAAGAAGATGTATACGCATACAATGGAATGTTATTCAGTCAGGAAAAATAAGGAAATTCTGTCATTTGTGACAATATGGGTGGACCTTGAAGGCATTATGGTGAGTGAAGTAAGCCAGAGAAAGATATATACTGTATGGTATCACTTATATGTGTAGTCTAGAACAGTTGACTTGGGGAATCATGACCTTAGCTGAAACCCAGTCGGATGCTTAACTGATTGAGCCACCCAGACGCCCCCACCCTAATGTTTTAAAATTTTGTTGATTTATACATAGAGAACAGTGTACAAGTTAATAGTGTGCCATGTGATTGTCACACCTAAACAGTGCTGTGTCAATGTGCCCAGATCAAGAAACAAAACGTGAACAATACCTGGAGGCCCCCTGGTGCCCCTTTGTAGTTGAGATTTCCAGTGACCCCCATCAGTAGGTTAATGGTTTGACTCTTCATTTTGGCTCAGGTCATGATCTCACAGTTCATGAGATCAAGCCCCATGCCAGGCTCTATGCTGTCAGGGCAGAGCCTGTTTAGGATTCTCTTCCTCTCTCTCTGTTCCTCCCTTACTCCTCTCTCTCTCTCTCTCTCTCTTTCTCTCTCTCTCAAAAATAAATAAATAAACTTAAAAAAAAAAGTCAACCTCATAGAAACAGAGAGTGGTTGTCAGGTGCTGAGGGGATGGGTCAAATAGGGAGATGTTGGTAAAGGGGTACATACTTTCAGCCATAAATAAGTAAGGTCTGAGGATCTGATATAGAACATGGTGACTATAGTTGATAGTACTGCATTGTATAATTGAAATTTAAGAAAGTAGAACTTAAATGTTCTCACAAAAAATATGGGAGGTGATGGATGTGCTAATTTTCATTAACTAGATGGGGAAAATAAGTTCATAATGTATATGTTTATCAATTTACCATGACATACACCTTAAATATCCTGAAAGGTCATTTGTGAATTATACCTCTGTATTGAAAATAAAAGAAAAAAGAAAAAAATATATTTATTTCATTTAGAACTCAGTAACTTCTGTCCATTTTAGTTTATAACCACGTCTTCCCTTTTAGCTTATCCTGCATTAGCAATCAAGAGAACAAATAATGGGGGAAATTCCATGGTTAGTGAATATTACACAATTATTTCCTCTCCCTTTTTAATTTATGTAAGCATATGCTTTTTTGGCAATAATCCTAATGGTGAAATAAAAACTAGCATCTTTCAAAAGAACCATTATATTCCTATACAGACAACTTTCTAAAATTGTCCTAGTCTTGTCCACTGAAACAGCATTATGTCAAATAAAAATCATTGGTAAAATGGACTATGTGAGTGTTTACAAGAGGGTTAAAATCTCTTAGTAATCCTCCTAAGGAAAAGGTCTTAAAAAAAAAAAGAATTATAGTTTTTCCTTTAAGTAATGTGTCAAAATATACATAGAAGTCTTCAAAGGTAATCTACCATAAACTTAATTGTTTCTTGATTTAAAGTCAGTATCATTTTTTTAAATGCTTATTTATTTATTTATTTATTTATTTTTGAGAGGCAGAGAGTGTAAGCGGGAGAGGGGCAGAGAGAGAGAGAGAGAAAGAGACATTGAGAGAAAGAGAAAGAGAATCCAAGGCCGGCTCCAGGCTCTGAGCTGCCAGCAGAGAGCTGGATGCGGGGCCAAACTCACCAACTGTGAGATCACGACCTGAGCCGAAGTCGGATTCTTAACCAACTGAGCCACCCAGGCGCCCCTAAAGTCATTACCTTTTTTAAAAAGCCAAGGGCTTTTTGTTTTCTTCTTTTCATTCAAATGAAATAGATTTCACACATAATAGATGTACATACTTAAGAGTTTATTTACATATGATAAATGTACATATTTTATGAATTTTACAAACTGTATCCCTCATATGTCTACCAACCAAGACATCAAACTTTCCCTCACTCAGAAATTTCCTTGTTTCCTTTCCATCAATCCCCATTTCTCAGAGACAATGGCTTTCTGATTTCTATCACCATAGAGTTCTTCCATTTGTGTTTGGACCACATGCAAATAAGATCATACAATGTTCTGTCTTTTGTGTCTCTTTCACTTAACACAATGTTTTAAGGCTTATACCTGATGCTGTATTTATCCTTTTTGTTGTTGAGTAGTACTACTTATATGACTATACCACACTTCAATTGCCTATTTTATTGGTGAAGATTTTGTTGCCTTTAGTTTTTGGCCACAATGAATAAGGCCACTATGAACCTTCTTATACAGATTTGTCGTTAACATATATGCCCTCATATGTACAGCAGAATAACTGGGCCATCTGGTGAAAGTATGTATATCTTTATCAGAAACTGGCAGACACTTCTTCAAAGTGGTTATGCACTTTGGTCCAAGGGGAAGATACTACAGGATTCTAGTCATTTCATATTCTTAAGCACTATTTACATTGCCAGTCTTTTCAAAGGTGATTATTTCACTTACCATTAAATAACTTATTTTTGTGGTTTTAATTTGCATTTACGTATTATCAAATGACATTATTAACCATGTTCTCATTGGACATTTGCATATCTTCTTTTGTGAAGTAACTTTTGGCAGGTAGTTTGGTCAGTTTTTATACGGATTGGTTTCTTTTTGTTGTGATTTGCGGGAGACTTTTATATGAATGCTGGATATGATTTCTTTGTTAGATATACGTGTCACAATTTTTTTTTCCATTTTGTAGCTTGTTTATCTAATCAAGGACAGATCTTGATGAGTGGGATATTTATTTTGACAAAGTTTAATTTATAATTTTGTTTCTTTCGTCATTCATGCCTTTTAGTTCATGGCTAAGGAACTATTGCCTGTGTGACAGCAGGTTAATTTTTTTGTCAACTTGACAGGGCCACAAGGTGCCCAGATATTTGTCTCTGTGAGAGTGTTTTTGGATGAGATCAACATTTAAATCAGTAGACCAAACAAAGAAGATTGCCCTCCTTACTGTTGGTAGGCCTTACCCAATCAGTTGAAGACCTGAATAGAACCAAAAGGCTGACCTTCCCCTCAGTAGAAGAGGGTTTTCTTGCCCAACTGCCACCAAACCAGAACAATACTTCCTGCCTTCAGAATCAAACTGAATCTTGAACTCTCCCTAGACCCTAAGCCTGTCGGCCTTACGACTGGAACTACGTGACTGGCCCTCCTGGTTCTCAGGTCTTTAGACCTGGGCTGGAAGTAACCCATTGACTCTCCTGGGTCTACAAAATGCTGACTCACATTGCAGACCTTGGGACTTGCCAGTCTCTGTAATTGTGTGAGCCAATTCCTTATTAAAAATCTTTTCACACATGCGCGCGCGCACACACACACACACACACACACACACACTATTTGTTTTATTTCCCTAAAGAATCCTGACCAATACATCCACTCTAAAGTCATGAAGGTGTTTTCCCATGTTTTCTCATAGCATCTTTAGGGGTCTAGCTTTTATGTTTGGGTCTATGATTTGTCTGTAATGAATTCATGGGTGTAGAGTGAAGTAGGAGTTTACCTTTATTTTTTTTTTTTTTATGAGTGTATTCAATTGCTACAGCCCCATTTGTTTCTCCATGGAAATGACTTGGTAAGTTGGTCAAAAATCAATTGTCTGTATAGATGTGCAATGATTTTGTACTCTATTATATTCCACTGGTCTTTGTTATTCCTAATAAAATCATACTGTCTTAAATACCATAGCTTTTCAGTAAGCCTTGCAGTCAGATACAAAGGTCCTCCTAATTTGTTCTTTTTCTTGAAGACTGTTTTGACAATTCTAGATACTTTGGATTTCCATATGAATTTGAGAATATATTTATCATTTTCAAACAAAAAAATGTCTGGAATTATGGTGGTTTTGCACTGAATCTGAAGATGAATTTTAAGAAAATAGACATGGTAACATTATTGAGTCTGAATAATCTATTAGCATATGGTATCTAAGCTTTTATTAATTTTTATTTTCAATATTTAAACTTTTTAAAGTAGAGGTTTTACATATCTTTTATTAGATTTGCTTCTAGGTATTTGATATTTTCTGGTGCTATTGGTTTTTTATTACTTTTGTTTTTTACTTAATTTATATAAGATAATTAATAGATAATTCATACTGAGGGTAAAACAAAAATAAATAACAAAAATGTTAAAAAGATCTCTGACCACTGAAATTAGGACCATCTTCTGCTTCAGTTGAGGATTTCCTCTCTTTACTATGAATCACCTTTTTGTACTTATTGGTGTATCATGTACTTTTTCAGTAGATGTGTCAATAGTTACACCTAGGAATAACATTATTAATTATTATTGTATAATAAATATTTACACCTAGAAAAGCTGTGTTCCTTCTTTGATCAGGCTATTAGTATGAGGAACTGAATTAATCTAATAGGTATTTGATTTGAGTTTGGGCTTGGTGCAGCTTTAGTTTTAGTTTTCAAGCGTTCTCACATTTTTAATTTTTTTTAATGTTTATTTATTTTTGAAAGAGAAACAGAGCACAAGCAGGAGAGGGGTAGAGAGAGAGGGAGACACGGAATTTGAAGTAGGCTCCACGCTGTCAGCACAGAGCCCAACTCAGGGCTCAAACTCACGAACTGCAAGATCCTGACCTGAGCCAAAGTCAGAAGCTTAAGCGGTCTCAAATTTTTGTCAGTACTTTTCCTTTGGTCAGTACAATTCCTTCAGGAATTGAGATCTTAGCATGCCAAGACTTTAGCAATCTCTTTAGGCTTTACAACTTAGGTACCTGTCTCTCTCTCTCCTTTAAGTTCTACAGTCAGCTTCTAGTCACTAAGGTGCTATTGTTTTCCAATCCCACCTCTGGCTTTGTAAACAATAAGAGATCTTTTTCCAGCCTACTGACATTTCTCCAGCTTTCTGAGAGCTTCTATAGCGCATTCCATAACAGCCGGGAGTGCCTCAGATGAATTTCTCTCAGCATCTTGCCCTTCCCCAGTGTTTGATAGGACTGAGTCCTTCTAGTGGGGGAAGACCTGTTTCTCAGGGAATGGGGCACTCCATCAGCTCTCCCAGACTTTGTTGCATTATAATTACTCATATGCTCGCTGAAGATTCATGAAGAACAGTTAATGGCTGACTGCAAATTTCAGGTGGCTGGGGTCCTTAGGATCTCAGTCAATCAGCACAGTGTACATGTGGCCATTAAACGTTCATTAAAATTTAGCTGGTTTCTCCTTACCACAGCTCAGCGGGCTTTGATGAAAGCAACTGCAAGTGTCTTTACTCCTAGCAGAGTTTATTACTTTCTTGAATTTAATTCATTCAGGTTCTCTGTCGCTTCAGCTTTCTGATGGGTTTCAAGAGAGAAAAGTGTAAGACTCAAGCTTATCTGGCTTGCTATTATTAGTATGGGAGCAACAGCCTTTCTAACTGAAAGCAGAAGTCCAAAATCAGCAAGTTGCTCTTAAGTCACTGGTGTTGCAATAGTACATGCAGAACATCATTGAGTTCCTTAGCGTCATGGAGTTAAACAGCTGAACACAACTTCTTTCATCTCATACTGTTCTGATTTTGATTTAACTGTCACTGACTAATGGTGACGACAAGATCATTTGAACGTGAAAAGAGCAATTCTTTGGGAACCTATCACGAATTATCAATTTTAGTTGGGGGAAAACACAGCTTGGCATTTCACAGGACTGAGTAAGAGAAATGCTAGGTACTCTTTCCTTATGTGGCTTTGTCTTGGGTAGCTAGCTGAGCTGCGTCATTCAGAGATGTGCACGAAGCCATCTTTCAGTGTCCATACCTGAAAGCGATTTCCCTGAGGGCACATTTTTAGGTGAGCGGAAATTTTTCCTTTAAGAAGGAAGTCCGGTATGATTATGAGTATGGCTCACCCTTCAAGGTCACTGAACATCCAATCTGCTTATAATTCCATTACACATTTTTCTACCTCCTACTTCTCAAAGTATCTTAAGAGTATCTTTAAGAGTACCTTTCTCACCATCTCACCTTTCTGTGCTCTACCACTGGGACGCTTTAATGCCGTGTAATGGTTAAAAGTTTGGGTTCGAAAGCCTGGTGGCTTTGATTTGAATCTTAATCAAGCACCCTCTGTTGTACAACCTGCGCATGCTACTTACTCTCTCTGTGCCTTGGTTTTCATATTTATCACACACAAAAGGGAGCAATATCTATCTCACATAGTTATTTTGAATATTAACTTGGCCAATACATGAAAATCCTTGGAATAGTGCATGTCACATAAATAGTTAATAATTTTTAGCTATTACATATATATATATATATAGAGAGAGAGAGAGAGAGAGAGAGAGAGAATATATTGAGCACTTTCAAATGATTATTAGTGTGCTAAGCAATTTGCAAATATCTTACTTAAGAGTTCCATCACATCAGTAT
This sequence comes from Herpailurus yagouaroundi, assembly GCF_014898765.1. Lineage (NCBI taxonomy): Eukaryota > Metazoa > Chordata > Mammalia > Carnivora > Felidae > Herpailurus > Herpailurus yagouaroundi. The sequence continues at coordinate 72,196,908 of NW_024412394.1, forward strand.
GATCACCCCTGCTTTGCCTCTGAGGAAGTTCAGGTCCAGAGAGATTAGGCTTCACAATCTGTAAGGGGAAACCATAAGACAAACCCAGGTCTTTCCGGTTCAGACTCATACAGTTAACCATGACTTTGTCAACTTGTTTCCATTGGCACTTCCCATGAAGTATGTTCCAGAATTCACCTGCACGAAATGTTTCAGGGATTTCATTTCTCAGCGAATACATTTCTTAGAAATCCAGAAACAATTGATTCTGGGACCATATATCCACTATTCTCAAGAGTAAACTGAAAATGTCCCCATTGTACCAACACCTCCAAAAATTATAGGAACAAACCTAAGAGATACTCAGTGTCAAATATGTCAACCTATCCTAAGCACTCACAACAGCTGATTTTTATTAATAATTCATAATATGCCTGAACTATACTAAATAATTTGAATTCATTATTTCATTTTTCTCTGGAGCGACTCTGTTTAGAAAGGTATTTCTGCTCTTAATTACAGCTGAGGAAATTGAGGTCTCATTCAAGTTAAATTACTTGTCCAACATGACACACCTAGTATGACATAGGTCTAGGAATTGCTGCCAGGTTTTCATGTCTCCTAGGCACATATTTCTTTTTTTTTTTTTTAATTTTTTTTTAATGTTTATTTTTGAGACAGAGGGAGACAAAGCATGAACAGGGGAGGGGCAGAGAGAGAGGGAGACACAGAATCGGAAGCAGGCTCCAGGCTCTGAGCCGTCAGCCCAGAGCCCGATGCGGGGCTCGAACTCACGGGCTGCAAGATCGTGACCTGAGCTGAAGTCGGACGCTCAACCGACTGAGCCACCCAGGCGCCCCACCTAGGCACATATTTCTAATGGCTCTGCATGGAGTCACCAACTGCTCTAGTTTGCCTGGGACTGAAGGAAATATCACAGGCTGTTGGACGTTTATTGCTAAAAGTGACATGGCCACGCGGACCGCATGGTGGATTACCCTGCAATATGACTGTTGTTTCCCATGAAGCCTGCTCCAAAACCACCTGTAGAAAGATCCTGAAGTTGTAAGGTTAAGATTATAGGACATGGTCGTTGTCCTGCATAGTTTCATGGTATGATGATATAAAAGAAGTACTTAAGACCTTCATGATCTTCTGGACCTTTAATACCTTCATTGACTACACTGTTCTTGATGCTACTAAAAGAAACTAGAATGGTTTGAAAGATACAAAAAGCCCTGTAAATGCTGGCAAGCCTAGAAGAAAAAAAAGCTACAGGATGCATTACATTCCATTAGCTCTGCATTTTTTATGGCATAAAGACTTCCCTTCCCATCTTACAGACATGTTTACTTCAGTATCAGTGAAAGAACCCAGTTACATTAAGGGGAATTTTCCCATTCTCGGGCAGAAGAATCAAGTGAGGAGTCAGCTGTGTCTCAGCAGCAGGTCAATAAGACAAGACAGAGTAATCTATGGGGGTAAGTAAATAGACCATAACAGCTAAGAGAGAGGCTTTCATTTGCTATTGTGAAAAATGGAAAAGAAAACTTACCTGATCAGTGAATTATTGAGGCCATTAGGGGATCAGCAATTGTCATTTCTGCTGAAGGGAAGCTATTTAAGCAGGCAGACAGGTGGGAGCCTTTATAGGGTCTTAGTGCAAAAGGTGTGAGGAAGGAAAACAAAGGGAGGCTCACATTGCTCGGAAATAGTGTTCTAAATAGAGCTCTTTTCTCAAAGCTGAGGGTACAGGAACTGTGAGTTTGTGTAGCTGGTTTGCAGTCAGAACCTGATCAGTTAATGCATCCAAAGAAATTCCAAGTGGATGACAAAATTTTTAATCTCCCCAAATGGCTTTACCTAGTTCCTTCCTACAATTTAAAAAAGTTCACTATTTACCAAAAAGCGTATTAAAGGTTTTTTCAGTTTTTGTTATACTTTTGTGTTCCATTCATGTTGGTTGTTGGGTAGAGAGGTTTTTCTGGTTGTTATTTTTGTTTGTTCTTGATGACAAAAAAAATCCTCGTAAATTTCTGAAGGATTTTGGGAAAACTAACACAATTTAGTAATCATAATCAAAATATTTTGTCGGGTGCTCACTATATGGACAAAACAATCAAATTTCAATCAGAGAAGCAGAACAGCTTTGTTATAGGTAGATGAATTTACCCCTTTGTGGGAACTAGTTAAGCAATGTCTGTAAAGCTATTGGTTTCATATCTGATGTGGGGATTTGAAATCTATAGGACATGTAATTGGGAAGGGAACATATATGTAAAACAGAGGAGACAAAGTACCAAGTTGGAACCCGTGAACGCAAGCTGAAACTTACAAATGTGAATTGAAACCCATGTTGGTTTTCACTGCCTCCAGCTTTAACATCCCTCATGTCCTTTAGAAGCTGGCATCCTTCATCTTTGAATGGTCAACCCACCTAGTTTTTCTAAGACTAAGAGGTTAGTAATAGAATAAATGGGTCTCCAAAACAGAGGAAGGAAGTTGGAGTGATCAGCACTTATCAGCGCTTTTTGTGAACCACTTGGGTAATTTGCGCTTCTCATTGCCACAGTTCTCATCTCTCTGGGTCTATAGGATTTTTTTCCAGGCAGAAGATGCTTCTAAATTGGGATACAATGAGATTCCCATTAAACTTTAAGTTACATCCATTGCTTGCTTCCTTAGATTTTTTGAACCAGAGATAAACAGACAAAGGATTATCCTGCCAGGGGTAATTGACTCTGATCACGAGGATATGGTAGGGATGCTATAACATAATTTTAACAGGGAGGATTATGCTTGACACTCAGGTGATCTGTTGGAGCTTTTCTGGTACTTCCTTGTCCAATGTCAAGAATCAATGGACAAGTGCAGCAGGCATAGTATTAGAAGGGCAAAGTAATCGGGGACAAGTGTCTACAACACTTTGCTTGAATCATCATGGTACCTAGACCAGTGGCAGTGCTAGCTGACAGTGAGTGTAATCTAGAATGGGTAGTAAAGGAAAGAGATAATGATTAGTAAGTACAGCCTTGAGACTGGCTACAACAATGATTCTTTTTATGAATGATACACTGGTAAGATTACCCATGAAGAGAGATCAACCAGAATCCTGAAGCAACTGTGTTTCAGATGAGATAAATTTAACACATGGAGCAAGTGGGTGCAAGCAGCTCAAGTGAGTGTTTTGGGGTGTTCTTCAGATGCCCTCTTCAGAAGCAAACACATATTCCCCAACCATTATTCCCCAACCATTAACTCCCAGGAGTTTGATGATGATGTCTCAGAGTTCCACTATAGGAGTTGCATTTCATCCTCTGTAGGAATTACTTTTGGCCAGAGGAAACTGCCTTGTCCACTCCTCTTCCCTGAGGGCAATGCACATCTAATGCTTGGTCAAATGGAGGTACAAGGACCCAGACTCCTTTTTCAATTGAGGTAACTCTGAAGACCCATCCCAGATCTGGAGATCCTGCAAGTGTTGGCCAAGTCCCTATCCCAGCTACTTTGCAGTTTAACCCCTTAACCTCTCCCTCACTCAATCTTCCTTCTGTTATCCTTCACAAATGTTTCTGAGAGCATCTCAGCAAACCTCATGCATGCAAATCTCAGAGACACAGAATTTGTTTTCTGAGGCATCCAACTTTGGACAGTAAGATAGAAAACATATATCTAACATAGCTAATATAAAAAAGACCACGGGGTGATAGTTGACTCTATGAGGAAGCCCTAATCTCTAGAGGAACTATCAAATAAATTTGTAGCACTCCAATAAGCACAGTCAGTGACCCTACCCACAGCCCTCTGCCCTGGACAGGTCACATCTGGTGCCTTGGGTCACACTGTATGGTGATGGTAACAAAGCCAAATGGGAGAACTGGAAGCCATGCCACATGGCAAATCATTGAGGAAACAGAGACATATCACCCCAGAGAAGGGATGGTAAGGAGATGTAGGTCGTCTAGCATGATCTTCAAATGTTTGAAAGATAGGAATGGGTGAGCGTTTTTCACTTTGTTGCTTCAGAGTAATGTTAGGGTGGTCTGTGGGAAGAGAGCAGGACTCATTTCAAAGTCATTTTATAATGATTAGAATTGAACAACCGTGGGTGCCTGGGTGGCTCAGTTGGTTAAGTGTCCAACTTCGGCTCAGGTCATGATCTCCTGGTTTGTGAGTTTGGGCCCCGCATTGGGCTCCCTGCTGTCAGCACAGAGCCTGAATTGGATCTTCTGTTCCCCTCTCTGCCCCTCCCCTGCTCATGCTCTCTCTCTCTCAAAAATAAACAAATTAAAAAAAAAAAGAACTGAACAACCATGGAAGCAATGGAATGTTCTGCATGTGGAGGCAACTATCTGAGAGTTTAAATGTTGTGCTTCTGCCACAGCATAAGTTATGTGAATTAGAGCAAGAGTCTGGCTCTTAGGCTCTGCATTTTCATCTGTAAAATGTCCACACTGGGGGCCGTGGTGAGAAGTAAACAAAGTCATACATGGAATGTATCTTAGCTCGGTGCCTGTAACCTAATAAGAATGCAGCAAATGTTCCTGTTTTTATTATGAATTTACTGAGGAAGAGTAACCAGTTGTTTGAATTGTTGTAGAGGACATCCCTATATAGTAAAACGTTGGACTGTGAGTAACTTAATTCTGTGAGTGTTCCACAAGACGAACAAACATTTCTAATAAATTTTGACTTGATAAATGAATGATGTCTTGCAACACGAGTAGTACATGACACTGAATGTCACATGATCACAACTGAGCCAGTGGTTCTTCTCTCTCTCTCTCCCTCTCTCTCTCTCTCTGAAGGATTGTGGGTAATTGTCTCCCAGGCTTGGATGGTTGGTCTCAGGTCAGGGTGTTTGGCAGAAATCAGTGATTTTTTTAGAATGTTGGAAAGGGCCCACAACTGGCAATAGTGTATTTTTTGTCACTTCCAAGCACCTAGGGACAGTCCTTTGCTTTTCCATACAAGAGTAAGACTAGGGATGTTGTGCTTCATTCTAGATCAGGCTACCTGCAGATATAGACCCTTTCCTCTGCTGTCTTATTGCCAGGTACATTAAACCCAGTATATGACAAGAGTTTATTAACGCTGTACTGCAGTCAACATCCGTGCAAGTGTATACAACGCCCCCCCCCCCCCCAGGCAGAAAAGGTTGAAAAGAAAGGTGGTTAGAAGAAGGAGATGATTATGGTGGAAGTTAAGAAGGAAATCACTGAGAAGTTTGAAGAGCTTTATGAGTGGCTGAAGTTGCAAGATTTTATGAAAAGTCTACTTCTGCATCTCATCTGCAGAGGAGGAAGAGAAAAAGGTGAAGGAACCCCTCACTTCAAATGAAATTAGGGAGATGTGTAAAATGTGGGAAAGAGTGTAAAATTTTGTAGAAAAGCACCATCCAAATAAGGCTATAGCAGTGAGAGTGGTGAATCTGTTTAAAGACAGTGCAGTGTCACGTTTCCCTGAAATCCTCAAAAGGAAGCAAAAATGAGTGTCATTCGATAGGTTCCTTGTTAAAGTTGCACGAAAAGAAAAAGATTCCATTCAGCCGATAGACAGCCGTGATTCTGTTAGTGAAAGTCATCCTACATAAAACCGTCCTCTCTCATCTCCCTCACACCAGCCACATGAGGTTTTCAAAGGTAAGTGCAGGTTAATTTGTTTATTTTTCTTTATAGCTTGTATTTTCTTTACTACTGTGTATTGTATTACAGTACTGTAATCATTTTTATATGAATATTTTGGGGTTGTGGAACGAATCATCTGAGTTTCCATTATTTCTTATGGGGAAATTCGCTTTGATATACAAGTGCTTTGGAATACAAGCATCTTTCCGGAATGAATTGTGCTTGCAAACCAAGGTTTTACTGTATTTGATGAGAGGTTAAAATTCACCATTTTTGCTTTCAAGTGTCAATAACATTAAAAAATAGGGTAACCAATATAAGGTGAGCAAGGGTTTATTTTTCCTAATAAATATATGATTATATTAATTAATTAATTAATTTAAAATATTTATTTAATTTTATTTTTTTTGAGAGAGAGAGTGTGTGTGAGTGGAGAAGGGGAAGAGAGAGAGAGAATCCCAAGGAGGCTCCATGCTGTCGGTGCAGAGCCCCATGCAGGCTGAAGTTCATGAACTGTGAGATCATGACCTGAGCCAAAATCAAGAGTTGGATGCTTGGGGCCCCTGGGTGTCCCAGTGGGTTGAATGTGACTTTGGCTCATGATCTTGCGGTTTGTGAACTCAAGCCCCACATCGGGCTGGCTGCTCTCAGTGCAGAGATGCTTCAGATCCTCTGTCCCCATCTCTCTCTGTCACTCCCCCACTTGTGCTCTCTCAAAAATAAGTAAAACAGGGGCCCCTGGGTGGCTCAGTCGGTTAAGTGGCCGACTTCGGCTCAGGTCATGATCTCGCGGTCCATGAGTTCAAGCCCTGCGTCGGGCTCTGTGCTGACAGCTCAGAGCCTGGAGCCTGTTTCAGATTCTGTGTCTCCCTCTCTCTGACCCTCCCCCGTTCATGCTCTGTCTCTCTCTGTCTCAAAAATAAATAAACGTTAAAAAAAATAAAAAAAAATAAGTAAAACATTAAAAAAAGAGTTGGACGCTTAACGGATTGAACCACCCAGGTACCCCCCAAATAAATATATTAAAATAAAATCGGGAGTGCCTGGGTGGATCGGTTGGTTAAGCATCCAGCTTTGTCTCAGGTCATGAGCTCATGGTTCATGAGTTTGAGCCCCACACTGGGCTCTCTGCTATAAGTGCAGAGCCTGCTTCAGATCCTCCGTCCCCCTCTCTCTGCCTCTCCCCTGCTTGTGCTTGTGCGCATGCACTCTCTCTCTCTCAAAAATAAACATTTAAAAACAAAATAAAATCATCTACTCGTACTATAATTTTATAAAAGAAATCTGCTAGCGGCATAATGTAGGAAGGGTATAATTTCCTATTTCAGGAGAGACTTTTATAAGAAATATTACTCGTTATATATGCATACATGTGCATATATGAATGCCTGTGTATATATTTGTCTCGATATTTATTCATTTAAATTTGTCCTGATTTCTTTAATTTTTTATAACTTCTTTCTTTTTTTAAGGCTTTATTAAAATTCCAGTTAGTTAACATATAGTGTAATATCAGTTTCATGTGTACAATATGGTGATTCCATACTTCTGTACAACATCCAGTGCTCGTCGCAAGTGCACTCCTTAATCTCCATCACCTATTTAACCCATTCCCCCTACTGGTAACCACCAGTTTGTTCTGTAGTTAAGAGTCTGTTTCTTGGTTTTTCTCTCTCTTTTTGTTCCCTATGAGCATTTGTTTTGTTTCTTAAATTCCACATGAGTGAAATCATATGGTTACTTGTCTTTCTCTGACTGCCTTATTCGCTTCTCATAATACACTCTAGCTTCATCCACATTGTTGCAAATGGCAAGATTTCATTCTTTTTTGTGAGTAATATTCCACATCTTCTTTATCTGTTCATAGATTTATCCTGATTTCTTTCATTTTCCAGCAGGCCTGTAAAATTGTCATGAACTGGCCAGGATATGTGAACCACAGAGTAGGGTAATCTTCTTCATCACTTTGAAGTGTAAGAATCTAAGAATTATACAATAGAACGATTTGGTAATCAGCAGTATGTTAAGCATCCAGCTTCTGAAGCTTAGGCCACTTCGACTTGTTATCTCTGTGTTTCTTCTCAGTTCTGAGATATAACATAGCTTCATATTAAGAGGTTAGCTACTCCCTGACCCTCTCCTCCAAAGAATGAGAAGAGGAGGCTTGTAATAAACAAGGGGTAAAAAGGCACAAAAAGGCTGCTATCAGCACTGTGCCGCTCCACTCTCAAATTTGGCAGAACTCTGCCAACCACCACCGCCTGGTAAGTTACACTGCTTGCCTGGTCTGCAGATGATCTGAACTTAGGTGAGTTACATACATCGTTTGCAATCGTTTCTATAAGCATCATTGCTTTCTCTCTGTGAAAAGAAACAATGACAACAACATGTTAGGGATTCATGTGTCATAAAACAGAATATACTAGAAGTTATAACTGAAAGCTGGGTTGAAGCAAGGCAAGCAAGGCATTTGCCTCCAGTGCACAGTTTAATTGGGTGCCCAAAAGTGAGTAACCCAGGCAAATAGTTTTTTGTTTTACGTTTATTTATTTTTAAAAAAAAATTTTTTTTTCAACGTTTATTTATTTTTGCGACAGAGAGAGACAGAGCATGAACAGGGGAGGGGCAGAGAGAGAGGGAGACACAGAATCGGAAACAGGCTCCAGGCTCTGAGCCATCAGCACAGAGCCGCTGCGGGACTCGAACGCACGGACCGCAAGATCATGACCTGAGCTGAAGTGGGCCGCTTAACCGACTGAGCCACCTAGGCGCCCCAACCCAGGCAAATATTTTAATGAAATGTTTTTTGAAACACAAAAATCAGTGATGAGCGATTATTGAAATTTTAAATAAACGCAAAATCCGGACTAATTTGTGAAATGCACTCTGTGACCTGAGAGCCATTACATACCGCCTATATGTCCATACCTTCCTATTGCCTCACTGAGGATGGGGTAACATTATTGAGACCATTTCAGCCTAAGTTCCTGTTTTAGCACAACATTGGGCTCTGTGAACTCTTCCTACTTTTGAACGGTATGACTTTAGCGAGTGTATCTCAGTCCTTTTTCAGATTCTAAATTTTTCATTATTTTTTAAAATACTTATTGGGGCGCCTGGGTGGCGCAGTCGGTTAAGCGTCCGACTTCAGCCAAGTCACGATCTCGCGGTCCGGGAGTTCGAGCCCGGCGTCGGGCTCTGGGCTGATGGCTCAGAGCCTGGAGCCTGTTTCCGATTCTGTGTCTCCCTCTCTCTCTCTCTGCCCCTCCCCTGTTCATGCTCTGTCTCTCTCTGTCCCAAAAATAAATAAACGTTAAAAAAAAAAAAAATAAATAAATAAATAAATAAAATAAAATACTTATTTATTTCCAAGAAAATAAATAATTTTGTTTTTACCTTCCATTCTGTTCCTTCCTTCTCCGTCTAGTGAATCATTATACTGTCTATTCTCCCAGCTTTATTGAGAGGACATTGACCTATAACAAGTATAAGCTTAAGTATACCAGGTATTGTTTTAATACACTTCAAAACAGGTAAGGTTAGCTATCACCTCCATCACATCACACAATGAGCTTTTTTAATGGTGAGAGCACCGAAGATCTATTCTCCTTGCAGTTTTCAAGTATATAACTCAGTACTGTTGACTATAATCACAATGCTGTGCATTAGATCCACAGAATTTATTTACCTTCCAACTGCGACTTTGTACCCTTTGATCAATCTGTCTCCAATTCTGGTCAGCACCAGTCTATTCTCTATTTCTACAGGTTTTGTGTTTTTAGATTGCATGAGTGATATCACACAGCATTTGTCTTTCTCTGACTTGTCTCAAGTAGCGTGATGCCCTCAAAGTTCATCCATATTGTCACAAATGGAGGATTTCCTTTTTTCTCACAGTTGAATAATATTCTATACTGTGTGTACGTTGTGTAATTTGTGTGTGTATACGCAACGTCAATCTACAGACATCAAAAATGTTTTAAAAATAAAATCGTGTAGTCCTGTTGTTATTTTCATATGTAGCCATTTCTCCTTGGAGAAAAGGCATTATTTGATTATTACTATTATTATTCAGAACATTACAGGCAATGATACATATTTTTATTAGAAGTATCTCATCCAGGGGCGCCTGGGTGGCGCAGTCGGTTGAGCGTCCGACTTCACCCAGGTCACGATCTCGCGGTCCGTGAGTTCGAGCCCGGCGTCAGGCTCTGGGCTGATGGCTCAGAGCCTGGAGCCTGTTTCCGATTCTGTGTCTCCCTCTCTCTCTGCCCCTCCCCCGTTCATGCTCTGTCTCTCTCTGTCCCAAAAATAAAATAAATAAAAAACGTTGAAAAAAAAAATTAAAAAAAAAAAAAAAGTATCTCATCCAGAGAGCTCAAAAACAGTAGGAAAAACATAATATATACCTTCTGGAGTTAAGTTTTAAGTTTTATTTTATAGCATCTACCTTATAAATAAATTAAAACTGATTCTTACAGAAATCAAATAAATTTAAATGATGCAAGTAGTTCACTGAGTAAAATTCTGCTTTAGGTTAAACTTCCAGGCTTTGTAAAATCCTGAAAATGTGATTTCAATGTCCATTACCTCAAAATAAAGAAAACCAATTAAAATAAGGTTGCAGAGAAAATAAAGTTTGTGTGTTTTAATTTTCCCTGATACTAATAACATTGTAGATTATTAAGACTAAAGACTTTCAGAAATCCAATTTATTTTCATTCTTTGGAGTCATCATTTCCTTTTTGTATTCTTCTCAGGTTGCGTACTGGATGAAGGCAGAGTTTTCTTTTCTTGTATGCATTTATTTTCTGGTCTTCATGCAGTGTAATCCTTTTATACGCAAAGCTGGAAAAAATTTTTGAATATAGAACATCTCCATAGTAATGCTGAAAAATATTGTAGGAACTTTTTTCAAACTGTTTTGAAAATATTTAATTGAGTTTTTCTATTAATTTGCCTAAAAAAGTCAAATAAGAAACAGGAATATTTATAATAATGAACCACCTGGAGTTTGAAATCTAATAAATTGTTTGTACCTAAGGTAAAATATTATACACTTCATTTTTTTGTGATTGTCAAAAAAAATGGCAACTTTAAAACATTTCGTTAAATACTTTTAAAGAGAAAACATGCATGTATTTTATTTAAAGCCCATAGAAAGGAAACTCATCTTTATAATTGTTTTATTAATAAAAACATTCATGTCATATAGAATAAGGATTTTGTTAGCATTAAAAGTAATTAAACAAACTGGGGAATACAGAAAGTATAGAGAATAAATAATACATAACAAGTTTATAGAAGATAGATAGTCCTCTCTATAAAAACTGCTAACATTTTGGTGTATTTTCTTTAGGATATATTCCTTTTTTTCTTGATATTCTGAATGTAGTTATTTATCCTGCTGTTTTTCACTTTGTATTATATACCACTGACATCTTTAAATATCATTAAGAATTCTTCTAAAATGTTTTTATTAGCCACATATTATTGTGTAGCATGAACATAACCATTTACCCCTGATTTTTATGCTGTATGACACTTCTATTGTCTTGTTTTCAATTTTTGTTGTGAAGATAATACTGAAGTGAATATCAACAGACTCACAGCTTTTATACATTCATTACTAGTTTATTCAGATACCTTCCTAGAAGTAGAAATGCTCAGAAAAAAGGTAAAAATATTTTCCAGATTTGATACGTATTGTTAAACCGTTTTCCAGGAAAGATGGACCAATTTCCATTTCAAGCAACAGTGGAAAAGAACGCTCAATTTAACACACTCTTGAGACCATTAAGCTTGGCCCTTTGTTTGCTTATTCACTGCAAATTCTGTAAGTAAAAAATGGTGACTTCTTGTTTTAAATTACGTTAATTTGATTACTATTTAGCTTAAATTTAAAACAAATGTATAAGCCATTTCATATTTCTTCTTCTGTGAATTTTCTATTTATGTTCCTTCCCATTTTTTTTTCGTATTGTGTTGTTTCTCTTTACACATCAAGAATGTTAACTATTTATCTGTTGCATTAGTTGCAAATATTTTCTCGCTCTTTTTGTAAGCTTTTAAATGTGTTTTGTTTATTGAGCTTTTTACATATTCATGTGCTTTTATCTATCGGTATTATTCTTGGGATGCTTATTTATTTTTAGTATTTAGGAAATGTTTCCTAATTCAGCAATCAGATAAATACTCTCCTAGCCTATTCTTGTCTAAGTTTTTTCCATTTCTTTCTTTTCCTTTACCTTTTTGCTGTATTTCTTTCTAAACTTACTTTAAACTTCTAGAATTTATTTTAGTGTGCGGAGTGAGCAAGGAACTTTTAGTTAAAGGAAACTACATTTTTAAAAAAAATTATTAGGAGAGAGTAAAGCATTCCTATCGTCTTGTTAAAAGCTTAAATGGTAGCAAAAACTTTAATTAAGAAGTAAAATCCAATCTTCCTTCTCATTCCTGCCTCCAGTTTCCATGCTAAAAGGTCACATTATTCATAGGTATTTATTCACTTATTCTTTTAAGTATTCATCCATTTGGCAAAGATTTGTGAGCACCTACTATGTATCACGCACTCCTAGGAGAACTGAAGGTGTCACGGCGAATGAGTGGAGTGGGGAGAGGAACGGTGTCCCATGATTCAAGGTAATTTCAGAGAGTAATTGGTGTTATGAACAGAGGGAAAACACCCTTAATGGAATCAAAAGCAACTAGGAGGAGGTAGTGAGAAAAGAGATTTTATGTTTCATCTTTGACTTTTTAGTTCTCATTTTATTTTTTTTTAATTTTTTTTCCAACGTTTATTTATTTTTGGGACAGAGAGAGACAGAGCATGAACGGGGGAGGGGCAGAGAGAGAGGGAGACACAGAATCGGAAACAGGCTCCAGGCTCTGAGCCATCAGCCCAGAGCCTGACGTGGGGCTGGAGCTCACGGACCGCGAGATCGTGACCTGAGCTGAAGTCAGACGCTTAACCGACTGCGCCTCCCAGGCGCCCCAATTTAGTTCTCATTTTAGATGGGTGGTTAAAAAGTTCTTTCTGAAGAGGTGACATTTAAATTAAGACCTAAATGAACAAGCATCAGCTTTGGAAAGTTTGGGTAAGCAAGTTTCAGGCAGAGAAAAGGATGAGTGCAAAGGCCCAGGGGTGGAACCAGATTGGCCTATTTGCAGAACAGAAAAAGAACACCCTGTGACAGCAGTGAGGTTAAAAAGAAGAAGAAGAAGAAAAGAAAAATAAGTGAATAAAATCAGATGGAACTACCCCAACCGAAGGTTGCCCCTAACCTACTTCTACATCCTTTCCTAGCTTTCTTGTCAGTCGTGTGTTTATTTTGGTGTAAGAAGAACAATGTTTCCACTTCTGCAGTGAACACATGGGGAGTACAGACAGGAAGTGCTTGCTAAGCTGGGATTTGAGGACAAACAGACTTGTGTCCAAACTTCTATTCTGTCATTTAGCAAATAGGTGATCTTGGGCAATTTATGCAACCCCTTTAGATGAAGTATTCTCTACTGTGAAATGAGGGAAAAAAAACTCCCACCTCACAGAATTGTGAGGGTTAAACACAAATTGGGCATATGAAAAAGCTTGGCTTGGCAACAGTAAGCCAAAAACATTAAAAAAAAAAAGAAGCTTTATGAATATCTTACATTAGTTCTTTCAGATATACTTTAGAATAACTAAGGAATTTTATTTACTTTTTAAAGTTTATTTATTGATTTTGAGAGGATGGAGAAAGGGCAGAAAGAGAGAATGAGAGAGAATCCCAAGCAGGCTGTGTGCTGTCAGTGCAAAGCCTGATTTGGGGCTCGAATTCCCAAACTGTGAGGTCGTGAGCTGAACCAAAACCAAGATTTGGATGCTTAACCGACTGAGCCACTCAGGAACCCCTAGAATAACTAAGGAATTTTTAAAAATGATATTTAAAAGTGATTAGATTTCTTTACACCTATAGATTAATTAAGGGAGTGTTGACATCTTGCTCCCATCCAGCAATATTCAATTATTTAGATATTCTCCTGTGTCCTTCCAAAAACAATCATAGGTAGTTTTTCCAACATAAATCCTGCATATTTTTGTGAAGACTGAGTTTTACATGTGCATTCATAAGTGAGCTTAATCAATAAACAGACAACTTGGTTAGATTTCATATCAACGTTATACAATGAACCTAATAACACATTGGGCCAGTTATTTTTTTTAAAATGGAATTACCTGTTTCTTGAGAGTTTAATGTAACTTACACGTAACACAAATATGGCTCATGATTTTCTTATGTAGGGGTTGTTTTTGTGTTTTGTTTTGGCTTTTTAGATTTATTGTAATAGTCTTTAATTTTCGAATGCTAAAGAAATTTAGGTATCTTAAGTTTTTTATGGAATATGGCCCATATTTAATCATCAAATTTAGTAGAAGAATTATAGCGTTCTCCTATGATTGCTTTTTCTCTTTTTCTTAACCTAATTTTGCTTATTTGTGTTTTTCCTTTTTTTTTTTGGATTCAATTCAGATTGGTTTTCTAGGGTTGCCATAGCAAAGTAGCACAAACTAGATGGCCTAAATAACAGAAATTTATTGTCTCGAAATTCTGGAGGCTGAAAGTCTGAAGTCAAGGTTTTGACAGGATTGGTTTCCAAGGATTGTGAGGGCAGGATGTGTTATAGGCCTCTTCTTGACTTATAAATGTTCATCTTTTGTTCATTGTACATATGTCTCTAAGTGATAACTTTTTATAAGGACACCACCTATGTTGGATTAGAAGCCTATTCTATTCCAGCATGACTTCATCTTAGCTTAATTAAGGGTCATCTGCAATGACCATATTTCTAAATAAGGCCACATTCTGAGGCGGGGGGCAGACACAATTTGACCCATAAGACAATCCATGTCATTTAAAAATAAAATTTCAGGGGCACCTGGGTGGCTTAGTTGGTTAAGCATCCAACTTCAGCCCCGGGCATGATCTCACAGCTTGTGAGTTCGAGCCCCACGTTGGACTCTGTGCTGACAGCTCAGAGCCTGGAGCCTGCTTCAGGTTCTGTGTCTCCCCCTCTCTCTGCACCTCCCCTGCTCACACTCTGTCTCTCTGTGTGTGTCTCTCTCTCAAAAATAAATGAACATTAAAAAAAATTTTAAGTAAAAAAAAGGTTCAAAAAGTATGTCTTGGCTTTCTCATTCATACTGATTGTCTATTTTATGGTTGTTTTCTTTCTTCCTTATTTTGTTTTCAAGCTTCATTGAAATATTCTGTTTATTTTCTCTGATTTTAATAATGTTTTTCTCTGTGTACAGCCCTTGCTATATCCTCTATGTTTTGATTTGCTTTTATTAAATACTTTGTTATTGTGTATTTACTCTCCACCTTGAACACATCATTGTTAAAGGAAAGGGTTTTTCAATTTCCAATTTTTCCAATTGAAAAAATGTTTCGATTTTTCTTGGAATGAAAAAAAAAAAGATAGACAAGAAGACAGAATATCACTATCTAGGGAGCTTTGCAAGCTGACTTCCAGTTCTCTTAGTGAGTGATGGTCAGATAGTCATTACCCTGAACATTTACCATAGTCCATTTTTTGGTCATCAACCTTGGCAGACTAGGAACATAAATACAGTTTATCCCTGAACAGCACAGGTTTGAACGGCATGGGTACACTCACACACGGATTTTACAGTACACTCCTTAAAAAACGTATTTTCTCTTCCTCATGATTTTCTTGATAATTTTTTCTTTTCTCTGCTTAATTTTATTATAAGAATATAGACTATAATACACATAACATACAAAATATGTGTTAATCGACTTTATTTATCAGTAAGCTTCCAATCAACAGTAGGCTATTAGGAGTTAAGTTTTGGGGAAGTCAAAAGTCAAGTGCAGATTTCTGACTGCACAGGAGGCTAGGGCCCCAACCCTCACATTGTTCAAGGGTCAACTGTATTAGTTTTAAACTCAAAAGAGTCTATTCTCTCAGAGATTAATCCACATTAGCCCAATTGGGAAATTTTTATTTAAAAAAATTGTTAAGTAATAATGAGAAAATACCTGCTGTGGCAAGAATCCTAATTGCTGACCAGTCCATTCTCCTCAGAGATAGACCTAGAAGGGGGATTAAGTCACTTCCGGAAGCTTGCTCTATCAGCAAATGGAGCAGATTAGATGAATGAAGCATCTTGTGGTGCTAGGATCAATGCAGAGACACAAAGATACTGCACAGGAGGTCACTTCTAGTGGGAATAGGACGCTTCAGTGACCTCTGATTGAGGCTCCCTTTCCTCTTAGAGGACACTTTAGATGCTTTAACTTTGTGTCTCAGCCCTCAGAACAGAGGTATGCCCTGTTCCTGACTTGTGATTTCTTTAGTTTCAGTAACACCTTTATTTAGGTTATAATCAATTTTTGCCAACCTAAAATGACTCTTCGTGTTTAAGGTGAGTTTTTCTATGTCTGAGAATCCTCTTAAAATGAGGATAATAACTTCGGTGCATTTATTCAACAGGTAGTTACTGAGTGCAAATACAAGCTTGCCTCTGTGATCTGTATTAGAAATGGAGTTGGAAACCTGTCAGGGTGCTCACACTCCTGGGGCTTAGTCACTGGAAGAGGAGACAATAATACATGATCATAAACAAATACATACATCAACATTTAATTTTAATAAAAAATTACCATTGCAATCAGTGCTAGAATCAGGAAATGTAGTTGACAACTTGCCCACTCAGAAGGCTCAGTCTTGGGATACTTTCTAATAAATTATATATATATATTATTATATTATGATTATATTATAGTTATATATTATATTATATATATCATATTTAACATAATATATATATATATATAATATGATATATAAGATGACTCTTTGAGGATGAAAAGAATGTCACTAATATAGGATAAAGTTGTCGAAAATTCCAGAGAAAGAGAATTGCAATGGTGAAGACCTTAAGTCTGGATCTCCATTCTAAGGCATGGAGAAAATGAAAAAAAGTAAAACAAAAAGCAAAATAAAAGCAGATGGACTGTAACACAGAAAGGAAAAAAAAAAGTTGTGGAAAAGGAAACAGATTATGCAGTGTCTTACAGGACACGTTAGGGACTTTGGTTCTTTTTCCTTTTTTCTTTCTTTCTTTTTTTAATTTAAGTTTTAGCTACTTAACATACAGTGCAATATTGATTTCAGGAGTAGAAGTCAGGGATTCATCACTTACGTTCAACATCCAGTGCTCATCACAACAAGGCTCTCTCTATATTTTGGCTATTGTTGATAATGCTGCTATCAACATTGGGGTGCATGTACCCCCTCGGACTCTATTTTGTATCTTTTGGGTAAATACCTAACAGTGCAATTACTGCACTGTTGTAGAGTGGTTCTTTTTTAGGTTCTGAAGGGATCTTTTCTTAAGGCAGAGTAGCTATGGAAGCATTTAAGTAGAGAGACATTTAAGGATTAATTTGGCTGCCTTGCTAAGAGTGATCGGAAAGGATTTTATAAAAACAACGTGGGAAGCTAGTACCGCAGTGGAGGCCAAAAGATGGAGGCTGATCTGAAATAGTGGCAATGATAGCATTGAAAAGGGAGGGGCGCCTGGGTGGCTCAGTCGGTTAGGCGGCCGACTTCGGCTCAGGTCATGATCTCGCGGTCCATGAGTTCGAGCCCCGCGTCGGGCTCTGTGCTGACAGCTCAGAGCCTGGAGCCTGTTTCAGATTCTGTGTCTCCCTCTCTCTCTGATCCTCCCCCATTCATGCTCTGTCTCTCCCTGTCTCAAAAATAAATAAAATGTTAAAAAAAAAAAAAAAAGAAAAGGGATTGTACTGGAAATATATTTAGGAGGTAAAATTGACAGGACCTGGGGCTTGATTAAATCTTCTGTGTAAATAAGAGAGAGCTGTCAAAATAACTCACATGTATTTGGCATGGGAACCTAATGGATGGCATCACTATTTTTTGACACGTGGTGAAGGCTCACCACATTTTGGTGATACTTAGCTGCTTGGGTAAGAGAGTTAAAAGAAAAATGTGAATATATGAAAAAACCTCCCCCCACCCTTAATATATCACCCTACACATACATGTGTATACAAAAGTCATTTGAAAAAATAAAACCTGAAACACACATACAAACAAACAAAAGCTAGACATAAACCAAATGAGCCGACCTAGAAATTTCCTATTGTCCTAAAAACATTTCTTAAGTCATAATCTTGGGAGGTATTTACTTTATTATCTCTTTGTCCACCGACTTCAGGGTGAACTTGAACAAGAGGAAGTGGGTTTTACCGCTCTGAGCTTCAGTTTCCTCAGCCAGAGAAAAAAAAATTCAGGAGCTTGTCGTTATTAGTTATTACATAACATATGATCCCCTGCGGATACCAGTGGAGAGTCAGACTCATATATTATAGAAATCTCTGCAGTGGTGATGACTATGGTCATACAATAGTCACTATATCTGCTGCATTAAATGTGTTGACACATTTTTAATACATTCTATCACCTAGAGGGAGATAAAAGTGAGATGGTAGAAAGCAGGCCTAATCTTATATTATAATCACTCCATTTCGTTAGTATTACACACATTTTCTATGCCAAATGTAATGCTATTTAAGTTTTTTCGTATAACTCTCCGTATTTGTACTGTAGTTTTTCATCTGCTTTTCTCAATTGTGTGCCCATTAGTTACTGATACTAGTTTGAAACAATTATTTCTTAAGTGAATAAACAATTATATACTGAAGATCCATTAGCTACAGTGTTTCTTCTTGAACTTCTTTAGTGGTTTCTACTCCATTTAGAATACAATACTGACTCATTAGTATGACTTATCAGGAAATACTGTATGTATTGGCCTTGAATGACCTCTCTGTCCCTTCGTACCCTTCTTTCCTCTGCTCACCCTTTGTGGAACTTCACCTCTACTTCCATATTCTTGGCTCCTTTTCCAATTATTAAAAACACTGCAAACTCTCTCCTGTCTCAGGACAGGGACAAGCTGTTTTTCTGCTTTGAGAAAGATTTATTCCCAGTCCTCCCTTAGCTGCCTCATCCTTTGTATGTCAGCGTGAGTACCACCTGCTCGTGAAATGGCCTCCACTTTGACATCTAAATCTGGTTCTCTCTTGTTAATTTATTTTCCGTAACTTTATTTGTTTCTTTCTTTGCACTCAGCTTTTCTAATCACTTGTTTGTTTGTTTGTTTTTCTCCCCCCCTCCCCCCAGGGATTATAGATGTCAGATTCATTGTTTCATTTCTAGTGCTTACCATAGTGACCGGCACAGTAGCTGGTGTATTTTAGACATTCAAAAGTATTTGTTTAATAAATGAACAAATAAACAATATTACCACATCTGGTACATCTGGTGTATATACTGAAAAATCTGAGTTTTGAACTTTGCTTGCCTACAACGAGTACGGTATTTGAATTCCGTCAGCTTATGCTCAAATGATCTCACAATGAGATCATTCAAAAACTCCTTTAAAAACTGAGAGACAGACAGTCTAATGAATGGGATGCCCCTGAAGCCAAGTTAAGAAGTATGAATCTCTTCTCCACAAGTAACTCATCTTATCAACTTTTAAACATCTTTCCCTTCTGGGGCACCTGGGTGGCTTAGTCGGTTGAGCATCCAACTTTGACTCAGGTCATGATCTCGTGGTCTGTGACTTCGAGCCCCGCGTCGGGCTCTGTGCTGACAGCTCAGAACCTGGAGCCTGCTTCGGATCCTGTGTGTGTGTCTCTCTCTATCAAAAATAAATAAACATTAAGAATTTAAACATCTTTCCCTTCTTTGCATGCTGAAAACAATGTCACCATGCTTTGCACACATACGCTCAAAACATGTTTATATTATATATTTTCAAATTGTGTATTTAATTTAAAAGTCAGTAATATCCAACAAGGAGTCATTTTGTTGGTTTTGTTTGTCATTGATTTAGTTTGAAGAAAGGATTTTTAAAGTTTGAGGTATTTCATATATTAAGTTCAAAATATAGGTAATTTTAATTCTAGAGCCTGTCATATCTCACCAAATAGTGTTCAATTATCCTGCTATCATTACTTGAGTCTACTTAGATTCAAAGAAATAAATAGAGTGAAGCAGGTACCTAGACTGAAGATTAGAGTCATTTTAAGTGATGTGCCTACATTTTAAAGATACAATAAACCTTATGCAATAATGTATCGTAGACTAGAAGGATTATTGGTTGCAGTATTTCTCATTTTGGGGAGTTCAGAAGTCTTTCAAATAAATCCCTTGCCAGACTTTGGTTAGGACGAAGCAAACTTCATTTTGAGCCTAAGGGAAATTTTTACAGCTTTTCATATAACTTCTTTCATGACAACCACTATTCTACACGCAATTTTGCTCCCTCTAGCCATCCTGGTAAGACTGCCATGGGAATTTTTTTGCTAGGTTGTCCATTCTGTATCCATTTCATCGACTGTCTCTTGAAAGCACCTGGTTACATGTAACCCCATTTCTTCTTCTCTTGGTTTCCTTTATTTTTTTTTTAATTTTTTTCAACGTTTATTTATTTTTGGGACAGAGAGAGACAGAGCATGAACGGGGGAGGGGCAGAGAGAGAGGGAGACACAGAATTGGAAACAGGCTCCAGGCTCTGAGCCATCAGCCCAGAGCCTGACGCGGGGCTCGAACTCACGGATGGCCAGATTGTGACCTGGCTGAAGTCAGACGTTTAACCGACTGCGCCACCCAGGCGCCCCTCTTGGTTTCCTTTAATAATGACCTCCATTGGAGGCAATTTTGTATACTTCATTAGTATTAACCATTACAGATGGCAAATAGTAAGTCCTAGGATTTTATAGAAATTGATCTTAAATGCACATTATTTTCTCAATCCAATTTTGGAAACCGAGCCTCTGCATTTCTTGTTAGGAGGGGGAAGGTGCAAAACTTTGCATTCACCACAGCCAATGGCAAAGCACACACAGTTAGGCTTCACTGTCGTCCATAGTTTTTCACCTTTTTGTAATGTATTCCAAAGTACATATGCAAACAGTACTATAACCTTTGGAGTAGGAAATCTGTCTGTAGCTAATATTCCCATCCTGTCAGAGTCATTCGGCTAAGTGATATTGATGGGACTTTAATGATAAAAATTAATTACAGGGTTGAGTTGTTTCTCACCATCGTGTGCCACTGTGTTGTCACATTGCTTTCAGCTTCAGTGCACCCTGCCACTTGTCTCTCGAGAAAGTTTTGCTTGTAATTGAAGTATGTGCATGTTTATCTCAGTTTGAACATATGTGTGTGTGGAGGAGAGAAGATCCCATTCTGCTGAACACAGCTTGTGACGGTTATTTAGCTCTTCAGATCACTTTTATTTTCCAGGGTCTATTTCTCCTTCTAGGAAGCATTTCACTGAAAGAGACGTTTTAAGGCATCAACAGAAGGTACCTGGCCATTTTTAACACACAATAAGGATCATACACATTTTGTTAACTTTTAAAATATTATATATTCGACTAGATCAACCTTCAAGTACAAAATATTACTACAATTAATTGTGGTCAGAGAACCTTTATCATAAGACAACGATCTTTAAAACATAAGATTTTGAAGTATTTATGAGCAGGGACAGGGGCAGAGGTAGAGATTAGGAAGAGTAAGGAAAGAGCTGTATGCAGCATGATCTTAGGAAATATTTTAAACTAATAAACCATGCATGGAAATAATTGAAGTCTAGGTGATGCCTTTTTATTTTAAAATGACAGAAAACATAATAGAGTCAGTGGAGGACAAGCTTAGAAGACATCTTTTTTTTTTTAAGTGCCTTTGACCACAAACCACATTAAGAAACACATTTTAGGGGCGCCTGGGTGGCTCAGTCAGTTAAGCATCCGACTTCGGCTCAGGTCATGATCTCGCGGTCCGTGAGTTCGAGCCCCACGTTGGGCTCTGTGCTGACAGCTCAGAGCCTGGAGCCTGTTTCCGATTCTGTGTCTCCCTCTCTCTGACCCTCCCCCGTTCATGCTCTATCTCTCTCTGTCTCAAAAATAAATAAACGTTAAAAAAAAATAAAAAAAATAAAAAAAGAAACACATTTTACATTGTGACCCATGTGTATGTCTAAACACATTCGGCTAAAACACATTTCAAGAAACAATAATTATCCTTACTATATGCTAAGTACTTTAAATTGTTTTTTTTCCTCATTTGTTCAATTTAACCTAATAGGTGGAAAAACATAAACCAACACCAATCTCCTCATTTTACCAATGAGGAAAGTGTTGCAGACCGATTGCGTGATTTTCCCAAGGAGAAGCTGACTGCTACCTGCAGACTTCTGACCCCTTATTCTAAGGATGGCGTATTTCTATCATGGTTCAAGGTAAAGAACACAGGATTGAGTTTTTTTTTTAAGTTTATTATTATTTTTTTTTTTTTAAAGAGAGAGAGAGAGTAAGAGTGTGTGCAAGCAGGGAAAGGGCAGAGAGAGAGAGGGAGACAGAGAATTCCAAGCAGGCTCCACATTGTTAGTGCAGAGCCCTGCTTGGGATCCATGTCAAGAATCCTGGGATCATGATTTGAGCCCAAATCCAGAATTGGAGGCTTAACCCATTGAGCCACCCAGGCAGCCCAGGATTGACTTTTTTTTAAAACCCAGTTTCAGTGCTGGTTGTTCCACTATTTAAGGTGAGATACCTTAAATTTTACTAAGAGGAGGTAAGAACAAAATCAAACAAAAAATATACTGCTATGTGACCTTGAACAAACCATTTAACTGGTTCTTGCTTTACAGGTTTCCACAGGCACCTTGCAGTACCTCAACCACCGATGGCTACTCTACCTGGTTGCTCTAAATTTTAAATTACATAGTTTACATTTTGCTAACTACTTACACTGTTACCAGTGAAAGGTGCCTGTCTCTCAAACATCTTCTTAGTTGCTGTAATTCAATTTTTCTGTCAATAGATTAATGCTCCATCATTAAATTTGATATGAAGAACTGATATAGCTAAATAGTCAATGGTATTTTATATGTGTGTGAGAAAACCTTCAAAGGTCTTTATCCTATTGATCCAACAATAGCCATGTGAAGTGGGCAGGTTAGTTCTTGTTACTTCCTGTTTATTGATCACTTAGAAATGTTCCATGATTGCCCAAGTTCTCATGTCCAGTGCATGGTAAATCTAAGACTGACCAGGTCTTCTAAGTTCTAAAGTGGTGTTCTTTCCAGAATATAGATAAAGCATAAATGTAGGCTTACAGAGTCAGAGGCAGCTGGAGCTAAGTGTTATATTGGAATGGATCTCCCCTGGCTGGTTTGATAGTATAGCTGACGTGGCCCTCTTAAAAACGTATGGCGGGGCGCCTGGGTGGCTCAGTCCGTTAAGCGTCCGACTTCGGCTCAGGTCATGATCTCGCGGTCCGTGAGTTGGAGCCCCGCATTGGGCTCTGTGCTGACAGCTCAGAGCCTGGAGCCTGTTTCGGATTCTGTGTCTCCCTCTCTCTCTGACCCTCCCCCGTTTATGCTCTGTCTCTCCCTGTCTTAAAAATAAATAAACGTTAAAAAAAAATTAAAAAAAAAAAACGTATGGCAACTTCTCGATGAACTAAGGATATTCACCATCTCTGATACAAACTGAAAAATGAGCAAACAATTTTGCTCTGGCCTTCAGGTACCTAGTTTCAAATCGCTCTTTGCATGGAAGGCATATACGATAGATTAGAATGCATATTTAATAAAATTCATTTGTTGATGATAAGACATTTAATTCTGCACTGACTTTCAGAGGCACATTGTCTTATAAGTTTGGGTTGTGTTGGCAATTTTTTTCAAGCTTATTTATTCATTTATTTTGAGAGAGAGGGAGAAAGCACAAGAGAAGGAGGGGCAGAGAGAGAGGGAGAGACAGAGAGAGAATCCCAAGCAAGCTCTGCACGGTCAGTGGAGAGCCCGACATGGGGCTCGAACTCACGAGCTATGAGATCATGACCTGAACCACAGTTGGATGCTTCACCAGCTGAGCCACCCAGGGGCCCCTGCATTGGCAATTTGAATGAATTGTCCTGAGTGAGCATCCAAGACGGCTAGTCAAAACAGAACTCACGACTTCCAAGATAGCTGTAGCTGGACTGGCACTCGGTTCCATTTCTCACTCCCTATTCCCCACCCTCAGTGCCAGCATTCCTACTGCGGTGATGGCTGCTGTGCAAAGCTCTGCAGCATTAGAAGAGCAGAAAAATAAGGAGGAGACAAGCTGGGATGATCCAAGAAACCTAAGCCCAGGGATGTGTTCGAAGGCAGGGAGTCCTTGCCTGTGTATTGCGGTCCTGTTGTGGTGACCAACTGTCTCAATCTGCCTGAGATTACAGGACATGAGACTGCCAGTACTAAAACTGGGAGAGCCCCAGGCAAACTGGGAAGAGTTGTCATCCTGTGTCTCCCCCCCCAAAGATGAATCTCTGAAACTGTCTAGAATAATTTCTTCAGCTTTGTCACCCTTCTGAGATTTCAAAAATTTAAGATTAATTTGATTTGACAAGAAAAATAAACAGGCAAACAGAACCTGGGGGATCTAGAGGGCTAAGAATTAATTTGTTTACATTTGTGTCTCTCTCCCTAAAAGTTATCTACTCTAGGCTCAAAAAGAATGAACTTTGGGGTAAGACGTGGGGAGAGGAGGGAACGAAACAGCAACTGGGTTTTTGGGGGCACTGTGAAGGCTGACTTTACTCACCTTTTTGACATAGAAATTCAGAGGCTACATGGAGGAATGGGGCAGGTAAGAGCCTTGGGTGCCTGGGGAGAGAGCAAACTGGGCTTAGGAAAGAGTTAGAAGCAATGATAAGAAAAGATAAAGATTGCCTATTTGGAAAAAACGCTCTTGGGTCAATCACCCACCAGAATCAGTAAAGATGCATTATATGGAGATCACACAGATGCCCCACTCCATTGTATTTCCAGCCCCGTTTTTACCTCTCTTGTTTTCCTATGAATCCCAGCTCTTAACAACTTGAACCAAAGCTAGCAGTAGACGCGCTAGTCACTATTTAAACCTCTGGAGATTTATCAGTGACCACAACAGACACAAAGTCCTTCTGTCATAGAGCTTATGGTCTAAGGTGAAGGGGACGCAAGCAATTCACAAAGCAAATTGGTGTAATTTCTGGTACCTTAGATTGTTATAAATGCTTTAGAGAAAGATAAAGCAAGGCAAGGGAGTAGAAACTAGGAGTGTTACATGTTAACGAAGATCTCACTGAGGAGGTGAAATTTAGAAGCAACCACACTTAAACATGTTTTAGAAACCTGGGCATACTAGCTGGATGTTATTTTGGAGATTTAATTTTTGTCGAGCTGGTAGGTAAGTGTCAAGGAAAGCTTTACTTCTAAGTCAATAAATAATAAAAATAATAACGCTAAGTGCAGTTGGAACTAGTTAAAAGAGCCTGCAGAAGGAAGGATCAAGCGTCTCTGTGCTCGTAAGACTGAATTCCTGCCATTTTATTTCATTTTCATTTGTTTGTTTGGAATTGACCAGAGAAATACTAGAATGCGCTCCTTGCCGGCACCCTCAGGCACTGTATTTCACAAAGAAACCTCTATGAGTAAGCCAGAGCACAGCACAGAAACGAGAATTCCTCTTGACACAATTCATCTCATACTTTTGTTTCAGCAGAAACTAGACATCCTTCAACCCAAAGTTATAGAAACTCACAGCCCGAGGCACTGAATTGCATTGGACCTAACAGCCCTCATTCAAAGATAACTTATTTAAACATTCTGTTAGAGTTGCATGGAATTTATCAAAGAGGTGAGTGGGTCCTCCATCAGTAACTCCTGGTTTTCCTACACACCCCATAAACCACCAACAAATACGACGCTTTCCATGTGAAAGTCAGCCCCTCTTGTTTTTCAGAAATGTGATACTACGATATTTTCTTTTCAAACTATGAAGGTGTTCTTTTTGAGTAGGAGAGGCATTCCAAATACTTCCTGGCCCTGGTGGTAGCTTTTTATTTTGCTAAATTTAATAGACATTGATATTTACCACAGTTATAGCGGCTCTGTTACCTGAAGTGAAAGCACCACTTTAAGAATACACAGAGCAATCGTTTTTCCTGAATTATTCTGGCTACAGGATGACAAAGGTAAAGAGGCAGATCTAGGATTATATCACGAGTATTTGTGTGATGTGAATTACAAGAAAATACTAAATTAGCCTGTTCTGTTTCATATCATCAGGAATGAATTACTTTGCAATCACCAAATAAAGCATCCTGGCTGCAGAATCCTTAGTTTCTGAAAATCAACAGTGGCTTCTCAAGGAACAGGTAATTGTGCTTCCTTCCTCACAAATAAAAATACAGACATTTCTGCCTCTTTAGAGTCCCTACATCAAAGTTTGGTATAAATTTGAAAACTATAGCATACTTCGGGACAAAAGTCTGTAGGTTGATGTTTGCCATGACTTTACTGGGTGGCTGTTTTGTCATTCAGGGCTGGTTTGTTTAGTGGTTGTCGCCTGGAGGGACTGGCCTCGGATTGCCTGAGCTTGGGTTCTCATTGCTGAAATACAGCACTTAGTAAAATTATTATATCGGCATGACCATTAATTCTTTTTACAAAGTGTTGACTTGGTGAGTTGCTCTATCCAGCTATCAGTCTCAACTCTTAGTCAATAAAAAAAAAAAAAAAAAAAACAGAAAGAAAAGGTCTAAGCTTGAATATGCTAAATGACTGAAATCAATTTAATTTATCATAAATAATGTCTCTTACAGTGAACACACTTTTGATTTCTTAATGACTTTTTTCTTTACAAAATGGGGGCGGGTTACTGGTCTTAAAATCCATGAATTCTGATTATTTTCATCTACTGGTAGTCTCTTACCATGATTACTTCACATGATGCCCTGTACCAAGATGGCCAACATATATTAAACATTACATGTCTACCTTTATGTGTTTGTATCCTTTTTTTTATTCTAGAGTAATACTTAGATTATCTGTGAACCACTCTTAGGCTTTTGATTTCCCAGAATAATTTAAAAACTAAGAAGTAATACAACAAAAGAGACAGAAAGAGCTTTTTTGACTGGAAAGGGAAAACTCTATAGCAGGAAGAAGTAATGAAACACATATGCCAATACAAAATTTTGAATGTGATACCTGCCTCACTGTGAGTGCTTGGTTTGAGATGAAAAAGAGAAGAAACAGCTCCATGCTCATTATCTATTCATCCTTGAAATTATTGACTGCATAGCACGTGTGTAAAAGATGGGTACAATTCAGTCTTTCCTTTTTTTTTTTTTTAATTTTTTTTTTCAACGTTTATTTATTTTTGGGACAGAGAGAGACAGAGCATGAACGGGGGAGGGGCAGAGAGAGAGGGAGACACAGAATCGGAAACAGGCTCCAGGCTCTGAGCCATCAGCCCAGAGCCTGACGCGGGGCTCGAACTCATGGACCTCAAGATCGTGACCTGGCTGAAGTCGGAGGCTCAACCGACTGCGCCACCCAGGCGCCCCCAATTCAGTCTTTCCTTAAGGAGCTCACAAACAACTGACGGACTGTCATATAAACATGTATATGTGTGTGTGTGTGTGTGTGTGTATGTGTTTGTCTATATACAAACATACATATACACATTATATATGCACATATACACAATATATAATGTATTATAATGGGGCACCTAGGTGGCTCAGTCGGTTGAACATCTGACTCTTGGTTTCGGCTCAGGTCATGATCTCACGGTTTATAGCTTTGAGCCCCACATTGGGCTCTGTGCTGCTGGTGCAGAGCTTGCTTGGGATTCTCTCTCTCTCTCTCTCTCTCTCTCTCTCTCTCTCTCTCTCTCCCTCCCTCTCTGCCCCTCCCCTGCTCATGTTCTCTCCCTCTCTCTCAAAATAAATAAATAAAACTTAAAAAATAATAGTACGTTATTATAATAAAATTATGTAATTTACTATATTATATGTATAATTAGTATGAATCCAATTTATTATATTACAATTATAATTTGAAATACTAATACAAAATACAAATACAAACAATTAGAATGGGGTATATGCTTTAGTAGATATATCTATATACTATATATATTTTTAGTTTCTCTGTACATAGATTGTGGGAAGTTTCAAAAGAGAAGGGCTTCTCTAAAGGGGTTTTTAAACTATTCAAGAGAAATTTTAAAATGATCAGGGGAACAATCAGAGATACAAAGGATTAAAAATCTTAAAAAGGTGGGGAGAAGAGATGAAAAGAGTCACAGAGATTAGAAGTGACAGCAGCAGAAGCGGCAGCATCTGGCAGATTAGAACTTTGTGCATATCAGCAATGCAGGTTCAAGACTGGCGTGCGATGAATGAGAAGACACATGGATAGTGGGGAGAAGAGAAAGCAGGTAGGACCGCCCCATTGGACTCCATGGCATATGGTCACTTGCACTTAGTCTCCTCAGAAAGCACAGGTATCTGATGATGAGTGTGTGAGCGTAGGTGTGTGTGTTTATTATGCATGTGTTATTGTGTGTACGATCTTGTTTAAGAACAAGGTCGAAGTGGAGGTCATTAAAGAACATGCCACCATTTATGAATTAGGCTTTGAAGTTCTAGTGTTTAAAGTAAATTTTCAGTTCTGTAGAAGACCCTCCCGCCAGAATACATAATATCCCTCCCATCAGTAATGTCAGCTCATGTTAGATGGGTTTGTCAACATTTTGTCTTTCCGTGCTGTTTGGTGTGATTCAACATCTTTCACATCACAACTTTATATGCATTCAGCCCTTCCCTCTTTCCCCCTGCTATTCAGAACTTTTTTAGCAAAATAAATTGTAGACATACGTCTTGTGAATTGAGGTTATCCCAGATGGTTGATCTGCATTTTTGTTTACATTTTTATCCTATCAAAACAGATATTAAAATCAAAGTCATCCTATAGGTAAATTGCTAAACTCTAGTAATGGGTTTTAGATTTAAAGGAACGATTGTTGAGCTAGAAAACTTAATTGTCAGCTGGCTTACATCCCTTTCATCCTTATTGTTTATGTATCTACAAAAATCGCTGCTTAGTTTTTACTAGTCTTTTCAGTTTTTAGGAATTTTGGCAATACAGATACTTCCATAAAGTCTTATTTATTCCACGTTAAAAGACTTGTTACTTCTACCTTTTGACCCGAGCCACCGTCTTGCATTCATTCACCAAAATGACCAATACAAAGGGAAAGAGGAGAAGCACCTGCTATAGGTTCTTTAGGCTTTTTAGAAAACACGGAATTGTTGTGGACACATACATGTGAATCTACAAGAAAGGTGATATTGTAGACATCAAGGGAATGGGCGCTGTTCAAAAAGGAATGCCCTGCAAATGTTACCATGGCAAAACCGAAGAGACTACCATGTTACCCAGCCTGCAGTTCGGATTGCTGTAAACAAACAAGTTAAAGGCAAGGTTCTTGCCAAGGGAATTAATTTACATATTGAGCATATTAAGCACTCAAAGAGCCTACATAGCTTCCTGTGGCTTGTGAAGGAAAATAATCAGAAAAAGAAGGAGGCCAAAGAGAAAGGTATTTGAGTTTAACTCAAGTGCCAGCCTGCTTCACCCAGAGAAGCACACTTTGTGAGAACCAATGAAAAGGTTCCTGAGCCTGGAACCCATTCCCTATGAATTCATGGTATGATAAGTATAAAAATATAAATAAAAGACTTCAAGACTATGAAAAAAAGCCTCCTAATTTCTTTAGTCCTAATAACATTTCTGCAAGATAGTCAGGAATTTGTCCTACTGATTCTAAAAGGGAGAATGTATATATTAAGCATTTACTGAGAGTTCATGATAAATCATGGTAGAACTGAATTTTTGATCAAATGTCCTTCTAGATTAATTCCCTCTCCCTCTCTCTGTCTCTACATCTGTCTGTTTTTGTTGCTCTTTTTTCTGTCTCCTTTTTTCTTCTTTTTATTACGTTCAAGTTTTCTATATTGTATAGGATTGCTGTTCATAATTTTTATTTACTCATGACAATTTCCATTTCCTCAAGTCTTCAACATTGTTAACCATTGGATGTACATGGTATTTTTGTTAATAGTGATTGAGGGGCCAGCCGCTACAGTGTGAGAAGTCCTGAAGAAACAGATGTTAGTTATGGACCATCCACAAGCAATGTTTCTAATTCCTGAGCAGAAACTGCATGGTTCTCACTGTTGAAAAAAAAAAAAAATTCTCTCATCTGGCCTCAGGGTTCAACATTTTCAGGTAGATTTTGAGAGAAGCCTCTTTCAACAGTTTCATTCAAATTGTCCATTTACCTGCTCTGGGCTTTTAGTGTATAAATTACCTTCATTTTAAAACATTCTGTAAAATGGCACTAATAATCCTAATCTGGTTTTGGAATTTTCTAGAAAGCCAACCTGGACAAGTAGCAATAAAATATATAAATTGGGCGGTACTCTTTTCATAAAAGTATTAATTAGATGTGAGTTCTTGGCCAGGTTGACCTGTTTGTGCTCCTGGCTGTTTATTATTGCTGTCTCATTTTTTTCTTGTGGGGGTAGACTTATAACCATAATTTTCACAAATCCCGATGCATATTTATGCAAGAAATGTTTATAATCCATAGCTGGGAAGTTCTACTTAAAGCAAATTTCATCATGTTATTCTATATTATTTAAGTTCCTGTGGCAAAACTGAAAGGGAGCTTCAGGTCCCCATGTGCTCACAATCTAGCAGTGACTAACAGAGTGAATTTAAGTGAGTCAGTTAATCAGTTTTTGTTTCTCCAGCTTTTATTTTTTATTATTTAAAAAAAATTTTTAATGTTTTTATTTATTTTTGAGACAAAGAGAGACAGGGCATGAGCAGGGGAGGGACAGAGAGAGAGGGAGACACAGAATCCAAAGCAGGCTCCAGGCTATGAGCTGTCAGCACAGAGCCCCACGCAGGGCTTGAACCCACAGACCGTGAGATCATGACCTCAGCTGAAGTCGGACGCTTAACCAACTGAGCCACCCAGGCACCTCATCTCAACTTTTAAATGAAGGTTTAAAAAAAAAGGTTGATGTCATTGCTACCATTCTAAAACCCCACTGCCCCCCCAGGAAGAAATTACTCTAAGCATGGGTGAGTGTTGGCAAAGTATTGTCCAATATCAGGTAGGAACGTCAGCTTGGGCCCTGACTTCTGCCACATCTAAGCTATGTTTAGCAAACACTAAACAATGACGAATGAGAGAATTTTAGTTAGAGGATGTTTAGGAGGAGTTGCAGTTCATAATTCCATGAGCTATGACCAATGACATTGGTAGAGAATACAACAAATGGGGACAGAGATTATACCAGAGATGGATGAAAGGCATTAAAAGTGGTTGAGAGAGAACAATGGAGCATCAGAAATGTGATATAGCATAATAAGGGACACAGAAGGGTCTAATAGATGGAGTACAAGTATGTTCCGTGGATAATGGCAATTGACAATAAAGAAAAAAAGATTGAAGTGTGGCATATTGTGACATTGGTTTCCAATAAACTATATAATGACACCTGACAGCTGTAATCTCTAGAAAATTCATTCATTTCACTAATTAAAAATAAATGAAAAATTGACTTCTTTCCTGCTTTCTTTTTGACTACTCTTTTTACATACAGTTTTTGAATGTAAGGCAAAGAATCTTTGCAGGCAAAATATACAGTAAAAAGTGTTTGATGAATTACTTTTTAATTTATAATCTTATCAATAGCTAAATGTTTTTAAGTTCAGGTATTAATATTCAAGTAGTTTAAGTGTGCTAATAATATTATGTTGACTGATAGAATATAAATGCTACTGACTACAAAACTTTGATTACAAAGAAAAATAAGATTTATTGTGTATTGAGCTAAATTGTAGCCAAATAGGATATCTAGAAGTTACTTAATGATATGGCGCTTATATATGAGAGTAGCTGATAAAGGATAGAATGGCCTTTGGACAGTAAATTGGATAAAGTGTTTTGTTAGCGGACCTATTCACACTAACCACTTATAATTTAGGACTTAAGCATTTTAAAATGTAGTTTTGAAAAGCAGGTGAAGAAGAAGAAATAGTTTAGAATTGTTAAATATACCTTTGCACTTGGTGTATTTTTTGAATTAAGCATTTGGTACAGAAGGGAAAGAAAATAATATAAACACACCAATGACAGGAGTGCATTGCCTATATGAGTATTAAGATTAACTTCAGCTATGATGAATGACAGCCATAGAGAAAGGTGCCTTATTCAATCTCTTATCGAAAGGTCACAATTTCATGCAACTGTTTATTAAGAATCTGCTACATGCTTAGCATTGTGCTAGACTGTTTAGAGAATTCAGGGAATGTTGTATGAATTGATCTAACAGAGTGTTGACCTGGAGAGTCAATTTCAACACAAAGATGGCAATTAAAGAACAATATGGACCTTTAAAAGTAAGGACCTGATGAAGGGGCAGGAGCATTTGACTTGGAAGATCTGATATTTTTGGTCTATGCTTTTGTCCACGTTCCATTATTTAACATTTGTCAACCACTAAGGAAAGAAGTTGAGCAGAAACTTTCTTTTTTTAAATATTAAATCAACTAACATTAAATTATTATTATTTTTATTATTGTTGTTGAAGTATGGTTGACAAATAACGCTATATTATTTTCAGGTGTATAACATAGTGATTCAATAATTTTATACGTTAGTGATCACCAAGATAAGTGTAGTTACCATCTGTCACCATACAATGACATTACAATTTTATTGTCTGTATTTCCTATGCTATACTTTTCATCTCCATGACTTATTTATCTTATAATTGGACGCTTATACCTCTTAACTCCTTTCACCTATTGGGTCGATCCCACCACCCACCTCCCCTCTGCAGGCCACCAGTTTATTCTCTGTATTTAAGAGTGTTTTTGTTTGTTTGTTCATTTATTTTGTCTTTTAGATTTCCACATATAAGTAAAATTATATGGCATTCTTCTTTCTCTGTCTGACTTTTTTCACTTTGCATAATACTTTCTAGGTCCATCCATGTTGTCACAAATGGCAAGATTTCATTCTTTTTTATGGCTATTTCATATCTATATGATTCACCTGTATCCACTCATCTATCTATGGACACTTGGGTTGCTTCTGTATCTTGGCTATTATGAATAATGCTGCAATAAGAATGGGGGCACATATACCTTTTTAAATTAGTGTTTTCATTTTCTTTGGGTAAATAGCCCATTAGTGGAATTTTTGGATCTTGTGATATTTCTATTTTCAATTTTTTGAGGAACCTCCATACTGTTTCTACAATGACTTCACTTCACAATGTCAACAGTGTATGAGGGTTCATTTCCTTTTCTTCACATCCTCACCAACACTTGTTATTTATTTCCTATCTTTTTCATACTAACCATTCTAACTGATGTGAGGTGATATCTCATTGTGGTTTTGATTTGCATTTTCTTGATGATTAGTGACGTTGAGCATCTTGTGTCTGTTGGCCATCTATATACATTTTTTTCGGAAAAATGTCTATTCAGGTTCTCTGACCTTGTAAAATCAGACTTCTTGTGTGTGTGTGTGTGTGTGTGTGTGTGTGTGTGTGTGTGTTGAGTTGTATACATTCTTTATAGATTTTGCATACTAACTCCTTATTGGATATGTCATTTGCATACAGCTTCTCCCTTTTAGTAGGTTACCTTTTTGTTTTGTTGATGATTTCCTTTGCTATGCAGAAGCTTTCCATTTTGGTGTGGTTCCAATAGTTTATTTTTGTTATTTGTTTCTCTTGCCTAAGGAGACATTTCTATAACTATTTTGCTAAGGCTGAGGTCCAAGAGATTACTATCTATGTTTTCTTTTAGGAGTTTTATGGTTTCAGGTCTCACATTTAGGTCATTAATCCTTTCTGAGTTTATTTTTAGTGTATGGCATAATTAGTGGTTCCATTTGCATTCTTTTGCATGTAGCTGTCCAATTTCCCAACACCATTTATTGAAAAGACTGTCTTCTCTCCAGTGTGTATTTTTGCCTCATTTGTTATAGATTAATTGATCATGTAAATGTGGGTTTATTTCAGAGCAAAAGCTTTCTTGGTGTCCCGTTCTGCCAATGAGATTTATAATTAAAAAAAAAAACAAGCTAACTTTTTCATAGTGTTTATTTACTTCATGCCTGACATTATTTGAAGTGCTTTATATATAATATTCAGTTATTCTTCACTAAAAGAGTCAGGTACTATGGAATTCAAAAGATGAAAAAACCTGAGAAATCAATAATTTTCTTTGGTTTACACAGGTAGCAAACGTACACAGGTGGTGCCTTTGAGATCACACCATGTAGTTGATTCTAGAGTCTGTGATATTAGCCGTGACCCTTTTCATCCCAATGGTCGTCTGATTTTATAAAGCTTTAAAATATATTCTACAAATGTAACTGCGATGTAACGGGACATGAAAGGATTAAACAGCAACTATGGGAGTGCTGAATATTATATCACAGGGTACATGATGGTATTGCTCAAATGAAGACCAGTTGGAAATTCTCACCTAACTGAGAAATTCTACCAAATGCACTTAGCCCATCAAAGTCCTCTTCCACATCCATTAACCCCCACCACCTGTAATGCCATCATAGCACTCACATACCATACAGATGCCTAGCAGAATGACTGAGCCTAACACTGTGTCAGCCATCCCTAGAGTACATAAAGAGGGACCAACAGCAGTGTGTGGTCAGTTAAAAGGGTTTTGAAGCAAAATTGGCTAAATGGAAGTATACATCAGGACATGCAGATAAATTGGTGGCTCTACTAGGATATCGTCTCAGTCACCCTGGTTAATACTTACCTCTTGTTCCTCACTGAAGAGAAATTAGAGACAGCTATCCTCTATTATACCACATTTATAAATCTTTGTATGTTCAGCACGTTGCATGTGGTTTTTTCGTACAGGATGTGGGCTCATTCATTCTGGCTACTGTTTTTGGTTATCTTTGAAAGTATTCATTTAAATACCCCTTTAAGGTATTATTGTGAAGATAGATGCATGGTATTTATAGATATAAATATTATAAATATACCAGAAGGAGAGAGAGACAGAGGGAGCACACACTCAATTAGGATACCCTGTTTGATTATTACTGCTATTACAGTAAAGATTTTGGGGGACCAGAGTAGTGGTAGGACCCAGAACCGTCTGTCTCTGGCTATGCTGCATTTAACACAGACAACAGAAGTTATGAGAAGAAAGTGGAGACCATGAAGGAGCTTTTTAGAAGAGATGGTCTTTCAGGCAAGTCTTGACATGACCTTTGAATTCTAAGATGATCATTATTTTGCTACAACATGCTTTCATTGGCCTGAAATGGTGCTGCTGCTAAATGCATTTGGTTTATATGGCTATTTTCCTCTGAATCTTGAAAAACCCAAAGACACATAGAGTTAGAATCAGTGAAGAGCAATATTAAGTTATAACACACAGTCAGAAAGAGGCAGATTCAGAAGGCCATCTGTGACTCAGTAAAATTTAATGATTATCATTCTTTAATTCACATTCTTTCACCTCCATAATTGCATATATATACAGGGGAACCTTACTTCACACGTAATTTTATACATCATTAGATACTGAAGAAACTCAGAGATTGTCCTCTTATTTAGAGAGCTTATATTGTATATATAACTTACTTATGTTGTAAGTTCATGATAGATTTTTGGTCATTTTTTATCCTTCATCCAAAAACTAAAAATAATTCATAAGAAGCCAACACAGTAAAATGTTATTTGTGACTAACACAATCTTTATAGATTTCTTTTGTGATGTTCTGTAGAATAGCAGCCATTTTACCTCATTCTGAAATTTTAGCATTAGTTCCCAGATTCATACAAATAAAATGGTAAGGAGGGAGTTCAGACTTGTATTTGCTCCTACCTATACATCCTAGGGTGCATTAGTTACACATATTTGAAAGCAGACCTCTCACACCAAGTGATTGGGAATGGAATCTCATGGAACTTTACAGCCTTACTGTAAATACAATGAAATATGTAATTTGATTAAAATCTTCACAAAGTACAAATGGACAGAATCCACATGTCCAGAGCAAGAAGAGGATTATGGCTCAACATGGCATGCGGCCTGTGAAGGAAGTAGAAAGCTGATTGTTCACACTTTGTGCTTATAAGCCAAATAGAAATATAATTTTAAGACTCCTAGGAATGAATGAAATCCAACAACAAAGTGATATATTCTCACTTTTCATGTAAGTCACACTTGACATAAAATATATTTATTAAAAAATAAACGATTATTCACAACTTTTTTACTGGCCAGTGTCTCAACATGTAGCAGTCAGTTATATATGTAATAAATGTACAATGAAAATGTTCTTACTGTCAAAAATATTTAGGTTCACAGGCCAACTTAATTGTAGAAACATATTTCATTAAGACCCTCAGGGAATTGCGTCTTTGATTTATTTCCCCATCGCATTGTTTTGTTTCCCAATCTCAAAAAGTCATATTACCTGAACTTTTTAAAGACTGTAGGATGGCAGTTCCTTTAAAGGTTATTCATGATCAGTGTTTGAAAATGGTACCTGGGGCGCCTGGGTGGCACAGTCGGTTAAGCGTCCGACTTCAGCCAGGTCACGATCTCGCGGTCCGTGAGTTCGAGCCCCGCGTCAGGCTCTGGGTTGATGGCTCGGAGCCTGGAGCCTGGAGCCTGTTTCCGATTCTGTGTCTCCCTCTCTCTCTGCCCCTCCCCCGTTCATGCTCTGTCTCTCTCTGTCCCAAAAATAAATAAACGTTGAAGAAAATGGTACCTCAGTGCTGATATTGGCTTGCCTTGCCAGTTTTATTGTTTCTTACCATATATTAAAGCTGATTAAAACAAAATAATGAGAGTAATATACTACACAATTTTTTTTATCTGTGCTTTTGCAGTTTTGTGTATTTGTCTAATATAACATTATCTTGTTATTCGTTTATTTAACTATCTCTTTAACTGGCCTAAAAGAATCCAAAGGGCAAAAAAAGTAAGTGGTTTATACAGATATTGTCTTTAGTATCCAAAACCTGGGGCTGGGGAAGACAGCATCTGCCATTATGTGGCTGGAACAAAAGATTGGTTGAAACTAAGCATCCATGTGTTTTTAAAAAATCCAAGTGGCAAGTCTAAAACTAGCCCTTTTATTCTTATGATACTTTAAATGAGAAAGGTAGACGCTTAAATTAAAAATATCTTACTTATTTTTTGTTTAATGTATTAATGGTGCATTCCTGTAAGGTATTCATTAATTGAAGCCAACTTTCCTCTTGTCATTTGAGTTTGTGAGGTTTTACCATATAATTCTCCTTTAGGATTAATTTAGACAGGAATTACCTTCACATCGTGTTTTTATTCTTCATGTAAGTTATAGATTACAAATAATTTATGTCATCTAGATTTTTAAAGAGCTCACCAGTATCTGTTTACAGTGAATGATTTTCCAACTGTTGTTCAATTATGCCATCATCAGATGACTTTTTTAATGTGGGAGAAGTGATAAATGATTAGTTAACTATCACAAAGAATCATTTCAAAACCATAAATGGCCATAAGTATGTTTACCCTAGATATGATGATACCAGTCTGAATTTATAGAAAATAAGCTCTTCTTACGTTCTGGGGAAGAATAAAGGGTAAAAACCAAGTTGGAAGTGGATATACAATAATTAAAGCAATCCAAATCACAGCCTTAGAAAGACTGTAATTCTATATGGCATTCATGAGTAAAGTATTTAAAGTGTCATAAGGAATACTTAATAAATGTACCACCTTGCAACACTCCACAGAGTATATTCTATGCTCTCTCTAGTATTGCTTTTCTCTCTACAGATATTTCAAAATGTTGAGGGTTAAGAAAGCAGAACTACTTCTGTTCATGAATGTTTATTAAAAACAGTTGGTTATGGAAAACACCACCGGCTTGGATGATTCAAACTTGTCTGGATTTTTCAGGTAATTAAACACAGACGAGAATTGATGACTGCTGGGATTTTCTGAACTTTTCCTAATACTCTTGATAGTGATATATAGATGTGAGAAGACGTGATACTTACAGCCTGTATACGTGAACGGATAAAGTTCTTTTTGTTCTCAAAAAGTTGCACTTCTGCAACTCATTATCGTATGGCAAATTTATGTTGATAAGTCTTCTCCCCCTCTGAGATTCATCAACCATGTAATGGCTCAGTTTCAGTTTAGACTGGTCCTGTGATATGGTTGCAGAGCTTTTGTTTCAGGTTTGTCCTGATTTAATATTCATTGGACAAGCATTATCAACTTTGTTTTAGTCTCTGAAACCATTAGTATAATGAGGTTGGATTTTTCATCAGGTAATTTCAAAGGTGTAGAGGACACTATAATCCATGATAACTATGGAATCATGACCTCAAGGGTGAGAGATGAGACATGTCAAACGTGAGTATGATTTCTGCATAAGAGGCTTTTTGAGAACTTTTCTTAAAGGGCTGCTTAATTTGCAGTCATTGAGACATGAGAATCAGGATTCTTCATCTTAACCTGTGCGGATAACATTTTATGCCATGGTCAATGAGTTTCAGCAAGTGACAATTTTTTTTTCTTTTTCAATGTTTATATTTATGTTTTAGACAGAGCATGACTGGGGAAGGGGCAGAGAGCGAGAGAGGGAGACACAGAATCCGAAGCAGGCTCCAGGCTCTGAGCTGTCAGCACAGATCCCGACGCAGGGCTTGAATCCACCAACCATGAGATCATGACCCGAGCCGAAGTCGGATGCTCAACCGACTGAGCCACCCAGGCGCCCCTACAATTGTTTTACTCGAAACATCACTTTATTGTTTGGGGAGTTTTTTCTTTCTTTATTAAGATTTATTATTTTTTTAAGAGTAGTTTTAGGTTCACAGCAAAATTTAGGGGAAGGTGCAGAGATTTCTCACATACCTTCTGAAACACACATGTATAGCCTTCTGGATTACCAGCACCTTCCACATTTATTTCAATTGATGATCTTACATTGACACATCAAAATCACTCAAGGTTCATACTTTACATTATACTTCACTTTTGGTGCTATACATTCTGTTGGTTTGGACAAATGTACAATGATATAAATGCATCATTATGGTAACATACAGAGTATTTTCACTGTCCTAAATAAATGCATCATTATGGTAACATATAGAGTATATTTCACTGTCCTTTGTGCCTCACTCATCCATCCCTTCGTCTTCAAGCCCTTGACAACCACTGATCTTTTTTACCATGTCCATAATTTTGCTTTATTCAGAATGGCATATAGTTGAAATTATATAGTATTTAATTTTTTTAAGTTAATTTATTCATTTTTGAGAGAGAGATAGAGAATGGGGAAGGGACAGAGAGAGAGAGGGAAAGAGAATCCCAAGCAGCTTTACACTGCCAATGCAGAGCCCAATGCAGGACTGGAACTCACAAACCACAAGATCATGACCTGAGCCAAAATCAAGAGTAAGACGCTTAACTGACTGAGTCACTTAGGTGCCCTGAAATTATACAGTATTTAGACTTTTCAGATTTTTTTTTTCTGTTGGTGAGAGAGTGCATTTAGGGTTGCTCCATGTCTTTTTATGACTTGATAGTTCATTTCTTTTTAGTGATTAATAATATTCATAATATCTTATTTTCTGCATGCACCACAGTTTGTTTACCCATTCACCTACGAAAGGACATCTTGGATACCTCTAAGTCTAGGCAATTATGAATAAAGGTGCCATACCCTTCTGTGAGCAGGGTTTTCTATGGACCTAAGTTTTCAACTCCTTTGGAGAAATACCAAGCATGTAATTATTATATCATATGGTAACAGTAAGTATAGTTTTATAAGAAACCACCAAACTGTCTTCTGAAGTGCTTGTACCATTTTTATTCCCATCAGCAATGAAGGAGAGCTCTTGTTGTTCTACAACCTCGTCAGCATTTGCTATCAATGTTCTGGATTTTGGCCATTTTAATACATGCATAGTGGTATTTCATTGTTATTTTAATTTGTATTTTCCTGATGACACATGATGTGCAGAATCTTTTCACCCGCTTATTTGCCATCTGTATATCTTCCTTGGAGAGGCATTTGCCTATTTTTAAATGGAGTTGTTTGTTTTCTCATTGTTGAGTTTTAAGAGTCCTTTGTATATTTTGGATAATAGTCCTGTATTCAGACATAACTTTTGCAAATATTTTCTCCCAGTCTGTGGCTTTTCTTTTCATTCTCTTGGCACTGTCTTTCACAAAGCAGAGATGTTTAATTTTAATGAAATCTAAAGTTTCAATTATTTCTTTCATGGATTATGCCTTTGGTGTTGTAGCTCAAAAGTCATCACCATAGCCAAGGTCATCTAGTTTTTTTTTCCTGCATTATCTTCTAGGAGTTTATTACATTTTTGTCTGCTGTCCATTTAGAGTTAATTTACGCAAGTGTCTGTGTCCAGATTAATTTTTTTATTGTTTGCATGTAGGTGTCCAGTTCTTGCAGCAACATTTGTTGAAAAAGACCATCTTTGCCATTTATTGCATTTACTGCCATTGTTCCTTTGCTAAAGATCAGTTGAATATGTTTATGTGAATCTATTTTTGGTCTCTATTCTGTTCCATTGATTTGTCTTTTCTTTCTCCAATAGCACACTATCTTGAGTACTGTAGCTTTATAGTAAGTCTTGAAGTCAAGTAGTATAGGTCCTCCAACTTTGTTCTTCTGCTTCATTGTTGTATTGGCTATTCTGTTTTGTTTTTTTTTTTTTTTGTCTCTCCACATATACTTTAGAATCAGTTTCTTGATATCCAAAATAACTTGTTCATGATATGAAAATGCCAAATGACTTGTTGATTGTTTTTATTGGCGTTCTGTCAAATCTATAGATCAAATTGGGAAAAGCTGACATCTTGACAATATTGAGGCTTCCTATCCATGAACATAAAATATCTCTCCATTTATTGGTTTATTTCTTCTTTGACTTTATTCATTAGAGCTCTGCAATGTTTCTCATATGGGTCATGTACATATTTTGTTAGATATATACCTAAGTATTTCAAGTTTGAGAGGGCTAATGTAAATTGTATTAATTGTTGGGGCACCTGGGTGGCTCAGTCGGTTAAGTGTCCGACTTCGGCTCATGTCATGATCTCTCGGTTTGTGAGTTGGAGCCCCATGTTGGGCTCTGTGCTGACAGTTCAGAGCCTGGAGCTTGCTTCAGATTCTGTGTCTCCCCATCTCTCGGCCCCTCCCATGCTCACGCTCTGTCTCTGTCTCTCAGTAATAAATAAACCTTAAAAAATTTAAAAAAATTGTATTAGTTGTTTAATTAATTTATTGTTTTTAATTTCACATTTGGCTTATTCATTGTTATTGTATAAGGAAACAATTGGCTTTTGTGCATTAATCTGGTATTCTGCAATCTTGCCATTATCAGATTTAAAAATGTAGTTTCATTAATTGTAGCAAAAGTACCACTCTGATGCAGGATCTTGATAGTGGGGGAAGCTGGGTTATGTGTGGGGTCAGGGGATATATGAGATATCTCTGTGCCTTCTGCTCAGTTTTGTTGTCACCTAAAACTGTCCTAACATCTAAGAAAGAAAGAAAGAAAGAAAGAAAGAAAGAAAGAAAGAAGAAAGAAAGAAAGAAAGAAAGAAAGAAAGAAAGAAAGAAAGAAGAAAGAAAGAAAATTGCCTCTGTGAAACCTATCCTTGTTTATCAGGAGACCAATTTACTGAAGAAGGATATATTGAACATACGTATTGCGGATTAGAGAAAAATCGAGAAGAGAAATTCATGGCGTTGTATTTTAACGGAATAAATTTGCAACAACAAATGTGCCTATTGATAAAAAAGGAATTAGCCTCCCGAACATTTACAAATTTCCCAAGATATTGATATTTGAGTCTTGCTCTTATTTTGCATTAACCTACATTGTCATCGTGGAGCACAATGATAGCTGGTTGGCATTTGTATGGAAATAAAACTGTACAGAAACAAAGCTGCTGTCAAAGCTGGTCTGGACCTGAACACTTGGGGGTGAATGTTGCTGTTGAGTTCTTGAAGCAGTGAACTGCTAGAGTAGGTGGTGGTGCATCCACAGGCCTTGACAAGGGTAGGCTCAAGCGTACACACCAGGAACATACCTACCCTAGCCACCTAGGCCATGGTCGGCCAAGTGGGAACGTCCGGAGGAAGGCTCCCACTGAAGCCAAGTGGGAACGTCCAGAGGAAGGCAAGAATAGCCAACGCATTTCTAGGGGGGAAGAGAAGAGGATTCCACCAAAATGGTACCTCTCTCCTGTACCTTTACATATATTGTCATGATAAAGGCCTTTACAGCAATTGAACACGTTCGTCTTTTTCATATGATCATTTTGACTGGATTGTTTCATTTTGTATTGAAGCCGAGTAATGTAGCCACAAACTAGGATCTGCATAAGGTCATACTGTTTTCCTAGGTTATAATACTACCTCTGTATTTATTCATCCACAGACCACAAGATGAGAGACCGATTGTTGACTACTCTTTAGTCAAACATGAGAAAGCATTTAGTTCAAAAGATATTGTTTCTCTTGTGACCTTTATCTTCAAGAATAATCATAGGTACACCTTTTCGTATTTCCAAAACATGTAGACACAAAAAGCCACTAAAACAAAAGGCTGATATTTTTAGCAAGACGTTAATTGATTGTTAAAAACTAGAAATCATCACATTTCTTACTCGTTGACACACCTCTGGTAAAATGCAAATTACTTCAAAATGATACTCATTGAATTAATAAAATACTGTCGTATAGAGTTTAGTTGTTCTTACACTCTACTAGAAAACTTGATTACCTTTTTTTCTCTAAGGTAGAAGTCAAAGACTTTATTTTCCTGCATTCTGAGGGCAGCAGAAATAGTAATATTGGTCAGATGCCCGATCACTATGTTAGGCTTGCTAGCAGCTGGCACAGGGTTCTCTCTGGCCGGTTGGGAGCAGATCACATAAAAATTTCAAAAGGAAACAAGAGAAAAAAAAAAACAAAACCAAGAAGTATCCAGTGAAATCTTTTAGGAACCACAATAAATAAGACTTCAAACAGACATTTTACTGTATTCTAAAACATAATTATGTAGACTTTTTGTTAAATAAGGAGTAGAAGTGGCCTGAGCCATCATACAACAGTTTTAGGAGAGAACGTTGGATCTTCCTGAAGCTCTTTCCCCCAAAATATTACTCTTCTTCTGAGCTATCTCAAACAATTTTATTCTTTTTTTTCCCTGCTAGAATTCTAGCTGAGCTTACCTCCTGCCATAGCCTGTTGACCTAACTTCTTTATGTATAGAAATATAGAAATAGCTTCGGGTTTTAGTAGCCTACATCTGTTCAGAAATAATGAAGCACTGTTCATATCCACTTTTACCAATAGTTCTAGTGATTTTCTGTTTAATGCCTTTTTATGCTGTTAATTTTTTGACATGATCAACTTTCACTTTCTACTTTAGGTCACTTCATTTGTGTAGCCTTTAGTTTCAGCTATTTCTCTCTTTTCATATTTTTGTTTGTTTACAGCCTACCTTCCTCCAGAAATTACCTTGGAAGCTTACAATTGCGTACCAATGAACCAAAGTAGGAAAAAATAAGAAAAACAAGAAAATGAACCCTAAACCATAATATCAAGCTTATGTAAGCTCAATAATTGGGTTTTAAAAGGTCAGATACTGTAGCCTGAGAGTGGAAATTTTATGGTTTATCTTTATTCCCTTATAAAAACAACAGCAGACAAAGCATAAGTTTCACTGTTCAATTCTGTTTGTTTTAGAATTAATTTAAATTTTGAGTCAGAAGATAAATGTATAATCATCAAGAAAACTTAACCATAAAAATATCTGAGGTATTTAGGTTGTCTCCTCAGGTATGATAAAGGGGGACAGCCTCTCAACATACGTAAGAAAAAAGAAATCAGTCTCTGGTGCTCAACTTGAATAACTTCGGAGTTAGGTATGATCAGGGGGAATGTTAATTTCTCCTCTGGTTGTTAAGTCTAAGGATAAAGACTAGGTGTTTAAGGAAGAGAAGTGGAAACTACAAACCATCTGAGGTTTTGTCTGGAACTGATAGAATCAATATGATATCCAGCACATTACAGTTGTCTGTAGAGTTGAGACCACAAGCACTCACTTTTTCCAGGATTGGCTAGGTGGGGACTCATATAGCTCAGCCATGGGCCAGCAGGAGCCATCCAATTGGAATTTGTTGCAAGCTGCTTTCATTCTATGGTATGAATGTGAGTATGAACACACTCACAAGAGTTTTCCAACCTGATGTCAGGCTTGGAGGATGGGACTAGATGCTAGAATGGTTTCCCCTTTTGTTCATGAACCAATCGAGTATTAAAGAATGATGCTTCAGATAAAATTAGGAACTGGGATGGGGAAATTGGCCTACACAATTATTCTGCATCAGAAACAAAGTGGAGTCATAACTAAATGCATGTACCACAGTGATGCACAGTGTTTACAAAATGGGTAAAAAAATGAACTGGAAACTTTCTAGCAAACAGCTTGACAAAATCCATTTCATAACCATCTCTCTTTGTTGTTCTTTTCAAATGTTTTCTTGGACCAAGTCTTCAAGTAAACCCTAGCAGCTTCCGTGGGAGTTATATATCTCCTTTTGTCTTCTTTTTATAAAATCCACCCTCGCGGACCCCCTGCAAGAAGGATCTTTCTCCTCAGTATGTCCCTGTCGTTTTGTCCATAATTCTTGTAATTGTGGTGATTCTTTTCCCATTTTGAGATGAAGTTCTTGAAGTTTCCCATGATAGAAGAGTTTGTGATTCAGGAAGCTGAGACCAAATAGTAAAATGATCAAAGTTCATGAGAGGAGGTCATCTGAAGTTCACCAAAATAATGCAATAAAGAGAAAAATCCAACATAAGAGCAATGACAATGAATTGTTAGTAATGTCCATTC
The DNA here is from genome assembly GCF_014898765.1 of Herpailurus yagouaroundi. Taxonomy (NCBI): domain Eukaryota; kingdom Metazoa; phylum Chordata; class Mammalia; order Carnivora; family Felidae; genus Herpailurus; species Herpailurus yagouaroundi. The sequence goes on from NW_024412394.1 coordinate 72,241,475, forward strand.
CAACGCAAAGTGGAAACTTTTAAGAGTTTCCTTCTCCTAAGCTCTCCTAAATTTGAACTTGTAATTTTGTCTTATTTTAGAAAAGGTATATGAATATTAACAGTCATTTATTTTCTGTTTCAAGTTATTTCTTCCCAATGCCTCATGCCCGATCACATATTTCCTAAAGCATATTTCTCAGAGCACTAACACAACTAATGCTTCAATACGCTCCATGGAAAATGGTTTCCATTGTCCAAAAATAGTGTGTGGATGGCTATATATTATATTCTCCATTTGGAATTTCTACCCTATTGTGTTAAAGACCACAAGACCACCTGCAGTATAAAACACACACACACAAAAACTCCTTTGAGGGGCGCCTGGGTGGCTCAGTCAGTTAAGAGGCCGACTTCGGCTCAGGTCATGATCTCACGGTCAGTGAGTTCAGGCCCCGCGTCGAGCTCTGTGCTGACAGCGCAGAGCCTGGAGCCTGTTTCAGATTCTGTGTCTCCCTCTCTCTGACCCTCCCCTGTTCATGCTTTGTCTCTCTCTGTCTCAAAAATAAATAAACGTTAAAAAAAAATTAAAAAAAAAAACTCCTTTGAAGTTTTAGTTTAGTATTTCATTAAATTAGCCTGAAAACTAATTAATTTGGTGTGTATGTGTGGGGGAGATGCAAGATATCTATGAAAATCCTTTGATAACCACTTTGGGAGTGTCTGTCTAATGTACTATATGTTTTAGGAGCACTGTGCTAATTTATAGTGATGTATCTAGCACAATATGCAGAATATATAAGGTGATGAATAAATGCTGCTATTTAAAACATTGTTATTGTTTTCTGGTCACTTGTTCTATATGCTCCAAAGATTTCTTTAAAATCCATTTGTGATCATCAAATTAGCGATAACCTGCATGGCCTACCCAGTAACTCTTCTTCACATAGGTGCTTAAGAAATGTAGCCATATGGCCTAATTTGACTTTTCCTCAACTTCCTTGATGTTAGGAGGAAAAAGAAAAAATATATATGTATATATGTAGTTTTTTTCCATACACACACATACACACACAGCCTCTTCTCTGCTTTTGTTTTATGGTTTTTGACTTGTAATCCTCAGTTTCTCTTTTTGTGACTTGTCTTCAAGTGAAGGATTCATATTTTTAAATTCCAGAATAAAAAATTCTCTGGGTTTCTGGTAAAATAGATAAGGCATATATTTGCAAATACTTTTATAGCGAGAGGAGATAATATTCAAGTTGTTTCTATGTGTCCTTTACAAATCATGGAATTTCTAAAGCAAGGAAACTATCTTTTTTAACTTTGCTTTTTCTAACAACTGGCACATCCTAAGGAGTTTCAAAAAATGTTCCACAGATACATGTGTGAGTAATACATTTGATATGGTTTAAGAGAAATAAAATTTCAAGCCAGAACTAGAATGGGAAATCTCAGGTCAATATGGTAGAAATCAGAGGGACGAAATGGAGGCATTCCCTGAATCCTTCACCTCCCACAATGCATCCTGAAATCACAGTTGTGTTCGATAGTGGACCATTGTCTCACAGTAGGTGCTCAATAAATATTTCACAAATTAATGAAGAAACGATGTCAAATTTCCTAGAAGATCCTGCTAGAAGCAATGTGGGCAGGAAAGCCAAATTTGCTGCGAACTGTGGGAAGGTCTCCAGCATTTCTCCTGTAGTTTGACTGGCTCTCTGCCTTTTTCTCTGCTTTGACTTCCAAACCACAGTGGGTCTCTGGCAAAAGAAGACAATATGGAAAAATCCCTTCAAACAGACCATGATATTAAAGGTTAGTACTAAGGTCCTTGTAAATATTAATGCATGGCTTCAATTAATAAGTAAGCTAATACTACTGAGGTTGAATTGTTTCTGTAACATTCAAATCCAACATGAAACAAATTTGGCTTTTCCAGACTGGGAACAGCAGATCGTACAGAAATCATCTGCAATCCGTGGGAATGCCCTGCTTCCACACTCTTCTCCCCAGTTGGCTTTGTTCAGTGGCCATTTCTGCACCCCCCCTGGGCTGGTCTCATTCAGGATGCAAGAGGAATGGAGTTAGTTTTGGGGCAACCAGAATAGTTGAGTCAACAGTTGATGCAGCAAAAGTTTCTGCATGAGCTAATTCTTTTTGCTCTTGTCCTATTTTCCCCAAAGTTGAAAATCTCTTGGTTAATGTTGTTTTTTTTTTTTCTTTAAGCTTAATTTCTAGTCCCAGTTTCCTACCTGACCTCCTGGTTCTATATCTATCGACATCTTATCTGTCCACCTTGCTTTCTTTCCTGCCTTGCCCTGACCTCAATGTTTATATGTGTCCTTCATCAGACTGGCCAGCTTACTGTTGCCCTACGGTATGACACTGATTTCTATTATTGGCTCACCTCTACACTCCCTTCCTTGGGTTTGGCTCTTTAATGTGTCTTTACTGCCTATACATACTGGCAGCAAAGGAAAAAGAAAATCATGCTCATAATGTTGGTTTGAAAGCTAAAACAGTAGTATTCTTGGATGTCAAGATGCAAGGAAAATAAACATTTCTGGGCTAGGTATTTTTTTTCACTAATTAGGAACAAGCTAATTTAGAAAGATAATTGTCTCTGTATCTTGGGATTCTATTATAATGGATGACTGCCTAAGTGCTAATACAGGCGAAATAGACCCCAAGGGGTGAGGGTTGTGAGAATGGATATCAGGCTGATCCTGAGTCAGCAGTAAAGCACTATTTTCTTTAAGGAAACATAGAATTAAAGATTCCAAAAAATTTTATTACAGTTTGAAATTATGAAGTAATCTTGAAGTAATCTTTCCATTAAATACAGATGTTTGTGCTTAGAGCCTAGTGCATAACTCATCCTTCTTTACTAGAAAAGTTGAGAGAAAATTAAAAGAGTAAATCATCCCCCCATATATAAAAAATAGGTGGAAAAAAGTTAAAGTCAGGTTTCAGCCTGAAGAAAATAGTCCTCAAGATTAACGACTGAGTCACTAGTTTTATGTTCTAAAATGTATTTGGCACATATCAGGGCACATAATGGGAAGTGGCACTAAATAGGAGATCACCTCGCTCTCAAGAGCGCCATGATTTAGCAAACTGTTGAAAGGACTTGTGAGAAGAGAACACGTTTGGCTGAAAATGGCTTATCGGGGCTTCGTTTTCCCACTGAGAGCAAAATAATACCAAGAAGACCCTTGGATATCAGGATGAGAAATGAGAGAATTGAGATTGTAGTTGAATTTTTAGGTGTCAGAATGGTAGAATAGGGTATTGGGGCCTTTGTTCGCTGAACGGCAAGTTATGCATCATGAATGATTCTTTTTCTGGTGAGGTTTCCATATGACTTTGTCTGAAACCTGAGCCACGTGAGGAATTTGGTGTATTGCTGCAGACCTGTGGCCCTTTGCTTCTATTTCTCGGGCATACATTCAAACCACGTTCGCGATGCCCTAAAGTATGGGCGATCTTGGGCGAAAGACACTATTGTTTTATCTTAAAAACAAGTTAGCAGGAACCAATGATCCACAATAATTTTATTTTTGAATTGAGACACAGATAGCACATGGAACTTGGCATTCGAAGACAGAGGTTGTCGTTCCAGGAATGGTACAAATCTATGCGTTGTTTTTGGCATGACGATTAATCCCCGCTGCATCCTATTTCTCTCAGCTGTAAAATTTGGGGGCAATCTATATGATCCTTTCCAACTCTGTACTTTTATATTTTGTAATCACTTTTATGTTGGTGTTCAAAAACAAAAGATAGTATTTATTGTTGTGTTTATTGTTTTTTTTCAATATGAGGTGTTAACAAAGTCATATATTAACCCAAATTAAGCTCTCTATTTTAAAATTTCCTTTAAACTGATAAAAGGATTTGGGTGTTGGAATACAGCTGAGTAGAAAATGAGATGAAATGACAAACTTCTACCTCAATACCCTCCCTCCAGCTGCTTCTCTGTACAGAATTTCCCTAAGTGATAAGAATAGAGTGGCAATTACATGCTCAGACATCATGGAGTTTTTAGGCACAATTTTTTGGGAGAAGAGAAATGAAGTTGTATTGATTTTTTTGTTACATGAATATACATTTCTATGCCATTTATATGTTTTTATCTCTTTGTGGGGGGGAGAGAGAGAGAGAGAGAGAGAAGCTGCTGATCTGCTAGATTGTAATAATTCTGTCAGTTCTTTTGCCACATGCAACCAGTTTGTGATGTCATTTTCAGTTGCTTGCTAATTTACCTCTAAATTATTTAGTTGTTTTGATTTTGATTCTGCAACACCTAGAGGCAAAATGATCTGCGCTAGAAACTAACAGCCTATAAAAATTTGGTTTTAGTAATAGTCATGTGTTCTCGGAACTAAGTAATGAAAATGTTACATAAATCGGAGGAAGGGGGGGGCAGTATTCAAGAAGTACTTAGCACACCTGAGTACAGAATTTGTTAAATGTAAGTTGATTCTAGAAAAAATTTGTTTGGGTTTTATAATTCAAGTTGCCCTTTCAATTAATGAAAACAATATTTGAATAAAGGAAGTCAAGAACCTACAAGAGTTGTATAATTAGAAAAAAAGTCGTGTCCGTACAATTTAAATAAAAATAAGTGCTTTTATCAGTTGCCTTTCAGTAATCTTAGTATAAATTTTTGAGAGAGACCTTTATATAGATAGATAATAGTTTCCAGATACAATGATGGGGTTCAAATTAGTAACTTATCCTGTATGTGTAATAATTCTAAGAACCAATAATTCATGTGTATACTCTATGCCAGGTTTTTATTCTTACTACTCTATAAGTAAACTTATTTAAGCCTGATACAAACTTATGAAGTAGGTATTATTACTATCTTCATTTAGTGGCTGGGGCAACTGAGGCATAGAGAAGTCATTTGTCTGAGCTCACAATTCTACCTAGTCTACTTTCTCTATGCATATATACGTACATACCTATACGCACCCTTTAGGAAAATAAATACTAAATATTAATAATCTATAAATACTCTGTGTGTATAAATCCTCAAAACAATAGGAAGTGAGAATAGGAAACTACTGGAAGAAAAATAACATTCAAAACTTAATGCTGTGTCTAAAAAGCAGGTATTGCAAAGTTTGAGCTCTATAGTGAGTCCTTTAAAATGTTTACTTTATGTTCTTTTGTTTCTCTTGATTATTTTAAGCCACAGCTTGATTTTGAGGGTCAAATAAGATAATGGACATGGAATCATTTCACCTCCCTAATCCCCACTATGCATAACACTCTCTTACACACACGAAGCAATTTTAAAAATATTGTCTTGTTTTTGCATGTTCCTAACATGTTTCTAATTTTATAAATATATTATTTTCTGTGTTTGCAGCTCTTCTTCTCATACAAAACTTACATCCATTATTTGATTTACCAGGTAAGTATTTATTGAGCTACTATCATTTGTCAGGTGCTTATAGGCATTAAGAGTTAAAAGATGGACCAAGTAGTGGCTGTGTAGGAAGATTTTGGTCAGGTAAGTAGGTAATTACTGTATGATGCATTACATCTAACATTAGGTAGTATTTATCAGGGAAAAAATGACGTCACTGAGGGTTGAAAGCAGGGAAATGAGATGCATTTTAGGAAGACCACTCCTTCCACAATATGAAGAATGAACAGCATTGGGGGCAATGCTGGAGAAACAGAAGGCAGTTAGGAGGCTGCTTTAGTAATACAGGAATAAAGGGTAAGATTATATGTATTCCTGGAAAATTTATTTACTGAATATTGAGACAAACAACACTGACAAGTAACACTAATAGCACAAACTTTCATTTTATTCGAATTTAGAATAGTGGGTACTTTTTTTCCCATTACAATCATAGGAAAGATTTTTCGAGGGGCGCCCGGGTGGCTCAGTTGGTGGAGGGTCCGACTTCAGCTCAGGTCATGATTTCGTGGGTTCAGGTGTTCAAACCCTGTATCAGGCTCTGTGCTGACAGCTCCGAGCCTAGAGCCTGCTTCCGATTCTGTGTCTCTGTCACTCTCTGCCCTCCCCAGCTGGAGCTCTCTCTCTCTCTCACTCAAAAATGAATAAACATAAAAAATTTAAAAGAAAAGAAAAGATTTTTCAACTAAAAACAGGCTTTCAGTTAGATGGTCTATGCTGATTATTTTAAGACACATGTTGTATCTCTCTGAGAACTGGTAGCTGGATCTTTCTCTCTATCTGCCTATCTGCCTACTTTGTATTCATTTTTCTTTCCTCCCTTCTGTTTCCTTCTTCTTTCCTTCCTTCGTTCCTTCCTTCGCTCCTTCCTTCCTGTTTTTCCTCCATCTCCTCCTCCTCCTCCTCCTCTCTCTCTTTCTCTCTCTTTCTCACACACACACACACACACACACGCACACACGCACACACACACTTACACACACGCTTTCCTTCACCATGGCCACTAACATCTAATGCTGACAATTCAGCTGAAGTGTTTGAGTCGCTTGTTATAAGAAGGATTTGGCAAGGAATAAGGGATAGAATTAGGAACAAGGACAAACTTGTCTCTCTGACTAGAAAAATACTTTCTACATCCCAAGCCCTATACAGGCGGGGTAGGTGAAATGATTTATGAAAGAAAGGCAGCACATGCCTTATAGTAGCAACAGCCTTCACTACAGAGTGAAATTCCTGGTAAACATTCTCCTTGTCATCTCTCCAGTTGAATTTTATAATTGGAATATGCAGAAAGTCGTAGTGTAAGGCAACATTGCAACATGACCCTCAAAATTAAATTCAGGCTCCAAACACATTCCATTTTAAACATTTTTCTAATTCCCCTCATGGCAAACTCAAATATTATAGAAGTTAAGTTGACTGAGTTTACCAGGGTTCCTAGATCTCAAAAAATTATCTTGGAGTTATTTTTTAATGAGAGAGCACATGCATTATGTTGGCATTCAAATCAACTGATTCTGCTAGAGTTTTATTTTGTTTTGATTTTAAATCATTTGTCTTTCCTCTCTCACAGTTATTCTCGCAGGCATTTCTAAAGCCTAGCCTTCCTTTATCATTGCTTGGATCTCTAGTGTTCAGAGGGTACCTTGCTGGAGAACTTAATCAAACATCTGAGCAAAGTTCCTTTCTTTACACAAAGAAGTGAAAGCATTCCCTCATCTCTGCTCCTGATATATTAAAATTTTAGTCCATTGAAACATGAGATTTTACGTGGATAGACTCTGTCATACGGGAAGATTATATTTTGAATTCCAATTCCTGTGGTCACATGAAAATATTTAAATGTTATATTTCTTGATTTCTTGTTTGTTCACTTTAAATATATTCTGAGAATGGATGGAGGCAATTACCTGAGATGGATAATGTAAGAGGAAGTTTAAATGACCCTGACTTTTAATTTTTTTTTTAATGGAAGTGCTAGTATAACTTTAATGGAAAAAGACCTGTGAGTCTAAAACAATATTAAATGTGTTTACATTACATGTATGCAACCACAAAATCCCATATAAAATACCTAATTAAAGAGATAATTAGAAAAAGGCTTCCTGTAATAAACATTAGTACCCTGTAAGAGCATCAAATTTTTCCCTTAATTTTATTATGCAGGCATTGTGATATTCACAAATTAACTAATAATAGAAATTCCTTGATTTATTTTGGATAAATCTGTTTCTCAAAGGCACTCTTAGCAAAGCACCATTATTACTTTATTAAATACAACTTTTGCCTACTTGAGCTTAACAAACAAATCTAATGGTACCAAAGAATTTAATTTCAGAGCTGAATGATAATTTGTTAGGCGCTGTTAATTCACATAATTCAAAGTTAATTATGTTTGCAATATTAGGAGTGTAGTAATTTTGTTCTGTTGAGCTATAGCTTTTATGAAATTTTATATTCTGATTAAGCAAACCCAACTGACAAGAATATATTACAAATTGTAATATTTGTCGGAGATATTTTGTGTGTACATGTGTATATCTAATCAGATCACAGTTGAGTCTAATTCAGTTACACTTGGTGGACTGTCTACCTCATCAAGAGTCTCTCAGGTTTTGTTTTTCGAGGCACAGTCATTCTTCTTTGGTTATTTTTGAAGCTCAAATTCTCTTGTTCTCTTTCATAATGTGAAAGTTTGGTGTTTTATCTTTTTGGGTAAAGCTCTATTGACCCTGTCACAAAAAGTGTGATGTCACAAGTCTAAAAGACATTAAAATTAGCTTCCCCCAACGTGAAATTATAGTTCCTCTCTTTCATGATCCTTTCTCTTCCAGTCATGCTTCCAACAACAATGGAAATGATTATTTTTAGTTTGCCACACGGAGACATCAGATAACCCATTTCAGTTTTCAGAAAACAGGGAGGGCACCATAGCCCTCCCATGACAAGAATCTAGAAATTTGTTGACATATCACTGTCTTTTAAATGATTGAAGCAACCTTGGATGTTATTATGAGAAGCAAACAAAACAAAAAGACACATCCTAGAGAGTAGGTTTATCATGGATCTAAAACTGTGCATATATTTGAACCTTTAGTGGAATTCAGAGAATAGGTGATAAATTCCAAGTTAATTCTTTAAATCTCTTTGTTCACCCTGAGCATCATGTATCCCTATGCACTGATCTAACAATTCTTGAAGCAGCTTCATGAATTTCTTCCCAATCATTACACCTTCTCTCGATGCCTACCTATTTCATATCAAAGCTCCCACAGTTAACAAAAACTTTTTAAATTAGTGCTTTTAGCTGAAAAATGAAAGCAGCCATTTTTACTTAATGAATAGAATTAACAGATATAGCAGAATAAAATGTATAGTGGTATACACTTTCTTTACAAACTGTGAACTGAGTATAAGTTATTTAGAGATTTAACGTATTTTATCAAAATTTATTGAATTTCTTTGCTGTCTTTATGGTCACTCTTTCTTGTAACAAGAGTGAAATCAGAACTCTTTGATAAAACAAATGTTAAAACTTTTCTTGATGAAATGTTTGTATTTATCTTGGTTTATTATTAAGACTTCTCCACTTTCCATTAAGCCTTCTGCTTAATTACATTCCAGGTTTTAATTTGCATTATTTTCAAATTGGCTAAATAGTCTTAAAAGTTAGAGAGAGATGATTAAGTAAATCTTACTTGTTGGAAAATCTCTATATAGGAGCAAGTTTATTTGTATTTCCTAAATTCTGTAAGGTCACTGGTTATGACCTTAGCTAGAGAACTCCTGACTTTGACATGCCCTTCTCTTTTCCCCTGGTTTTATCAGTCATGAACTACCATGCTTCAGGGCTTTACAGAGCATTCAGCAGACACGAGAGTTTGGGAAACAAAACTGTGTTCTTGGATCTCTCATTTTCACTAACAAGCCTTATGTTTTCCTGTAGTAAGCATGCTAGAAGGACCTAATTTTCTTCTCTGAAAACTAAACTTCTCTAGTTCAAGTTCAAATATTATTGTTCATAAAATACCAGAACTCTTCTAGTTGGGACACTCTGGATTTGAAGTTGTCCCTTCGAATTGAAATGAAGCTTCTATTAAGTATTTAAAAGGTATCCGAGTTGGGGTGCCTGGGTGGCGCAGTCGGTTAAGCGTCCGGCTTCAGCCAGGTCACGATCTCACGGTCTGTGAGTTCGAGCCCCGCGTCAGGCTCTGGGCTGATGGCTCAGAGCCTGGAGCCTGTTTCCGATTCTATGTCTCCCTCTCTCTGCCCCTCCCCTGTTCATGCTCTGTCTCTCTCTGTCCCAAAAATAAATAAACGTTAAAAAAAAAATTTAAAAAAATAAAAAAATAAAAAAAAATAAAAGGTATCCGAGAATGGTTGCTAATGAGAGTGGGGGTTGAACCAATAAATTTAAATATAAATCACTAGAAGAAAATTATTTAATATAAAAGGATTATTATCTGAATTGTAGGATAAGGGATGTGGAATGGACTTACTATTTAATTCCATAATAATTTCTATAGATGAGGAAACTGAGGCCCCAAGAGATAAAAGCACTTGGTTAAGACTTTTGTATTATTTCTAGAATCTACACAGCAATTAATATCCTAAAGATGAGAGTGTCACTCTTACTCTCTGTTCCCAGAACTCTCTAATCTAAGAGTCATCAAAATGCTTTTATTCCTTTTGTTTTTGGAATTTATCTGATTTCCTCATTTTCATTTTGGAAAGCGTTCTCACTAAGTCTGTAGAATAACTGTATTCAATGTAAAACAATAAAGACAAATCAAGACTGACTTGCATGTCTAATTTCACCTGCCTAGAATGTTGGAATACAGATAGTGTCAGGCCCTCTTGCCGTTTTGATGACAATGGTCTGTTACTGATGTTCTAAAATGCTTGGAAGTTGGACTTTAAAATTATTTGACTAGCTAGAATAATGCCTTGTATTTTCAGCGTTCTCAATTGTAGGCATGCCTTCCCCTGCTATTTGGATCCTTCCTCTCCATGAAGGTCAGCTCCTCAGAGGAGCTGTACTACCTTTGATATATGAACATCATTGACTCCCAGGTCTCCTAGGCCAACACCTGTAACCTGGCATGGCTTGATAAAAATCAAAAGGTGATTTTCAAGGAACTAAACCGCTCTCAGTCATCAGTCTAATTATTCAACCAGACATTGTATGTATACATCAGAAGAATAATTGCCAAATTTTTCTGGAGCCTTCCTTGTGAAAAATCATTTGAATACATCCAGATGATTTGCCTAGGTTTAGAATTTTTGTACATAGGGGTGGCAATTACTTAATCAAAACAACCTTTTTTTTGTTTTTTTAAATCAAATCATCATCTGACCACTAAGGGAAAAAAAAAAGATTCTTGAGTCCCTAAAATGTGGCTTCCATAATGTGATAGATCCCTGTTATTGTATATTCTCGACATTGCTATAATTATGTAAGTAAGAATTTTTAAAGTGTATTATGGTTTCGCGTGTATAATGTAGAGAGTATATAGATGCACATTTTTTCCCTTTAAATAAATTGTAAGTCTTACTCAATGAAGGTAAGATTTAGGGAATTCTACCAAAATTAATAGATCCCTTGACAATGGTTACTGGAAGGTAAACTATCAAATCTTATTTACTTTGTTTGCCTTATTTAGATCTTGTCTCGGGTTATCCGTAAGCCAGTTTAACTTCTTTAGCCAACTGGTTATAATTAGGTTCTACTCCTCCATTGGCATTGCAGACGGCAGCTGTTCCCCTAGTAACCCATCATGGAGAGGAAAAAGAATGGAAAAAAAAAAGGCTTCCCGGATCAATTATAAAAGAAATTTATTTTCCTCTTTTTCTTCAGGGGAAGAGAAATTTCGGTGCAAAAGACCAACAACTTTGATTTTCCGAAATTAAATAGAGCAAATCTGTACCCAGAAAGAGAGTAAGAGAAAGATCATTGGTATGCCCCTGATGTTAAAATGTATCTTTTTTTTAAATCAAGCAAACAGGTTTAAACGTAATTTTCCAGTTTATTTCTAGATGTATATAACAACTATTTATTTCTCTGAAGTTTTTGCGTACCACATATTGGACTTTTCTGCAAGTGCTTATTACTACTACTGCTCTTATTATTACATTGTCTAAGTGTAGAGTCAGGAAGCCCACCAGAGGCCTGTTAAGATTCTACTTGTCAGCAAATTCAATCACAGAGATTGTTCGAAAGGCCACAGGCATCCAGAAATCAGGGGATAGAAAGAACACTCAGATAGAAGCATTTTCTTTCAGGCAGCATTAGCACTGGTGTATGCAGAGGGAAGATTGCTTGTTTACTTTGGTGATACAAATGCAACACATTTAGGGGTGTTTCTCAGTCACGGGCCAATTAGGCAGCATCTGGAATCAATAGAGGTTGTTCAGATGGAAATGCAGTGGGTCCATTGAAGCCAGGCTGTTCCAAGAACTCCAGCAAGACAGCTTCCTCAGAGAAAATCCTTCTCCCCCAGTCCGCCCTGTTCTTTAAAACTGAAGTGGAGTTTCCGTGGAATTTCCCCCTGCAGTACAATTACGGGGTCGCATACTGAAAGCATCTGACTTTACAATAACAGCAACAGCAGTCTCAGCAAGTAGATAATGGTCTGAAATTTGATAGTGGGAAATGTTTTTCTAGCAATGGGTGATAATGGATAATAAACAGTGGCTTTAGATTATATGAGACTGCTAGGGATCAATATTCCAAAATGCTTCTTAGCATCAGTGCTGTTTGTATTGACAGAAGGAGTATCACTGTTTGTGTCAATAGCAGCAGGAACAGCAGATTGCAGATGTGCAAAACTGATTAAGGAAATTTGAGGGTCTCAAATCCCCCCAGTTTTCATACTTCAACATGCATCACAAATGTGTAGGAGACTCCAAGATCATCGATTTTACGAAAATACTTCAAATGGGTAATTCCATAGTAAATGATGAGTTAGGAACAGTGACTTACCTTCTGCTAGGCTGCAGTTGGATATTTTACTGAACTTCCACATCTCTGCCCTTAAAAAAGTTTTTTTTGGGGCGCCTGGGTGGCGCAGTCGGTTAAGCGTCCGACTTCAGCCAGGTCACGATCTCGCGGTCCGTGAGTTCGAGCCCCGCATCAGGCTCTGGGCTGATGGCTCAGAGCCTGGAGCCTGCTTCCGATTCTGTGTCTCCCTCTCTCTCTGCTCCTCCCCCGTTCATGCTCTGCCTCTCTCTGTCCCCAAAATAAATAAACGTTGAAAAAAAAATTAAAAAAAAAGTTTTTTTTAATGTTTTATTTATTTTTGAGGCAGAGAGAGACAGAGCATGAACAGGGGAGGGGCAGAGAGAGAGGGAGACACAGAATCCGAAGCAGGCTCCAGGTTCTGAGCTGTCAGCACAGATCCCGACGGGGGGCTCGAACTCATGAACCTCGAGATAGCGACCTGAGCCGCAGTCGGATGCTTAACTGACTGAGTCACCCAGGCTCCCCAAATCTCTGCCTTTTATCTTGCTAACATACCAGTTGCATATATATGCTTCCGTTGTGTCTAAAACTTAGTAACCTAGGACTTGTGTATATTTTCTTTCGATATTTACCAAATTGGGTTATAAGTCTGAGACTGATGAAAGATACACACACTTTTTAAGTTTGAATAAGTGCTGGTGGATTCTTAATTTATCTGGTTCTATATTATTTTACATAATAAGTAATTATCAAAGTAATTCCTGACTCCGTGAGAGAATCTTTTTCTTCCTGGTATTAAATCATTTATTATTAGATTGCTAGACTGATCGATGTACATCCTGTATTAGGTTGACTTCCTTTTAAATACTGTGGCAATGTGTATTTTAAAATGTTTATTTAGATGGGGAGTAGGAAATGGGAGCATACAATCTTCTGCAAAATAATGATCTCAGTAAGCAAAATAACTCTGGAATAATATCAGAAGATATTGGTACTCAAGTCTTCAGATTGCTGAGTATATACGGTTTCTTTCTATTTTCTCAAATTTTGGCTTTTTCCTGCCTTCCATCTTCCATTGTTTAATTCACCTTGCCCTCTCTTTCTGATTCTTCCTTTTTTTTTTTTTCCTCGAAGTCTCTGAAATAGAGTGTTTAACGAAGACAGTTTAAAGAGGCAGAGATTCTGATCCCATAAATCCTCACCAAGAAAATGACCATGTATCGGAATCTGGAAGGACCCTCTATAGATGCTAACCAAGAAGTTCCGTGGGCACCGTTGTCAGTGGGGAGCCCCGCCATGCTCAGGGCCCTGTGACAGGGTGTGGTGTCACCCCATGCTCTGCAGAATGTTGAGACAGCTTTTCCAGCACTGGACTAGCTTATTGTTTGTCTTCTTTGTGTATAACTGTAACGTGTGAAGAAGACTTAGCAAAACAGCCAAGTGCGCCTCCAATTGCCAGTAGGTTCTAAGAACTTCAGTCCAGCTCACATGTTCAGAGCGTGTGTTCTGTGTGTAGCATTTAATAGTATGTGTTAGAGAAGCAACAGTGCAGAGGGATCTAGAAGATTCTATCATTATCCCTGCTGATGATTTAAAGATTAAACCCTCTGTTTAAAAAATAACTTCTGTGGCACCTGGGTGGCTCATTCAATTAAGTGGCCAACTCTTGATTTCAGCTCGTCATGATCTCACGATTTGTGAGTTCAAGTCTTGCATTGGGCTCCGTGCTGACAGTGAAGAGCCTGTGTGGGATTCTCTCCCTCTCTCTCTCTCTCTCTCTCTCTCTGCCCCTTTCCCACTTGTGCTCTATCTCAAAATAAATAAATGAACTTAAGAAAATAACTTCTTGCTGAATATGAAAATGATGTTTCAAGGAAACTGTGTCTGATGGTGCATTAGGAACTTTAGAAACAAAAGCATTAATAGGTGGGCAGTTTCTAAATCTACACTTTATTTCAAGGTTTCAGAAAATACAAGCCAGTTTAATCTGTGAAACATGGTGTTTGGCCAATATTACTCATTTAGTCTAAGTTGATGAGTTTACAGTTAACACAATCTGAAAATGGACATAATAACATTCACCTTGCACAGCTCTTGGGGATTCAATAAATTAACAAATTATAGTGCTCAGAACAATGTCTGGCATTATTATTATTATGACCTATGTGCTCACCATTTTACCCACAGAGGAACTTACATGATTTATTTATTTATGAAAACCTCTTGGCATGAATACCATTGCATAAAGAATAAAATAAAATCAGCTAACAAGAGTAGGGTTGTGAAGGATAGATAGAAGCTTGTCAAGGAGGCAAAAACAGGACTGGACTGATTTTCAGAGCAAGCCATACAACATTACTCTATGTTTAGAGGTGGTCTGGGTCCTTCTCTCATATTTGCTAGATCTCTGTTGATCAATTTTTATATGTATACACCTCAGTCCATTAAAAAAACGCAGATTTTGATTTAGTGGGTCTAGGTCAGAACCTGAGATTTGGCATTCCTGTCAGGCTCTCAGGTGACTCAGACCATACTTTGGGTAGAAAGACACTAGATTACTGTAGTCTCAATATTGTCTTTAGGTAATTGTTAACATATTTAAGGGCACATCCTTAAAGTTAAGGCATGAAAGAGAAAAGATCATTTCTGTAGAAGCCGTCATGCTCCTGGAAGCCTTGGTACACACGGAGGAACCGTCTCTGCTGGACTTTACCTGAGCAGTGGTTCACCTGGGATCCTTGCTTGAGTTTCAAGTATCCATGAGCCCCTCAAATGGCGGATACATTTTTGGGGGGTTTGAATTTAAACATTTTCAGGGGAGAGGGTTCATGTTATTCATTTGTTTGCCGTGACGCTCTTGCCCTACCTGATTCGTGAGTGTATCTGGCCCCTCTTCTCAGAGTTGTTTGGGCACACATCTCTTCTTCTTTCCATGCTGAGCTGTGGTCAGCTGACCTCTCTGCCTTACCTCAGAGTTTTCTAAATTGAGATCTACAGGGGTTTATAACAGTTGCTTTGTATGAGTTAGTGGGACAAACATCAAATGTAGGAATTTAGGTCAGTAACGTCCTCTGGATTTCCTGCACGTGACTGGTCTCCCTCCTGGCCAAGTAAGTAGTTCTTAGTAATAGGTACAAGGTGACTATGGGTTGCTAGGAAGTAACAACACTTGGGGGAAGGGCTGGATGTAGCCCCACGGGGACATGAAGCCTGGCTAAGACTTAGCCCCGTCACACTGATGAGACAGTAGAGATATGTTCAGGGCTCTGCGAGCTATATTACAGAGCAGTGGGTTTCTTTAAGACCTTCCAAGTGAGAGCAATAGTCACATAACTTGGTTAGGCAAGAATTTAGTGAAGGCTTGGAATGAAGAGTGTCTTAAAAGTAATTCCCTTCCACTGAGACCCTAATGGAATTGGCCAGAAAATGCTCATAATGCCAGTAGTACCTTTTTCCTTTGAGGACCACATGCATCATTCAAGAGCCTCAGAGTATACAAAACTTCTGGTGGCCTCTTTGGGAGACATCAGGATCAAAGGATGGGCGGAGCAAGACTGGGAATCCCTTCCTGGTTCTCGGTCTCATTTCTGAAGACTGAAAGCTTACAATACGAACTGTAAAGCCAAACGCCCCTGACATCCTTGACCTGATCTGGGTTGATGCAGGCACATGGGCTCTGTGTAGGTGAGGGCAGCAGCAGACAGTGCCAGGATTAGCAGGTGGTAGTGGCAGGGTGGTTTTTGTTTGGAGCTAGCAACTGCAGCGAGAAGTGTGTCTTGCTCTTGGAGAGGAATGCTGGCAAGAACTGGATGGTTTGTCAAGTCAAATGACCTAAGATTGGGTGAGTATTTTACTTCCAGTTGAGAACACGGGAATATAAATCAGGAATCAAAGTGAAGATGTGGTCAGACATACCTTCCACACAGGCTGGATGTCAGGGAGAAACTTTGTGGTTTAGTGAGCGTGCAAACGAACATTGGTTTGTCCCAGATCTACTGGATACCAGAACAAGGCCAATAGATAAATCTAAACCTTGAGTACTGAGGGGCTAGAGCTGCTGAGAAATGACCAGACTTGGTTAGGACTGAATTGAAGCAGTGGCAGGGTGTGCTGTTCAAAGAGCTCCAGTGCATTAGGCGATGAGGGCGAGAACGGGGCATTTTGTTGAGAAGAATTACCTGTTTCTAGAAATGGCCCCTCATGGTGTTCAGGACAGGAACAGGAGTGATCCCCACGCACATTCTCTATTGAATTATGTTCTAGTGGCAATTGCAGGATCTCTAATGCCTAAAGTTGGTTTCTGGTGCTCTAGTCACATGTTCACTTGACAAGAGGCAGTGAGATTTTAGAGCGGGCATCTTGGGCTATAGCGTTGGAATCAGAAGAGTGAGTCATATTTGGGTTCATGTTGGACTGGGTTCATATTGAGACTCTCAGTAAAGTTAGAAATGAATTGCTAGTTTTGATAAGGGCAGTACAAAACATGGCATGAAAACATTCAGGAAGCCACTCATAGCTGTTTTTCCCCCCACTTATTGAGCATTTATTCAGTGCTCACAATGTTTATAACACTATCCTAGATTTTGATAATAAAATAGCTAACAAGACAGGCACTGTCATGGCTTCCTTGGAGACAGACAAAACCCATATTTCCAGACAGTAAATATGACTTGAACTTGTAACAAGTATCATAAAAGAAACACAGATGTGCGCACGCGCACCCACACACACACACACACACACACACACACACACACATTGGGCTAGTGAATCAATTTGGATGAGATCTTCAATAAATAGGGTGTCAGAGGACACCTGCTGAGAAGGTACCCAAAAAGCAAAAGATAGTTCCCCTCTTTGATTTGATTTTCTCTGTTTCTCTATGACAGGACATTTATCGGCAGACGGTGATTGTGGAATAGAGGACCCAGATCTGGGCCAGAAGACTGGCAGGTAAGCAGAGCTCCGGTCCTATAAAGAAGTGCTGAGAGGGCAGTAAGATAGAAACTAAGGGTGGACACCTGGGCAATAAGCCCGCCTTTTGGGTGGAGCCTAGATATGATTGGGGATGGGCAAAGTCTTCTTTGTTGGAGGTGAGGAGCCCAGAGTTTAGTTTCTCAGTCATTGGAGACTGTGTGGGGAAGGACAGCGGCAGGTGGCAGTGAGCTGGCAGCTGTGGAGGAACCAAAAGATTCAGGTGTGGTGGATGTCCCCAGCACACATTCAGCTTTCCTCTCTGGACCATATGCCTGAAATATCTGAGGGGCAGTGAGATAATCAAACATAGTCTTCCCCAAATTGTTGACACCAGTGAAAATGGCACACATGCATTAGTCTAAAAACATATATATGTGTGTCTCTGAGTTTGTCCTAAGGATCCTGGACATAGTTATTTAAAACCATGCTGTGACAAATAAAATTCAATCCTATTGACAAACTTTAAAAAAAACAGGAAAGAGATAATACAATGCAAATTTGTCCTTGATGACTACAGTTCAGAGAATTCATGAGGGTAAGTCAAAATTTTCTCTCAAATTACAGTTTTAGTTTATTTTACAAATAAAAAAAAGAACCTTCTCAAACACTTCTCTCAGAGCACTGAAAACTTCCAAAGTTTATGAGAAATGACAGGTATTTTAAGACTGAAGTTTGAATAGAAATGTGATAAGATAGAGGTGGTTCTGAAGAACAATGGGGGGAATTTGAAAGTACTCCCTCGACTCCAGAAATAGAAATGCAAATCTGAAACTGTCGCTGAATGATTTAAAGGAGTTGAACAAACTTAAAGTAATCATATTTCAGTTCAGGCGATTCTGAGGTGAAATAAAGGATGAAAATCACATATGAAAGAGGGAAAGGTCAGAGGAGAGGACCATGAGCAAGGAAATAGAAGGCAAAATAAAATGACAGTGAGAAAGAGGCAGAACAAATACCCTCCTGACCTTGTGCTTGACTAAGATATTTCTTCCTGACCTATCCACTAGGGTAAGAGCAAGGAGCTGATCTAGGGGCCAGATTTATCCTCATTTCTCTTTATCCATCCCATGCAATAGACTGATTCTCTAACGCTCCATCCAATTTTCCTCTGCCTTCTAGTTTCTTTTTCTTTTTTTTCCCCCTCTTTCTTGAATGTTCATAGTAGAACACATGGTTCAAACTGCTAGACAGCTGGGTCATGAGAGTAAAATCCGGACGATTCTATACCTCCATGATATTCTATTTTTAAGTAAACCCTGAGGTTGATTCAAATTCACACTTCAAATCAAATGACGCCATTGCTTTAGAGAAACATTGCCAAGAAGCAACAGAACTTCAAGCATAGATGTCCTCAGCTTCGGTAAGTTGAAGTCTCCAACATACCACCCCAAAAACCTCCTTCATTAAAACACCTTAACCATTCTGACCGGGCTGAGTGCTATATAGGATAACGGTGGAGACAGCTACGCCGAGGGTCTCCTGTATCTTGGGAGAGCCCTATGTGCCCATCTCACATGTCACCCTTTCTGACACTGTATTAGCTAAGTTCTCTTGTCTACACTTCTGTCTTGGTTTCTGTTGAATATATAAGACACTATTCCCTGACACATCTCTTGATGTTCTGTAAGAAATGGAGACTCCACCCAAAAATCCCATCATTGCCTGCTGCTTGAAACTTAGAATTACCATTGTGGAGAAATTCCAGCTCCATGGTTCTCCATTCTGACTTCACATTAAAAACATGCAGGGAGCTTCTAAAATCGTATAGATGTTTCAACCCCCATCTCAGGCAAGTTGACCAGAATCACTTGGGTATTAGTAGTTGCTAAAACTCCCCCAGGTGATCCTAATGCATTCGCTGCAGCTGAGAGTCATTGCTGCTGTTAGCTATTGTGCCCATCTAACAGAATTAGATTCCCTTAGGTATCCCCAAATAAAGACCAACTTCACTCAAGTTCACGATTTCTGTACAAATTCATATTCTAGCATCCATCCTTAGAGGCTCTACAGTTAGGCCCATTCACTCAATCCTGGCCTCCGCATTCAAGCTTCCCCTTGCATATGTGTCATAGTGGAAGCCAAATCAAGGTAGGCATTGGGGAAGGGCAATACAGAAGGTGAAATACATCCTTTTTGTGTTGTTTTCCGGACAGCCTCTGGAAGGAAAGAAATACAGAGAAAGAAAGTATAAGCAGTACTTTTGCAACTTTGCAAAGAGTGTTGGAATGCATACTTTCCATTTGTCTGTTGAATGCAAAGGAGGGTAAATAGCACCATCAGAGATGGATTTTTCTCTTGTTGCCACAAATGCAAAATCCGGATGGAAGGTATAAAGTTTTTAATTTAGGATCAGACAACTTACATTCTGATTTCCTGTCCATGCTGGCTCACTTACCTTGCCTCCTGCTTTCTGCTGCCCATGAAGAAGTTGGATATTGGCATTTGGAGTTTTGATGAGGTAAAATTTTAGAACACTCTGGAAGAGATACCATCACAAAGTAAATAAAATGGTACGGATCTTCATATCATTCAACTGAAATAAACCCAAGAGAAATTTTTGAAGGTAATTCAATTTCCAGAAATAAGAGTTCCAGTGTGATCATTAGTTCAGTACAGAAATTAAACTTACTCTGTATAATTTATTAAATAGAACGCCAAATCCAAGAGCTGATGATGGAAGGGCTACAGTACTTTCAATAAAGATGTCATTTCCAACAGCACTCTGTTGTCTCCTGGAGTGGAAAAGTAGGTATAAAGCATTCAGACTTGGATTGAAATGGTGCTGGGAAAATGGCAGAATGGTTGGTGTTGTATATCACGGGATAGAAATCTGAAAGAGAGTAAGAGCCATTCAGTTGCCTTTATTCAGGTTTAATTGAGTTGGACCTGGTAAAAAAAAAAACAACTAAGGGCTTGCGAGGCGGCTCAGGAAATCACTTGAGGGCAAGAAAACCACCTCATTAAAAAGAATTAAAACCCAATGGCACGTAGCCTGATGGACAAAACGCTACCCTCATCCTGGAGAGATTATCCCTCATGGTAACAACATGACTGGACTGAAGTCAGCTTTGTGCTCTCCTCAGCAAGCAGCAGACACCTTTCCTCAACAAGTGTTTGTAGAATAAATGCATTTGTTAAGAGAATGGATAATGAGTTCAAAAGAAATCAAAGGGCACTTTAATCCAGCCAAGTTAGCAGTACCAATCAAATGTCTTAAATTAATTCCCACTCTTTGATCAAGCAATTCCACTCAGGAATCTGACCTAAGGAAATCATCGGAAACACACAAATTTATGTGAAGTATATTCATAATAGCACCATTACAAATATTTTTAAAAATAGAGTTTTGGACTAAGTCTAAATTCCCAACAATGTGAGAATAATTAGATGATTATATAAGGATACGATCATGCTTCTGAAGGCTATATAATATCATTATAAAAATCTTTATTTTCGGGGCGCCTGGGTGGCTTGGTCGGTTAAGCGTCCGACTTCGGCTCAGGTCATGATCTCACGGTCCGTGAGTTCGAGCCCCGCGTCGGGCTCTGTGCTGACCACTCAGAGCCTGGAGCCTGTTTCGGATTCTGTGTCTCCCTCTCTCTCTGCCCCTCCCCTGTTCATTCTCTGTCTGTCTCTGTCTCAAAAATAAATAAACGTTAAAAAAATTTTTTTTTAAAAATCTTTATTTTCTCTAAATGGAAAAAATAAAATGGAAATACACATCTTCTCATAATCAAAGAAGTGAGTGACTTTTCTATCTCTCTTCCCATCTATAATAGACTGGAAAGAAATATATCAATATGTTAACGGTAGATATTCTCTGAGTAGTTGGTTAGTAGAGGTTGTTATTATTCATCCACGTACAATGAGTTTTGTGGTAACTTTTTATTTGGGGACGAAAGAGGGAGATATTAATTTTAAGAAGATGTCGTATATCTTGAGACCGTAGAGGATCATGTTGTAATACAAAGTGTCCCATTGATATAGTTCAGTCAAAAAGTGTTTACTATGTGGTGCATCCCACACGTGGGGCTGCAGACGGTATTAAGGCACTTCACAGAGTGTGGGGCAGAGGGCTTGCTATCCAGCGGAAACAGCACAAGAGTGTGTTTGTACTCAATTGTAAGTCCTATTGAAGTGTGACAAGGTAAATGGGACAGTGAAGTATGTGGGCTGCTGTGGGCAAAACGGCTTCAGGGATGCGGAACCTAACAGGTTGTCCATGGAGAGAACATTCTAGGCAGGTCAAGCAGAAGCAGAAATGAGCATTGAGAGTGTTAACTGAAAAAAGAGAAGGCAAATGCAAGTGAAGTGAGGTGGCATGTTGAGGGAGAGTGGAAGATAAGCTTAATTTGCAGAAAATCAGATTTTAAGGAGGGTTCCGAATTGATCAGAGAACTAACAGGGCCATGAGCACTAGCCGTGAAAATGAAATAAGCACGACAACTAAATCAGTTGTTGCAATTACTTGTTTAATTATCCTTCATTAATTAAGGATTGGGGAAAATAAAATAACTAGATTATTAAAAATAAGATCTACTCAATTGAAGATGTAGAAACTATAAATAATCACCATCAAATGGACTCTTTGATGGCCATCAAGTAGTCCATTGGGGCATCAGAAGCAAACACAAGCAGCCAGATAAAAAATTAGACAGGCAAAGAGAAGCAGATAGGCCTTTCACATTGTGAGTTAGAGGAATAAAGGGAAGACAAACAGAAACGAGCAAGGCAAACGCATGGGGAAGTGTGTGCTCTTGGCTATGGAGCACAAATATTCAAAAGCAGCAGAGATTCTGTCCATTCATCTGAGTACTTATCAGGAACAATGCTGCTCTTTTCAGCGTGGAAACTGTCACAGGCCGAACACAGCAACGTCAGACGTTGTGTTGCCATCTGCTGTGAAGGCAAGGCCCCGAAGGTTGTACCTACAAAGGAGAACGTGGCCAGTCTGGAGAGTTTTTCTCAACAAAGAATAAACTACAAAATCTCAAGAGCTCCAAAGAATAGAAGTGACAAAGTAAACAAGGCAGCATTAGAAAAGAAAGACCGAAAGAAAATCTTGGAAATAATTACAGGGATATGTTACTGAAATTATTGAGCAAGGAGAGGGTAGATTTGTAACAACCTGAGTGAATTAAAGAGAAATATGATCTGTTTTGATCCATGCTGTCCTAGAGGAAATGGGACTTGTTAATCAAATGTATACTTTTTTTTTTTTTTTTTTACAGAAAATGCAAGAAACTCCATGTGTCCTGAATTGACAGAGAAGTGATGCCACAGGGATCAGAGGGCTGTTGTAGGAAAGGCTTCCACTCCTTTGTGACTGTCCCACTCTTGCACCAGAAATTTCCAGGGGTCTTGGGAAATTGAAATCTGGATCAATGCTGCCATCTGCCCCGGCTTAGTTTTGGCAAGCTGTTAACTTGTTGCCTCAGGTCATACATTGATTCCTAGATTAAAGGATTAAAATGTGAATGTAAATACTCTGATCAGCTACCAGCACCACAAGGTGAAGGAAATAGGCCTCCAACTTTTAATTGAATTATGCTATCTATTCAGGACATTTATCTATGGGGTTATTGTGTCACATGTAGGAAGCATTTCTAAAGAATCTGATCAAGTCAAGTCCTATAAAGAGATCTGCATTATAAAGAAAGGTAAACTCCCCTGTGTGTGTGTGTGTGTGTGTGTGTGTGTGTGTGTGTGTGTGTTTTAAATCCTGTTAGGACCAAGTAAGACAAAGTTATTAAAGCCTAGAAATATGATTCTGGAAGGGAAATGAACAAAAACATTTTTGAATGAAAACTGTTCATACAAATTACATAATAAAAGATTAATTAAATGTAACCAGCAAAAAAAAAAAAAAATGTGGAAGCATGAAATACCCAATATCCTAATACTCGTAACAAAGAAAAATGAGAGAAAAAGAGCAATTATGTAAAGAGCTACTTTATTTCTTCTTATAGACAAAGCTGTATAATTTCTGGATGTCCTAAAAAAAAGCATGTGAGTCTATTGTGATCACTAGTAATAGTAATTGGTGAGGATAATGATGGCCATTGATGTCAGGATTAACTGATGTTGTATCTGCAAAGATAGGAGTGAGCCTAAAGAAATATTGTTATTGAACTCCTGGGAATAACTTGCTAATGAGTGTTTGGGTTAAACTACAAGTTTATTACCTTGTACATTTTTAGGGAGAGCCTTTCCACTAATAGCACTCATTCAAACTGATTTGAAGAGTGTCAATAAAGGATTGTAACACCTTTGCAAAATGATGTTTGATAGACTTTCAACATACGTGACCTTATTAGCTAAGACCGCAAGATGTTGCCTAGAGTGACAGGCACTAATCACGGTCCTTGTAGAACTGGAAGGAGCTTTAGAAGGAAATCTTTGCCAATCCTCTCATTTTACAAATGAGGGAGCTAAGCCTAGGCAGGTTGTCACTTGCCCAAGGTCATATCATTAGCTGGTAGTACAGTCAAGACTGGAACCCAGGTCTCCAGAGAAAAGGCATCAGACATTATGGACTGACAGTTCTTTTCACATTGGCCAGCCTTCCTGATAGGTCCCTGTCCCTATGCTACCCCAAATCTGGGATAATGTAGGCTCTGAACACAGTATGACAAAAACAAATGGCTATTGGTAGGAAACAAACATGGGTGAGAGGAAGAGAATTTAAAGAGTGAATGAAGGGTAGTATGGATATAAGGTTTTTTTTCTGCTAAACTTAACAACTTAAAATTAAATACTTTGAGGTGTATTTACGGCATACATGGTTTATAACAAAACTTTTCTAGATTACTCATAAGAAGATGACTGAATTAATCTTCATCACCAACATCACCATCATCATCTTTTATTGAGCACGAATAATGCACCTGACACTGCATTAGACATTTTACAAACATTACATCCTTGATTCTTAAAAGATATTGTGTTATTTTATATATCTTGAAAACCAGTCTCAAAAAGGTGAAGAAACTTGCTTCAGACTATCTGATGACTAAGTTATGGGACTAAGATACTAATGTATTTTTGGTCCCCAACCCTGTGTTCTAACCACTAATGACATCAGCCTGCAACTATTCTCACCACTCTCCAAATAGAAACATTGAGAGTGACATAATTTGCCATTCTGACTTTTATAACTCAGGTAAATTTTGTAACATTGGGCAGCATTCTAGAACACCTCTCACCTTATCTGTTCCCATTGGTAAGACTTCTCTTGAAATGCATACCTTGCGTCAGGCAAATGCAAAATGGTAGGGGAGAGGGGAGCACCTGGATACAGTCACAGGGGAAGTCGGCAGAGGAGAGGGTCCCAGGTGGACGCCTCCGTTGGCCCTACCTGCTCCCTGTGAGACTGAGACAAATCATGATGAAATAAATGGTTGATAATTTTCAGAAGTTAGATTTTCTGGATGTTTACAAAAAAAAAAAAGTACTTCAGAAAAATTGTAAACGCTGCTGCTAAAGTGTTTGCTCTATAGAGCAATCAAAATAGCGTAGATGCCCCATAAATCCTACAGCCCGAGGTGGCAAGCACTTCAAGTGTACATTTTTCAAATACTTTCAAGAACTGATGGCAGCTTGTGCGTGAGGTGCTGCTGTCAGGCTCTAGATACAGTAAAACCTTGGATTGCCAGTAGCGTGTTCTGTGAATGTTCCGCAAGATGAGCAAACATGCCTACTAAATTTTAACTTGATAAGCGAGTGACGTCTTGCAATACGAGTAGTACGTATGTGAGGCTGAACGTCACATGGTCGCGCAACTGAGCCAGTGGTTCTCGAAATTCGCTTTGACATACAAGCGCCTTGGATTACAATCATGCTTCTGGAACGCATTATGCTTGCAGACCAAGGTTTTACTGTACTTCTTTTCCTGGTAGGGGTTGATGGGAAGACCTTGTGAGAGTTCTAGGCCTGGGCTCTGTTCTGGACTACTGGCCTTTCGTGAACTCTCCACCCAAGGCATGTGGCTTCCTCTCTCATTTGTGTCCTGACCCGTTTGAGATGATCATTTTGCAACCAGGAGATATTTATCAAATGTCTACCATCTGTCAGAATATAAATGTAAATAAAAAAGACCTATAATCACTGAGTTTTCAGGGGTGCCTGGGTGGCTCAGTCAGTTGAGCGACTGGCTTCAGCTCAGGTCATGATGTCACAGTCCGTGGGTTCGAGCTCCACATCCAGCTCTGTGCTAACAGCTCAGAGCCTGGAGCCTGCTTCAGATTCTGTGTCTCACTCTCCCTCTGCCCCTCCTCTGCTCATGCTCTGTGTCTCTCTGTCTCTCAAAAATAAAAAAGTAAATGTTATAAAGCTGTTTTCAAATCACAGTTTTCAGTATAATGACAGAGACATACAATGAGCAAATAAACACAGGAATAAACACATGATTGCAAATTGTGCTAAGTGTTAAGAAGGAAACAGAAATATAGGAAGTGGTAAGGAAGAACCTGAAGGCAAAGTTACAGGGTGATTCCCAGGTCCTTGAGAAGGACCTTCCTGGGCTGTAAAACTGGTAAGAGGCTAAGGGAAAGCTTATATCTCAAAGAGACAAAGAAAACATTTACAATTGTTATCTAAAGTAACTGCTATAACAAAAGAGAAGTCAGGGCCTCTCGGCAAGAAAAAGCCTGCTTCACATGTAGTCAAACTGAGGGGAACATTAAGACCATCTTGGTCAATACAGTGTGATAAATGACATGAAGGAGTTTATGTCAAGGATCACATAGAAAGATCAGTGCTAAATTACATTGGAGGGGTAAGTTAAGGTGACCCATGAGCTATTTAGTACTTAGAGCAAGAGGCAAGATAGGATGGTCAAAAGTAATTTGGACTCTGAATTATTCGGTATTTTAACCTTGCTGGTGCCTGTTACACTAGTGTGACATTGCACAAGTTAAATGTGTTTGTGCTATTATTTTTATCTTTGATGAGGAAACGACTATCTACCACATAATTCACAGTGTTGTTTGTGAATATCAAATGCAGTAAGATTTACCCAGAGCCCCCATTAAACAACACGCAGCAAATAAACGCAATATAGAATTGCTAGACATCATTGACAAAGCCCATGGAAAACTGAAAACAAAAAGTCAAATAATTACGTTGAAACGGGACCCAGGTTTGCACAGAGAGTCATGGAACTGAGGCACTTCTTCCCAGGAAGCAACTTTATTTGTGCTGGCATGGGCTCAGTGGGTTCGTACATGAAAAACTGAGTCCCGAGAGAGGTGGGGTGTAACCTTTTGTATAATTTCTACTTCTTTGTCTCCCATACATGATAACTTACAGACATATGGTCTGATTGGGCAGTCTATGTTACAGAGTCACGAGGAATGTCACGTACGCACACATAGCCAGGTTGCTTCCCCTTGTCTTGTTTTTTTGTTTTGTTTTGTTTTGTTTTTTACCACATTCCTTAGGGAGGGGACTCTACCACTTCATTAGGTTTCTAAACCCTGCCATATTGTATATTTAACAAATAATACTCTTTTCAGTTTTCAAATAGCTGGCAATTCTCTTTCCATCTAACCCATTACCCCTCCCCCACCAAAAACATCCTATCTGAAAATGTATCACTTTATTTTATTAAATGATCGTAATCTACATACCCAAATCTGGAGAAGAAAGCACAAAAGAGAAAACTATAGACTATTTCTATTTCAGATCTTTCCATTTAGAGATCAATATCACCTACCAAGGTGTGGTTTAAGAAAACAAAAATGGTTTTATATTAGAAACTCCACTAATACATATAATCAGTAAGTCAGTGGGAAAAAAAAAACCACTATTTTCGAAAGATGCAGGAAGGGAATTTTACAGTACATAACAACCAATTCTTATTTTAAAATTATAGAAAGATAGTAATAGAAAGATAGTTATCTTTTAGAATAAAGGCTATCTATTGAAGTCAACAGACAATGTGGTGCTTAACCTTGAAACACCAGAGGCATTCCCATTAAAATCAAACAAGACCAGGAGGCACTGACACCCCTATTAGTATTGTTCTGGGAGCAGGAACCAATCAATTGCAAGAATCAGCAGTTATAAGTGTTAGTACTATTAAAAAAGAAATACATTTCACAGAAGTCTCAGATAAAGTAAGTGTAATTTAGGAGTTTCCACTGAAAATAAATTAAAAATATTAAAGTTTCTTTATTAAAGAAACTTGTTACAAGTAAATATATGAAATAATGGAGTTCTATATAATAGCCAAAAATAGTTGTCAAACTAGTTTTAAAATATCACATTCTCAAGAGTCTAACAATAGAATTATTAAAAACAAAAAACAAAACACGCAAGGTCTCTGTGAAAATAATTGCAAGTGATAATGAGGGTATAATTAAATGGCTAAATAAAGAGACATAATATATTCTTAAATGGGAAATTGAATATTATAAAAAAAGATACATTAATTACTTTCATATTAATTCATATTACTTTCATGTTAATATGATGTGATTTTAACCAGAATAATGAAACATTAAACTTTACAAAGTAGTTAAAAGATAATAAAGCATTTATAAAAAGTGCTCTATGTTATTAAAATTAAAACCATATATAATTTGGGCACCTGGGTGGCTCAGTTGGTTGAGCGTCTGAGTTTGGCTTAGGTCATGATGTCACAGTTCGTGGGTTCGAGCCCCCGCATCAGGTTCTGTGCTGCCAGCTCAGAGCCTGGAGCCCGTTTCAGATTATGTATCTCCCTCTCTCTCTGCCCCTCCCTTGCTCACGCTATGTCTCTCTCTCTCTGTCTCAAAAGTAAATAAACATTAAAAAAAAATTAAACCATATATAATTAAATGAAGAAAAAAGTAAAAGATTATTGCTCACCTTTGTCCCCTCCAGTCCTATACATTCTCCCTAAGTATCCAAACAAGCAGAATAGCGCCCTGGCTATATGAAGAAGAGAAGTCCCATTACATATTACAATAGTGGTTGCCAGAGGCAGGGCTTGGGAATTGGGCAAAACGGGTGAGGAGGATCAAAAAGTAAAAACTTCCAGTTATAGGATAAGTCCTGGGGATGTAATATACAGCATGGTAACTATAGTTAATATTGTACTGTATATTTCAAAGTTGGTAAGAGAGTAGATCTTAAAAGTTCTCATCATGAGAAAAATTTGGTAACTATGTGTGAAGATGTATGTAAACTAAACTCGTTGAGGGAGTGCCTGGGTGGCTCAGTCGGTTAAGCTTCTGACTTCAGCTCAGGTCATGACCTCGGGGTGAATTTGAGCCCTGCAGTGGGCTCTGTGCTGACAGCCAGGAGCCTGCTTCAGATTCTGTGTCTCCCTCTCTCTCTGTGCCTCCCATGCTCATGCTCTCTCTCTCTCTCTCTGTCTCTCAATAATAAATAAATGTTAAAAAAAAATTTAAAAGCTAAAGTCATTGGGTGATCATTTCTCAATATATATCAGATCATTATGCTGTGCATCTAAAACAAATATTATGTCAATTACATCTCAGTAAAAAACAAAAACAAAAACCAAACAAAAGAATGTATTATAAATAGACAATACTTAATACATTACTGGTACAAGAAATGATTACAGTATACTTTTCAAAGATTGACAATGACCGCTGTGGTATGAGGAGAATGATTCAGTACTAGGGCAGTGGCTGGTTCATTTTAAGCACGGACTGCTTATTGAATGAAAGTGTGGATTCACTATATAGTGCTGAGACATTTGTTTCAGAACAAAAAATAAAGTTAATCTCTTATACACCCTGTACCACATTATTTCAGATAGATTAAATAATGAAATATAAGAACAAAAATTTAACAACTGGATGGAAATTTAGGTATACATTTAGATGGTTTCAGAATGGAGAACTTGCTAGGCATGAAAACAGCAGAATAAATGGCAAAAGAAAAACGAAGATTGAATTAAAACAATTTGAACTTTGAAGTTCAAAAATTAGAAGTAATGGGGCCCCTGGGTGGCTCCATCAGTTAAGTGGCTAACTCCAGATTTCAGCTCAGGTCATGATCTCAAGATTGTGAGATCGAGCTCTGTGTTGGGCTCCTCACTAAGCATGGAGCCTGCTTAAGATTCTCTCTCTCTCCCTTTGCCCCTCTCCCCTGCACATGTGCACGTGCATGCTCTCTCTCTCTAAAAAAAAAAAAAAATTCCTCTATAAAAAAATGTTTGTTGGTAGTTTGTAAGAACAAAATAAAAACTGAGAAACTGAAAACATAATACTATTTCATCTTCCACGCTAGTGAGAGTTAAGTAACATAATATCTAGTGCTTATAAGACTGTAGTAAAATAGGAGTTTCTCTTGTTTGCTACTAGCTTGGATATGAGAACCATAGCCTTTCTGGACGGTCAGTTGGCAAATTGCATCAGGCGTTTTCAATAATCTTTGGGTCAAAAATTCCATGTATAGGAATTTTTTATAATATGTGGGTTTGGATCAGATATAACCTAAATATCCACAAAGAGGAGAAAAGCTATATAAATGACATAACTATATAGAGAGTAGAATATTATAAAAATGTGTAAAGTCATGTTTTTAGAGAGTATTTAATGAATGTTCACAGTAGGATGCTCAATGGAAAAACAAGCCCAGTGCCACTGCATATTGTGGGAATATAATTTCATGTTACCTTGTACTTGCTTAAGAGGAGACATGCTTGAAATACACTGAAATATTACTCTTGATTGTGGGTATATTTTATTTTATTCTTTTTACCCTTCAGAATGTTCTGATTTTCAAAAAATACTATGAAGTTACTTCTATAGTGAGAGAAAAGTGCTAGCAAAACATCAATGAGTAAAGGCCTATTTGTGGGCTGTTTACAAAGCATTTTCTGTCACACTCATCCGACAACAAGAAACATCCCCAGAACATGGAGTATGTATTATATAGATTATAAGCATTATTTCTCGTGACACAACTCAACCCTAACGCTAAACCTAATGCTGACCATACAGCACCATAAGTAACAGAGTCAACTGTATGTTCAGAACTTAATTTTTTTTTTTAATGTTCATGTATTTTTGGGAGAGACACACACACAGAGTGCAAGTGGGGGAGAGGCAGAGAGAGAGAGAGAGAGAGAGAGAGAGAGAGAGAGAGAATGAATCTGAAGCAGGCTCCAGACTCCGAGCTGTCAGCACAGAGTCTGACGTAGGGCTTGAACTCATAAGATGTGAGATCATGATCTGAGCTGAGGTCTGATGCTGAACTGACTGAGCTACCCAAGATGTCCCAGTATGTTCAGAATTTTAAAAAGCATTTTTATAGTGCCAGACTATGTAAAATTATATATGGCATAGTCTTAATATTTTGGACCATAACAAAGGAGATAATATAAGTTATACTAAGTACTACAAACAACTAAAATTGTGCATTTTATATCCAATACCCATTTTTTTCTAATGTGTTCTAATCCCTTTTTTTTTTTTAACAAATATTTACTGAGCACCAAGTAAAAGTTATATTCTAAGAAGGATTACATTAAGCCAGGAGTCATAAACTAAAACATTAGAAAGATAATCAAGATGATAGTCTTTCTGGGATAAGCTGAGTTCTGAACCCTAGAACTCTCATTTACTGAGAAAAGGAACACACCTTGTTTAGTCCCTCTTAATTTCTCAGACTCCTTATCCCCTTTACTTTCATTTACGACACATTTATTTCCCCTCATCTTTGTATTTAGTGCTTGTCTTCATCACCTGTTTCTTTTTTTAATTAGTCCCTCAGTCAACTTGATTCACAACAGGATCCACTAGCCTGTTCTAAACACAGTGACCGCTCATTAAATAAATGGAATTAATTCCATGTTTTACTCATATGCAAAATTATTGCTGAATTCGCATGTTCAGTTTTAGATTATTTTGCTCTACTCATAGATAATGCCTTTATAGGGATTGTCTATTCAATACCCTGCATGTCTAAGATTCAGTGACTTTTTCTAACTAGCTAGCTATGAAATTAAACTATTGAATATTTAATAATGTTTAAATATTAATATTCTTAGAGGGCAGGAATATATAAAAATGGGATTCATATTTTATTCCTTTAGATAATGGTAGTGAAACAACAATCATTGCATCTCTTGAGCATGTAGAGTTTGCTATCAAGGCAAAACTAAGTGAGCGTCCATCAAATAGAGCCAGCTGGATGCATGGACTGTTGCCTGTAAGGTGTCAATACCACTTGTATATTAATGTTTGTTTGTAGGATTTCCCGAGTCAAATAATTTACTTTATTTACTAATACTGAGTGAAGTAACTACACATTCTTATAGGATCAGGTTAAAATTAAAATGTACCTTTTTTTAAATAAAAAAGAATTTTGGAATTTCAGGTCTTAATACGGTGTCATTAAATATATAGACTAAGAAAAAGTAGAGCCATAATGTTTTACTTAATTGTTTTAAATAAATACACATTACCAGGCTGGAAGAGAGCCTAACTTGCCCGGCTGAAATACACAGAGAAGATACAAGCAGCAAGAATTATGATTTACCACCTATGTATAAATCAGCAGCCTCTGATTTGGGATGAGTGTACCATGAGATACAAACAATAACCCACTGAAGTGTGAGAAGAAAATATTAACACTTATATTTATTTTTTTCCTGAGGAGGAAATAAAAATCGAGCTTGTCGATATTTGACACTCCAGCTACTGGAGTGTTCCCTGGATCGTTACATCATATTTTCTACTTCATGAAGAGTCTGTGAGTTATCTGAGGGAAAAGAGGAGGTTGTACGACACCAAGATGATGTTTGCTTTCACCAGTTTGTAAGGTGCTGTGGTCTACATGTGTCTCATTAAGTGGTTACATGGATTATATTATCTAACTTTAATTACATTAAACTTCTGAAAATGAACAAGTGGATCAAAATGAATGCAGCAAAATAACTTCGGGTTGCAGATAATATTTTTAAGTATAAGCAAACAACAACCTTTCCGACTACCCCTAAAAAAAATTATAGCTGAAATTTTTGCTGCAAGTATGGTTTTTTTTCCAACCATATTTCAAGGTGAGATCCATGAAGACCTAATGAGTTCTGATTAAAAAAGAAAGAAAAAAGGAAATCAGCTAAATTCTTTGAAATTATGAAATTACTAAGAAAACTATCTGAACTGTAAATTTGTATATACTATTTTAAACAATGAACTTCAGTCTAAGTGTATATCGTGCCTTGAAACATTAGCTGATAATAATAGTACACACACACACATAGTTTTTATTTCAACGTTTTTTTTTTTTATTTTATTTTTGGGACAGAGAGAGACAGAGCATGAACGGGGGAGGGGCAGAAAGAGAGGGAGACACAGAATCGGAAGCAGGCTCCAGGCTCTGAGCCATCAGCCCAGAGCCTGACGCGGGGCTTGAACTCACGGACCGCGAGATCGTGACCTGGCTGAAGTCGGACGCTTAACCGACTGCGCCACCCAGGCGCCCCACACACATAGTTTTTAAATAAAAGGGATGTATATATAGATCCTGATCATGCAGAACTATTATTTTTTAATTAATTAACTAATTAATTTACTCATTTTGGCGGGAGAGAGAGAGTAGAGAATAGAGAGAAAGAGAGTAGAGAAACAGCAGAAAGAGAGGGAGGGAGACAGAAAGAGAAAGAGAGAGAGAGAGAGAGAGAGAGAGAGAGAGAGAGAGAGAGAGAATCCCAAGAAGGCTCCACACTGTCAGTGCAGAGCCTGATGCAGGGTTCAAACTATGGACAGCAAGATCATTACCTGAGCCAAAGTTAGACACTTAACCAACTGAGTCACCCGAGTGCCCCTATTTATATTTATTTTTAAGTTAATTGTTAACGATATGAGTACTTGATCAAAGAAGTTTAGGGACTACTTTTGGTGATAGTAAATTGGGATTATCCTTGGTAAATTAGCTTAGGAACTGGTTTAAGTAAAATAGTAGATACTAATGTTTAGTGAATATTAATATACATATGCAAAAAGTAAATATAAGCATCAGATGAAAGACAAGGAATGTCTGAAAGTGACCTTGAATTATTGACTAATCAACACTCTACTAATGACTTTCCTTGATCACCCAAAAAGTTTTCATAATACCACTGAAACCATTTTGGAAAGATTAGGGCGCTACATCTGATCTCCAGGGAAAGATTCCCAGGGGCAGTTCCTACAGGAACCCATCTGGCAGCTCAGTCTGATGTCTCATTTCTAAATGTAAGTTTTACTGATGAAGTAGTTCACCATCGATAATGATCAGAAGCATATGCATACACTACCCTTTGGAGTGTGGACTGATAATGTCTCTTTCCCTTTTGTCTTGATTTTTTAGGTCAGGGCTGAGCAAAAGAGATGCACTTGCTCTGTCATGCCAGTGGGGTTCTGAGAGCACTAATACTCTACCTAGCAAGGGTGTGCATGTAGAATCTCTGGGGAAGCAAACATTTGATTGTAATGGATCCTAAGAAAATTGGCAAAGTTAATATCTGGGGCTATGTTTGTAATCCACACCACAGCAATGATGAAACCCTGGGCCTGAAGGTTGCTGCCTAACAAAGTGATTTGGAGTTTCAGAGTCATACTGGGAGGGGAAAAATGGGGCCCTCCTGGTGGGAGAGGCAGGAAGTCTACTCTAGGAACGATATAATTTTATCATGGAGTAAAATGACTTCCAGAATACTCTATACTCTGAAAATAAGTTGTGGTAAATGGAGGCCTAGAGAGAAAACAGAGAGCTAACTCATATTGGTTCTTTTGACATTAGATGGGAGAGAGTGTTCAGACAAAATGTGAGACCTACACCTAAGGAATTCATGACAGAAAAAAAAAGATCCATTAAAGAAGCTTCATATCAGACTCATATCTGAGAAGTCATAAATAGATTCATACTTGAAAGTCGCCGAAGTCAGTTTTATTGAATTTTGCTTCTAGGAACAGATTGTCCACATCTAGGTGATAAATAGCTAGTGATAGATGATTTAACTTACATGGTCAAGTATGTCCTACCAGAGATCAGAAGATTTCTACCATAGCAAGAGTGATATGAGAACAATTTCTTCTCTTTTGCTGGATTTTCTACCAAAATTCATTTAAACAAAGAGGCAATTTTTAAGACAACTTCGTTTACATAAATTGCATATATTTGAAGTGTATAGTTCATAAGCTTTGTTTTGCATGTACTTTCATGAAAACATTGCCACAGTCAAAATAGAAAGTATATTTATTACCCTTTTGAAGTGAGTATAAGAGTCATGAGGAAGCTTTTAGAGGAATGCCTTTTAAAGCATTATCTTTTTTTTTTATTTTAGAGAGAGTGAGTGTAAGTGGGACAGAGGGAGAGAGAGAATCTTAAGCAGGCTCCATGCTTAGCGTGGAGTCTGACAGTGGGCTTGACCTCATGACCCTTGGACCATGACCTGAGCAAAATCAAGAGTTGTATATTCAACCTACTGAGCCATCTAGGTGCCCCTGGAGGAATGCCTTTTAAAATGAGTAGAGGGGCACCTGGGTAGCTCACAGTTAAGCGTCTGACTCTTGATGTCAGCTCAGGTCATAATCTCACAGTTTTGTGAGTTTGAGCCTGCATCAGGCT
Organism: Herpailurus yagouaroundi; assembly: GCF_014898765.1. Lineage (NCBI taxonomy): Eukaryota > Metazoa > Chordata > Mammalia > Carnivora > Felidae > Herpailurus > Herpailurus yagouaroundi. The sequence goes on from NW_024412394.1 coordinate 72,276,405, forward strand.
CTATGCTGATAGTGCAGAGCCTACATGGGATTCTCTCTCTTTCTCTCTCTCTCTCTCTCTCTCTCTCTCTCTCTCTCTCTCTCTCTCTCTCAAAATAAATAAGCAAAGCCTAAATATGTACATGTATATGTATATATATGTATATATATATGATGAGGAGAAAATTTGGCTCAATAGATTCCTGAGGGAATATTAATTTTAAGGAAGGGTAGAAAAAATGTTAGAGACAAAAAAAAATATCAGAAGAGTGGTACAGGGACTAACAGGGGGTGAAAACAAATGATGAGAACAATTCCCAAAGGGAGGGAGCACAAAAGTAATAAAATGCGTGGAAAGTATGATAAAGAATCACAAGTATGCATTCATGTGGCATAAGGTTATTGTTGGGAAATATTTTAATCAAAGTGATGAGGTTGGAAATCATAGTGCCAAGGATTTTGCGGAAATCAAAGGCAGGGAATTGGTGAACTTGAATGCTGATTATACTTTTTAGAATCTTGGCTCTAAAGTTTCAGGGAATTGTGGAAGTAAGAAAAGGGTATAGAGTCCATGGGGACTTGAGGGTTTGCTTGTTCTTTTTTATTCATTTATTTTTAAGATGGTTAACAATTGTTCATATCTATAGACTTTCAGAGAGAGCAAATAAGAAGATGGTGAAGCCAGAATTGAATCAGGGATAATAAGAGTGTGAGGCAAATGAAGAAGATAGGGGAGAAGATTTAGAAAACAAGTACAAGGCTATCCTTAAGATTGGGGGAGGTCTTTCTTCTACTAAAATAAATAAAGAAAAGAGGTAAGTATCTATTTTGGCAATTTTATCTTTTGTGTTTTCTTTCATCTCTCCTGTTTTGGTTCTCAGTCAGTTGGGTAGACCTCTCTTTCTCTACCCAAGACTGCTTTTACCTCAGACATCCCTATCTTTGTAAATAGTACCATCATCCATTTAGGATGACAAATCTAAAAATCGTACTCAATCTGTGCCTTTCCTTACCTCTCATATGCAGCCATCAATTTGTCCTTCAGTGCTACTTTCAAAATATGACTTGAATTTAATAATATTTTTTCTCTTTCTACTACCACCAACCTTACCTATCTTCTATACTCTGGCTAAAGTCCCTTAATAGATAGGGTGACCATGTACTTGACTTCCTAACTTAAAAAACAAACAAACAAAAAAAAAAACTTTTGAGACTGATAAAAGATGTTATTTATATTTAAATGGAAGAGTAGACACACGATTCAAGTGTCCTAAGATGAATGGTCACCCTACTAATGGATGCTCTTGTTTCCACTCTTGTTTCCAAGATTTCTATTGGACATACAGTTAAAAGAGGACTCCAGCCAATAGCCTCTAAGGCCTTGCACAAACAGATTCTTGATCCTCTTTCCAACTCAACTCATAACTCATGCCCTTCTCTTTCTTTTTAATAATTTATCAGCCAACTGTGTCTCTTGTCTCCTTTGTGTGCCCTGAATATATCAAAGTCTTTCCTGCCTCAAATTTTTTTGAATTTGCTCTTCTTTCTCCCTAGGATTGTTTTTCCTGGCTCTTCCTATGAGTTTCTCTTCCTAATAAGTCCCATCTCAGATGTCGTCTCCTCAGCATGTTTCTCCTTCACTACACACGTGGCACACTTTTACTCTTCCAAGCACTGTCTATCCCATTACTTGTTTACGTCCTTCATAACTCTTGGTACAACCTGTAATTATTTAGTTTATTTGTTTACTTCTTATTTGTTTTCTCTCGCTGAAAAGTAATTCTATGAGATAAAAGCCTGTATAAGATTCTACAATGGCGCACCCAATTTGGAAAGTGGTTTGGCACTATCTACTAGAGTTGAGCACAAGAGGCCATGTAATCTAATAATTCCATTCCTAACTATACATCCATTAGAAGTGCACAACTATGGAGCTCCTGGGTGGCTCAGTCATTTGAGCACCCAGCTCTTGATTTTGGCTCAGGTCATGGTCCCAGAGTCGTGGGATTAAGCCCTGTGTTGGGCTTCATGCAGAGTGTGGAGATGCTTAAGATTCTCTCCCTCTCTCTCTGCCCCTCTCCCTGACTCATGCTCCCTCTCTCTCTCTCTCTCAAAAAAAGAAAAAAAAGAAGTGCACAACTGTGTTCATCCAGACATGTGTTAGATTTTGATAATGGCACTATTCTAATACTCCAAAAACTAGAAGCATATTAAATGTCTGTCTATATTATAATGGATTAATGCATTATAACATATTCATAGAATGGAATACAACACAGCATTGAGAATGACAAAGCTACACACTACAACACTGATGACTCTCAAGAGCATAATCTTGAACTAAAGGAGTCATAGACATAAGAATACAAAGTGTATTATAAAAAACATAAAAAGTAAAAAAAAGAGAGAGAGAGAAGGAAAGAAGGAAAAAGAAAAGAAAAAAACCTATAAAAAAATACAGTGTACCTGTACTCTTCAAAGTCAGTTGAATGGAGGGCTTCTGGGTTGCTGATGGGGCCTGGTTTCCTGGTTAAGGTGCTGGCTTACACAGGCATATTAAGTTTTTGAAAACTCATCAAGCTGTAAACTTAAGTGCATTTTTTATTGTGTCATTTTCCTTTTTTAAAGTTTATTTTGAGGGAGATAAAGAGAAAGAGTTGGGCAGGGACAGAGAGAGTTAGAGAGAGAATCCCAAGCAGCCTCTGTGCCATCAGCACAGAGCCTTACCTGGGGCTCAAACTCACAAACTGTGAGGTCATGACCTGAGCTGACACCAAGAGTCAGACACTTAACCAACTGTGCCACCCAGGTGCCCCCTGTGTCATGTTTATTTTAAAATGTATGTGGATGTGACAGGATGTAAGAATTGAGAATACTTAAGGTAGCCAGTATTTGTAACTGTACAAGGTAGCTAACTGGAATGATTGCCAAGCATGGTATGGTGCCAAGCTGAGATTGGACACTTGGGATTTATTGTGGTCCAATCTGCACAGTTGTGTGACCATCTCCAATTTCATTTCAGCAGCTCTGGTGTAAGCAAAGAGGAGGTGGAATGTTCCAGATCCCAGGTTGGAGCTCTTTTCAGAGCAGGGCCAGCAGAAGAGGAAAGGAAGTCGAGATTGTTAATAAAAGACACGTTCATGTTGGTGGGTCTAGACTGGATAAGAAGGAAAGTGGAGTTTATTTATAGATTGAGGAGTGATGGGGACAGAAGAAACGAAGTTTTGCAGGCTTCAATTACAGTTGTAGTAAGAGAAAATAAGTGAGAGAATGAAAGGATAGATGTCAATACAAATGGGAATTTATACCTGAACACTTTAGAGATGGGACGATTCTAGGTGTTTACATGATCCAAGGGGGAATTTTGGGTTTGAGGGCTTATGGCAAAGTAGATACAAAAATCACCAGAATTGAAAAACCAAAAAAAATTAAACAAACGAACAAACAAACACACAAACAAACACACGTAAAGTAAGCAACTGGACTGGTCTGCTGCATGGAACTAACTCAGAATATTGACAGGAATTTAAGTGGAAGGGAAGGCCACAGCATGGTGTTAAATAAATATGGAGGAATGACTCTCAGCGGCTTGTGCGTGACTTAGGATTGTGGAGCCAAATGGCATGATATAAGCAAGGCAGGTCATGTCTATGGGGGTGGAGGAGTAAGAATTCTCAAGTGCTAGGTCTGGAGATGGAGTGGAGTGGGAGGCAGCAGAATGCTGAGTGGTAGCAGAATGGTAGTTTCAAGGACAGGAATTCCCTGTCCCTGTGACTTCACCATCTCCATTGTAGAAAGCTGGAATTCATGGAAGAAGAGAAAATTTTCAGCAAATTCAAGGAAATGGAGGGAATAGTAGGTGAAAAGATGAGAAAGAGGGTTTTGTTTTATTTTGCTTTGCTTTCTTTGCTTACCATGGAACATGGATTCAGAAGGAATCGATAAAGTTTTGAGAGGAGAAGGTCTGTGTATGCTAGGTAGGGATGTCCAGCAGAGAGCTATATAAAAATGGGAGTGCAGGGCTGCACTCTGCGTTCTGATTAAGGGTAACAAGGATGTCAAGTGTGATAGTATTGCTGTATCTCAAAGTTTCGTGTATCTCTGTCGTTTAGTTGTGTTAGCATTTCTACAGGGCCAGCTTTCAGGTGTCGTCAGATAGGCTGTGATGTAGGCAGATAGACTGTTCTTCAAAGTTCTGACAAACCGTTTGTGAGAATTTGTTACAGTGTCCCTGGAAACTTCTAGATTAAGGTTAGAGAGGAAAGATAATTCAGTTCCTGGGATAGATGCCTTCTTTGTAAATTGTAGTCATTTCTCATGGTTGGAAAAACTCGTCCGGCAGAAGGAGCCAGAGATGTCTAAACTAGCTCTGAAGTAATGATCCATGGTCCTGACTCCTAATTCCCTACTGAGGTGGTAGCTAGTAGCTAAGGAAAGTAGTCTTCCCTAAGGCTGGAACAAAATGTAAACAGGGACTCTCCCCTGGGGGATACAGAAAGAAACTCTTAGAAAGGGAAACAAGGTGTTTCTGAGAGCAGGATGTACAGTCACTGAGGAGAGAAGGTAAATGAGGAAGAAGCCAGGCTGGCTCTGTGGCAACAGGGTCTATTCATCCCAAAGGGGTGGTTTGCTTGTTTCCAGGGCTGGTGGAATTTCCCTTGGCAACACTCACATGTTTCTGCCCATCATCTTCTTTAAAGGACTTGACTAGCAACTGGGGAGGGAGAGGGAGTGAGCTAGTCCCAGGGGTACAATCGCTGCCTTTGTGCAATTTAAACCAGATTGGATTGGGCTTGTGAGCTCCTGTTGTGTCCTCAAAGTAGATGAAAGGGCTGCATTTCCTAAATAACCAGGGTGTACTAGTTTGCCACACAGAGGACCCACACTTGGCCACATCAGGATATCCCGTAGCAAAAGTCTGCTGGAATCACATGATTGAAATTATAAGGGATAAAGCGTGAACTCAAGATTCAAAGCAAAGGTTTAAGAAGTCTGACAAAGACAGAGACCCAGTATAACATATCTGAGAGTAAAGATCCTTGGAGTGATTATAAATGTTTATAAGGCTCAGAAGATACCTCTTCTAGAAAGTAAAGCATTAAAACGGGAACACGCACGTGCGCGCGCGTGTGTATAAAACATAACAAAATCCTGAAAAAAATGACTGACATACTGAGTATATAATGAAAATGGTGAGCAATATCTTCGGAAAATTCTTTTGTTATTAAAAGCAAAACACATACAGATTTGATTAGGTTGGGATTTCAAATACCTGGTATCCAAATTGTAGAATAAAGGTAAAAGAAATTAGGGATTTGGTTCTTTAAAAAAAAAAAAAAAAGCATGAGAGAACGAAGAGCTAAATGAGAGAAAAAACTGCAGTCTTCATTTTCTCTTGAGAAGAGCCATGCCCTGGAAGCCTACTGAAGCGATTTACGTGGGAAACAAATATATTCTGAAGAATCCAGCAAAAATGTCTCCTTCCTCTTAGCTCTCTTTTAGGCTCTAGAATGTACTCAGTCTTGTTTTCTGCTTTGTAGGACTGAATTTAAATCAGTAAATAAACACATAAGGATGTTAAAGCACTTCATCAATCTGAAGTATTTAATGAGATGTTCCAGGGTGCTATATCATGCTGTGAATGCTGGTTCAACTCCCACACTCAATTTCTAACGGCCTAATTTATATTGTAGTAATAGTTTTAGTTTCAAGGTAGCTATAATGACCTTTTCTAACCCTATGTTAATTATCCCCTTCCCCAAATTTTCAATTCGGTGTTATGTCTTTCAGTTTTAAAAATAATTATTGCATTTGACCTGTGATATCTGGGAATATTTTCTTTCTTATGCCATAAATATCATATAATTGTTTCTTTATCTTTGCTGCTTTAAACATCTATACAGTATCCATCTTTCTAATGGCTAAAAATTAAATATGACATTGTGTTTTTTATGTGCAAGGAGTTCAGCTATGATTAAGTGGCAAAGACTAGAAAATGCTCCCTTAGAAAAACCACTAACAAAGCATTATTTGGCTTTTCAGTGTGGAAAATGAATGTTGCATTTTATTCCTTTCCATCATCATCCTTAGAATTGCATCTTCTTGCAGTAGCTCCAAGAATAATGCAAGGTCATTTCTAAAGTGTTTGCTTTTCTTAGCTTTGTTCACCTTTCCTCTTAGAGAGGGAGGTTATATATTTGAATTGTGGCCCAAATGTCTCTAGTTGAGTCCAGAAGCTTTCCTTTAATGACTCAGGTGGACAGATTAAAAATAGAGTGCACAAAAGTTTATGGTTTTCATAAATGCATCCATTGTGGCAATTCTCATTATCTATACCATCTAAGGGCTCTGTACTTTTTAAAGCTAGTATTTTCTAAGCCTTAAGCAAAATGGAACCATAGAAAAGTTAATTTCAAACAGAGTGTGGATGAATGGCTTTCTCCTCAGCATTACTTTAAAGAGTATACCTAATAATTGTATATTGTAGTCTCTGGGCCTTCCCACCTTGCTTTGACATGTAGATAATGGATTGTTCCATGATGTAGAACACAGGCTCAGAAATTATATTCTACCATGTTTGTAGGCTCTTTGAAAACACTACTTACTTATCTGCAAACCTTGGTCTAGGTAAGTTTTCATGTTAATTAACCTGCGTAATCTGTTTTTGAAAACAAAATTTTCCCCTTCATTTGCATTTTAATTACAAGGGGGTACAAAATGTCAAGTTTTAATTGACTCAAGAGAACTATGTACAATAAAGCCTCATGCTAAATGTAACAGAGGGCTTAGCAGGGACCAGCTGGCTCTCTGTTAAGATTAGGGCTACCATAAATGGAAAAGGTTTAACCCCCTTCCAGACTCTTTGGTATCTCAAAATCAATACAGAAGGGCTTCATAGATGCCCTGATCTTACAAAAGAATGTCACAGATGATTTCTCCAGAGGGTTCTTAATACGCCACAGTTACTGGTTACTATTTCTGCACTGTTACAGCACCTACTAGCCAATAAGCAGCTAATGTTGATGGGATAAGTCCAGTAGCATTGATATAAATCTGTGCTGAAGAGTGGTTGAATGAAAAGTCGCTAAAATCACTTAAATCCTTATGATTCCAAGGAGTTCCAAATCTGCTTGACTATTTGTTATGTAAACAATATTGTTAAGCCAAAAACATTCTGGCGTCCTTTATACTTTGGATGTAAATGCTCAACTCACTTCCACCTTTTGTTCTCAGCCTTCTTTCTGTTTTCCTTTTTTTTTTCTCATTATTCTTAATGGCCAGTAGTTTTTTCAAAACTTACTGGAGTGCATCCATCTTTTCACTGGGCTCTGACAGATAGGGAGGCTTAAAAAATGCAAAGTCTTCACGGTAAGACATCTGAGGAAAATATATTGTAGATTTCCTTCTGAATGCCTCCTCCAGCATGAGGAGCCCAGAGTAAAACATTTTCAAGTACAGCTCAGGAGCATACATATATTCAGCTGAAGACAGCTCCCCTCCCCTTGCTCTGTGAGCATTTCACTGAAGGGCTTCTTAAGTTCGAAGCCAATATGACATTTTGACACAAATATACTGTTTTAGCATTTGACTCAGAATTTAGCTTGTACTCTGCCACCATTAAACAGTTGAAGTATTTACATGATGTCAAATTAGGAAAGACCATTTATTTTTAAAGATCTTGAGAATGTGGCCATTTAGTTTTCATGCTTTACCTTATTTCGAAAGATTGGATTCGAGTAAGTGCTACTTCCCTTAACCCAAATCTTTTTCCACTTGTATCTCTTTTATTTCAGAAATGTTCAGTGATTTCAAAGGGAGCTCCTTAAATTGTAATAATAGTCAATGAAGTGGGAAACAGTGTTACAGTGTCAAGATGGAAGATTTTTCCCAAACAGGACATCTTTGCCTCCCCCCCACCTTTTCTAGCCATTGGTCCATCTTGACAGATTCTTATGATAAGCATTCAATTATTATCCTGTCACCATGCTTCTTAATGTTAACTCATACAATAACACATAAAATGGTGGTTTGATTTAGGGACTATAATGAATGATTTTTGAAACAGAGATATCACGGGAATGATCTCTCCAAATCAATGGACACTATTCCTTAACATTAAGTTCAGTGACAGCCCATACTATCCTAGAAATACGGTGTTGAGATGTCAGTCCTCGAAAACAGTAAGAAAAAAAGGCAGATTATAAATTAAATCTGTTTGGTCAACAGTTTGAACTTAACAAGACCACCAGGGGGAGCAAGTTACTGGTCAAAGGAAGTGATGTACAGTTCCAGGCTTTTCATAGAAAACCTAGTTTGAGGGAGCAAATTACAGCACAATTGGTAAGAATAAAAGTAAAACAACCTGGCTAAAAAATCAAACAATACCCTAGCTCTACAAATTTAATGGCATAACACTTGCCAGGTCCATATAATTATGAACAGGAAAAAAATCTGGCAGAGACAAGGTCTGCCTGCATAAAAATATGGCATATCATTTAAATATGGGCTGGGGATTCTCAAATATTTTACACTAAAGTTAAAGGAAAAAAACTTTTCTAAGGGCAACAAAGTGACTTGTGAGCAACTCGTGAACAAGTATTCTTAAATCCTATGACTGGGATTATTTAAGAAGTCCTTCATGGAACAAGATAGATTCTTCATAAAGAATTTTAACAACTGTTTCCAAATTCTTAAGTCATGTTAAGGTATACAATTAAACAGAAAACATTTTGAGGGAAACAACTTGTCTCAGTGTCATCATGAATATTTCATATTGATATTGAACAAAATAAAACCTTTATTTTATTTAACATGAGCCATTTACTGACTGCTTACAGAATACATAACACTAAACAACACTAATGTAACTCCATTCTCCCGGGTCTGAGGTGAAAGAGAAACATTAAACACATTAATTACGCCAATATATGATTATATTACATAAGTGTTTCAAGAAAACACTGTGCAGTGTGAGAGTATAGTAGGGATTCTGACTTTGGTTAACTGCTTAGGGAAGTCTTCTTAGAGGAAATTGTGATGGGGTAGATACTAAAAACATATGCATGCCCATCATGGGAAGGGAGACTTGGAGGAAGGAATAATAATCCAGGATTATTGGAGGGAATTGCACATTTGGGAGTTGTGCAGGAAAGACCTTGATATACTTGAGGAACTGAGAGATGCCCGATGGGTCTGGAGTTAGGTGATGAAGGGATTCAGGTTATTGGAGGTGGAGGTGAACAGTGGTATTAGATGATTCTGAAAAAAGCTTCCAGGGTATTTAGAAAGTTTATTTATTTATTTTGTGAGAGAGAGAGAGTAGGAGAGAGTTAGGAGAGGAAAGAGAATCCCAAGCAGGCTCCTCACCAACAGTGCAGAGCCAAACACAGGGGTTGAACTCACAAACCGTGAGATCATGTCCTGAGCTGGAAATCAACAGTGGGATGCTGAACTGACTGAGTCACCCAGGTGCCCTCCTGTGGAGAATTTTTAGATACAAATTGAAAACAATGGGGCCTGGAAGGATTTTGTGCTGGAGAGTGATATGATCCAGATTATATTTGGGGAGGTCTCAGTACCATATGTGTGGGAAGAATTAGAGTAAGGGTAAAGAAGAAGCCGGGACACCAGCTAAGAGTCTTTAGTGATGATCCATGTAAAGGATAGTGATGGGTGGGATTAGAGTGTGTATCGTAAAAACGAAGAGAACTACATACATCTGATAAATATATATATAATGGAAGTAGAGTCAAGAGGACTTAATGATGAACTCACCACAGAGAAATGACAAGCCTGGAAATGTCCTTTACTGATACAACGAAGACTGGGAAGAAACAAGTTTTGCAGATGGCGATTAATAATTCATGGTTTCAAATTTTTGAATATTCAAAAGTTTGAAATTGCTATGAGCCACCCAAATTGACATGCAACATGCCAAGTTACTCATATAGTCTAGCCTCTAGTCATATGATTTTATACGTATGTGTGTGTATAAAGTATTTATGAAGCTAGCAACGTGATTGAACTAAAGATATGGGAATCATTGGCCAGCAGATGGCAATTGAACTGAAGGCATAAGAGTTGACGAGAATCAAAGGACAGAGTGCAGAGTGAGAAGAGAAGAGAGCCTAATACTCAACGCTCAGAAGCCTGGTTATTTAAATAATCTGAGTAGATGAGAAGCTTGCCACAGAGGTTGAGAAGGAGGTGGCGTCAAGTTGAGGGGAATTCTAGAAGAGCCAAGGGAAAATATTTAGGTATTAAACTTTTGATGCATGTTTCGGAGCGTTTTGTTTTTAATGCGATAATTACATTCAACAGGAGCTGGCAATTATGCTGGCCAAGATGGCAATATTTAGAATTACTTTTTCCAATCAAAGTCATTGTTTGCCTGCGTTTTCTCAAGGAAATAAGAATTTTACCAGCCGTCTTTGTTGGTTAGGTATGAGAATGTGGACTATAAAAATATTTTGAGCCGAGGCTCTCATATCATGCATCATTTTGCTATTTAGAAAACAAGATGAATTAAATACATAGAGTACCTTACGTCAGTGCCCCTCGGTTCTAGACTCTTTTGAGAAACAATCCAGAATTGAGTAGCTATAATGGCTTTGTGTCCTGTGCAGTTTCCCTATGAACCGGTGGAAGTACAAGCTGCCGGCACATGTTTTGGTTTCGTTTCGTTTTCCACTGCTGCTAGGTGGTTCATCCTCTCACGTGGCTGGCTGTAGAAATTCCTTCCTGTTGATTCAGCCATGTTGCTGCTCTCATTTTCTTTGCTGCTTTAGTTATCAGCAAATTCCTCACTTCTACTCATCTTACTGTTGCAGTAAAAGCTGTAAAATTAGTTTGGGTAGTTTCTCCAACTACTTCTTCTGTGAAGTATCTTGGAGTTAGATTTGAAGACAATCGAATGACTTTTCCTTGTTCTACGCCAGAACACTGTTCACTTCAGCTGCTGTGCCCCTGCCCATGTGTGCCACACTCTCATATGAGTCTATCTATCTGCGTCCATCTAGCTCTCGCACAATTTGTCCTGAATTCCCTTTATTTGGCTGTCTTAACCCCGGGAGCTCAGGGCACAAATATCTATCCCCAAGTTTTCTCTCTATATTTTTTTCAGCAGCTTAGAGAGGCCTGGTGAAGAACCTTAAGACACAAAGTTCATAAGAGAGTTGTGCAGACAATTCCATTGCCACATACCTCTGAACAAGTTCTACAGTATAGTCAATATATCACAAATCCATTGTATTGTAGTGTAGTCACTGTGTGTGCCCTTAAATCTTTATCCCAGTGAAATGTGGCTGCACGTAAAATCAAAGGAACCGGGAATACATTGCTGATCTAATATTTCCTTCCAAATCAGTTAGGGATACGTCCAATATCTGAGTCAATCAATGAAACCCTTAAATATGGAGTTAAATTTTGATCTCATTTTAGTATGTTAGATGGACATGTTAATTTTGATTAGTTTTCTTCAATTTGAAGTATTATCTTTTGTGCTTCAGGTAAGAGCTATAAATGAAGACTTGGGGTGGGAAAATATTTTCTTCATAGATTGGAGAAATTTTGATCTTGCATTTTTTTTTCTTTTCTTTAAAGGAACAGCTACTTAAGATGCCATCTTTGCTCTCAGACAAAACACTGTGAAAACAACATGGAGCTTTTCAGATAGCTCAGAAGCCTTTTTCCTGACAGACAGGAAGTCCTACAAATGAGCTCACAGCATATGCAAAGCTTGTAGAAGATCTGCATGGCAACGAATCTGAGGTAAAGTTCTGTAAAACCCATGTGGACTTAACTATTTACCATACAAGGACACCGAAAGATACTCCCTTCACCTTGCAAAAACTGTCAATAAAATGACATCAACATTCATTTCTATGATATACCTAGAGACTACAATTGAACTTCCAAGTGGAATGATTTTTTTGCTGAAAAATTTCCTGGTAAAACCTCTGTCATTTGTGGTTTTATTAATATGGCAATCAGTCCTAGTGTTAGTATTCAAAGTGACCTCTTATTGGTCAAGGTATCTGAAAGGGGTGACTGGGGAAGACACCTGGCCCCTAGACTAAGACCGGGTTCACTAGCTGCGTCACGAGAGAATTCTCCATGAATTTATGACGAGGTTAATTATTTTATACTCCACAAGCAACTCTGTTAATTATGATGCTTTGAGAAGGAGGCCAGTACTTTCAATGTTAAGAAGAGTCAATGTGGTGAAGAGGCAACATAAGATAATACATTAGTCCGGGTTCTCCAAAGAAACAGTACCAACAGTGCACGTGTGTGTGTGTGTGTGTGTGTGTGTGTGTGTGTGCGCGCGCGCGCTTGTAGAGTGGGGTGGTTATTTCAGAGAAAGAGAGAGAGAAACTTATTTTAAGGAATTGCTTCTCATGGTTGTGGAGAGTAGTAAGTGTATAATCTGCAGGGTGGGCCAGCAGGCTGGAGGAGTAGGGGAGTTGCATTTTGTGTCCAGAGGCAGAAAGAAAGAAAAAAGAGAGAGACGGGGTGGGGGGGAGTTTTGTTTCTCAGATCCTTCAACTGATTGCATGAGGCCCACTTACATTATGGAGGGCAACCTGATTTACTCAAAATTTACTGATTTAAATGTTATTCCCATCCCCAAAATACCTTCCCAGAAATATGTAGAATGGTATTGGACCAGATATTGAGTACCATATTCAAGCCAAATAAACACATAAAATTAGCTGTCACAGATGGTCTTCACAGCTCTAAGATAGAAGGACATTATTTATCAGAAAACATACCAATTTTATTAAATCAGTTGCTACTGAGTGTCCTTTTTCTCGTATCATTGTCTTGTGGCCAGAAAATTCAGATATATTCTGCAAAAGATTTAGAAATCCTGCTGAGAAAAACTTATGTAACTATCTAGGAACTTCACTTGGTTGGGAATTAATGCAGCCAGCCCGTGAGTCAGTCCCTGAAATTTTTTACTTTGGACATAAAAATTAATATCAGTTGAAAAGGGTTTTTTTCTGTAGGCTAAGCTGTCTTTCTACTTGTGCTGCTACTGAAGTTACAAGCAAGAATCTGAAAAACAGCATTGAGAGGCATGTGAGAAATGCCTTGGGTTTAGATCCAATTTACTGATACCCTATAACTAATCTGTTATATACTACATTTTCAAAGACTGGGAGCCCTTTGGCCTGGTTATCATTGATATTGAAACAGAAAATAACTAGAGTAGACAAGCTCTGTTATGCATAAAGAGAATAGAGAACTGAAAAAGACAGTACATTTTAAAAATATATACATATTTATATATATCTTTATACATATATATTATTATTTTATATATTTATATACGTATGTCTTAGAAAATGTATTTTAATTCTTTTGTCACTAATTTTTATAAGCAATGGTTTTCAAGCTCTACCTATTTCTTAAATTTTTTAAATTGTCCTTGTAAGAATCAGTATATAAATGATAAAATGCTGAAGATTGGAAGATAAACATCCATTTTTCATAGTTACTACCTTTTCTTCTGATCCTTTTGTATTTATAATTTCTGTTGTTGTGTTACTAAAACAGTTTCAGTAACATATAATTAATAATTTTCCATGCTGCTTCTCAGAACTTATTATCAAATAAATGCTTATTTTATTATATAGTGCCTGGCATATACTAAAAAAATTTGCTAAATATATGAATAAGTTAATGAATACAGTTATAGTCAATACATGTTAAAATTTACCACCGAAACTATTTTTAAGTTTAGCTCATTTAATCAAGCAGATATACCATAATTACTTAGCCATTTCCATATTATCCAGCATTTAGATTATTTTTAGTAATTTCTTTTATATATAACAAAGTGATGAGCATCTTCAAATATAAAGTTTTTTCTGCTTTCAATGTTTTTTTCTTTTTTTTTTAATATTTTTAATGTATATTTATTTTTGAGAGAGAGAGAGAGACACAAGTGCGAGCAGGGGAGGGCAGAGGGGGGAGACACAGAATCTGAAACAGGCTCCAGGCTCTGAGCTGTCAGCACAGAGCCTGATGAGGGGTTTGAACCCACAAAGCCCAAGATCATGACCTGAGCTGAAGTCGGACCCTTAACTGACTGAGCCACCCAGGAGTTCCTCAAGTTTTGTTACTTATAGACATTTTTAGAAGTGATAATATGTGCTCAAATATATTTGGAAGTGATAATATGTGCTCAAATATATAAACATTTCCTAAGACAAAACTTCAATTTACCTGCTAAGGTCATTAGAGAAATGATAAATTCTATGTATTATAAAATCACAGGTCAAAAGATATTTTATTGTCGTACAAAACAAATAACGATTGAAATGAAAAAAGGTATCCTTGGAAGGATGCAAAAAGCAGTGGAAAATTAATAATATATATTATATTCCTTTCTTTCTGATATTCCTCAGATAACTTTTATAGTCCCAACATTCCTTGTACCTAACTTCTAGACTTTGGAGACTCAAGCTAACGGCAATAGAATTTGATAAAACATTTCCAAACAAGATATTTTGATTTAACTATTGCTTTGGATTACCCAAACCACAGCTTTTCATCATACAGAAATTCAATAGTCGTACTGAAAAGAAGAGGGAGATGAACAATGGTAAATACACTATAAATAAAATTGACTGGTGTGGATTAAAAGAATACAATTTAGATTTACTCAACCAAGAGTTCACAATAAGGATAACAGTGCTCTAGACATCTACTACTGTTCTTTCTTTGTGTTCGTAGCAGGATATTGCTCAGGGAGAAACCAAATGCTAATATAACTGGTGATGCATTCTTCAGGCCCCAAATAGATATACATTATATTAGAAAATGCTGCCTTCAGAGTTCATGTTATACAACAGATAGAAAATGCCAATCTGAAAACATAAATGAATTGGTCCAACCACTAACAATTTAAGGTCAGGCACTAAAAGTAAACTTGCCAAGTAGGGTGCAAATGTGTAAACTATCTCTTCTCACTTATTTGTAGTATCAAGGGTAGGGGACAGCCTGAGTTCCTACCTCAGTCTTTCCTTGGTCAACCACCTGACCACAGGCTTAGAAATTTATTTGGTGTTCTTTTCTTTTTCAATATTTTTCTTCCTTATTTCCTGAGACTCTTCTCTCTATGAGGTGGGATCTCGATGTTCCTGTGGCCTTAATTAATCCTTGTATTTCATGACTAACCTCTCGTTAGAATATAAAAGACTATACAGGGGCACCTGGGTGGCTCAGTTGCTTAACCATCTGACTCTTGATTTCAGCTCAGGTCATGATCAACTCCCGAGTGGGGTTCACACTGATGGCATGGAACCTGCTTGGGATTCTCTCTCTTCTCTCTTTTGCGCCTCCCCCCACTTGTGTACACACACACACACTCTCTCTCTCTCTCTGTCTCTCAAAATAAATAAATAAATAAAAAGAAAATAAAAGACAATACAAATATGACAAAACTAGGGAAATCATAAAGGTTTTAGGAACCTAATACAATTTCAATTATGTTATTGGACTAAAATTCTTGGTATTACCAAATAGTTATATGTTTACCTATTACTTTATTTTCTTCTTAAAAAAATGATAGATGTAAAA
The DNA here is from genome assembly GCF_014898765.1 of Herpailurus yagouaroundi. Lineage (NCBI taxonomy): Eukaryota > Metazoa > Chordata > Mammalia > Carnivora > Felidae > Herpailurus > Herpailurus yagouaroundi. The sequence goes on from NW_024412394.1 coordinate 72,291,971, forward strand.
TAGGAACAAATGTTCGTTGTTGAAACCTGAGAGTACAGATATGCATCAATGGCCCTCAAAAGTTGCTGCGTGGATGAATCAGAAGCATCCTCAGGGAATTGCTCCAGGAAATATGGCCCATGGCCCAGGACATCAGCATCATCTGACAACTTTTTATACCTGCAGATTTCAAGGCTTGGTCCAGACCTGCTCACTCTGCATTTTAACAAGGTTCTCAGGTGATTCCTATGCATGTTAAAGTGTGAGACATGCTGTGTGCTTCCATTTATACGAAATGTCCAAAAAAAAATACAAGTCGATGGAGACAGTAAATTAATGGTTGCCGGGGGTAGAGGGTGGGAATGAGAATGAACAGTAAAAGGACATGAGGGATCTTACTGAGGTGATGAAAATGCTGTGACACTGATTTATAGTGACAGTGGGACAAATTGGTAAAATTTCTAAAAACGATTAAATTGGACACATAAAACGAGTGAATTATGTAGTATGTAAAACATGCCTCAGTAAAGAGAAAAAAAGAAAAACTTGGTCCCCTTGGAGATTCCTGGCCCATGTGATGATTCTGTCTAGCTATGGACATCCAGAACCCGTGATAGAAACAGTAGCAACCCAACCCCCACAACCATCTCAAGACTCAGTTCAACCTCACTTCTTCTTCTTCTCCACGCAGCCTGGAGAATTTCAATGTTGGTGCAAGTAGCTCTACACTTTTTAATTACTGGGTAATATATTCATCCTCGTATACTGGTACCCTTTAGCTATAGCCATAGTGTTGGAGTTGTTAGAATATAAGAATGGCTATTTCTTCATAAAAAAATGATTAATAAATGCAGTCAGTCTTTCCCACTGTGTCCAGGTGTTGGGCAAAAAGACATATTTCATTATTTGAATTTGGATTTTTCAAATGTGAGATTGAGCATACTTTCAATATTTTTCCTCATTCCATGCCCTCATGTCCTATTTATTTTCCTTGTCCATTTCTTGGGGAGGTTATATGTCCTTTTCTTACTCACTCATATAAACTGTTTATTGTGGCAAACTAATTCCATGATTCTTCTAAAAACTAATAATGAAAATTATCCCCCAGTATTTTATTTCCATTTTTACCAAGTAAACGGTGTTTTATTATTATTATTTATTATTATTATTTATTATTATTATTTCAACTTCAACATGTTTATGTAATTACATTTGGCAGTCTTCGTTTGTATGTTAGTTAGGGATATGACTTTTCCAACTGGATATGTGTCAGTCCCAAAGGCATTGTTCATTAAATCTTCTTCACTCTCTTCACTCTCACTTCTTCACTCTCAACAAATTAAGTGATTAATTTGTTGAAAACTAAGTCCCCACATCTATCTGGACCCATTTCTGGAGTCTCTATTTTGTTCTGTTAATTTACATCTACTCCTTGTCTAGTATAATTTCTATTACTGCTAGTTAATAATGTGTTTTATTATCAGATTGGACTAGTTTTCCCTCACTACTAATCTTCCACACATTTTTTTCTGACCAGTAAAAAAAAAAAAAAGTTCAATCTGAACTGTCTTTTAAGAATAAATAGGGGCGCCTGGGTGGCGCAGTCGGTTAAGCGTCCGACTTCAGCCAGGTCACGATCTCGCGGTCCGTGAGTTCGAGCCCCGCGTCAGGCTCGCATCAGGCTCTGGGCTGATGGCTCAGAGCCTGGAGCCTGTTTCTGATTCTGTGTCTCCCTCTCTCTCTGCCCCTCCCCCGTTCATGCTCTGTCTCTCTCTGTCCCAAAAATAAATAAACGTTGAAAAAAAAAAAAAATTTAAAAAAAAAAAAAAAAAAAAAGAATAAATAGACAAATGAATACCTCCCCATTCCAGACCTTCTCCTTTTCATTTTCCTTCCTTTTTACAAAAATTTGCTGTTAATGAGGTAAAGGATGCCACTATACTCATCCATGTTCCCAATTTGTGCAAAAAGAAATTATGCTATATAAAGAAAATAATAAACGTGTTTAGAAGCTTCTGTATGTCAGGAATCTTAGCAATAGTTATTCTCCAAATAAAAAAAAAGGAAGAGGGAAATGGACAAAAATGAAGAAGAACCACCCTAAACTCTTGGTATCCCCAATATTTTCATATTATGGTTTCTCTAAATGGCTTTGGAACGTTAGTGAAAAATGTGATAGGATATCTACATTATTAAGAAGAATAATAGTTATTTTCTTTGTGTAGTTAATTAAATATAAATGAGAATGAGAAACAGCAATTGGGGTGCAGATCAGTCGAAGAATCCCAGGTTTATTCTGAATCTCCTTTTTCACTAGGGAAAAAAATTTATTTATTTTTTAAATAAAAAAAAAAATGTTTACTTTTGAGAGAGAGCGACTGAGTGCAAGTGGGGTATGGGCACAGACAGAGAGAGAGGGAGACACAGAATCCAAAGCAGGCTCCAGGCTCTGAGCTGTCAGCACAGAGCCCAATGCAGGGCTCAAACCCACGAACTGAACCAAACTGGTGACATCCGATGCTTAACCAACTGTGCCACCCAGGCACCCCTGGATATCCCTTTTTCAGTATCATCCACTCGATTATCTTCCTTTGTCCACTACTTAAATGTTGATGTTTTTCAGAGATCAATCTTTTCTCTTCTTATCTTCTTCTGGGTTTTGTAATCAATTGCCTTTAGGGTGCAGGCTGGTACCAGAAGGCAGTGGAGCAAGCTGTTTAATGGGATAGTGCCTAGTGAGGGCTGAAACAAACTGGAGAAGTCCTACCCCATTAGAAAAATGAATAAATAAATAAATAAAAGTTCAACTACAAATGCAAGCATTTAATAAACACCCTAATGATTCAAAAAAAACAACAACAACAACAACAACAACCTGGCAACTTTGGAATCTTTACTTTCATAGTCCTCTCTCCCCAAGTCTGGAATTATCATTTATGTGCTAACTGCTCCCAAATTTCTATCACTAATCCAGTTTTCTCTTAGCTTCAAATCAGCATTTCCAGCTCTATAAAGAACTTCTCTAAGGCAGGCAACTAAAAACTGAACAGATAGACTGCGATAATTTTCTTCCTTTCTAAACTTGCTTCTTTTTAATTTATGTTTCATCTGCTCTGCCAAAATTTGCTCAGTAAGACATTGCCAGTGTCACAGAGAATTTTGGTGTTGTCCCTCTTAGAGTTTTAGATTGATTCCTCTTTGAGATTACTAGTGTCATACCAGATTTGTTTGTTTGTTTGTTTGTTTGTTTGTTTGTTTGTTTTCGAGAGAGGGAGAGAGCACATGAGCCGGAAAGAAGGGCAGGTGGTGAGAGAGAATTTTAGGCAAGCTCCAGGCTGAGTTTGGAGCCAGGCAAAGGGCTCCATCCCATGACCCTGGGATCATGACCTCAGCCAAAATCAAGAGTCAGAGGCTGAACAAACAGCCACCGTGGCAGCCCTGTTGAATTATTTCTTCTAATGGAATGAGTTGACCAGATTTGTTATAAAATAATGTATTATGATGGAATTCATTTGTTCAGCAGTTTACTTGAATGTGATTGCCATATATTCCCTAAATCCATTATGCAAATAGAAGTCTTAATATAGAATTAGAGAATTTGAGTGTTTTTGAACTGAGATCTCTGCCTTCAACCTAAGATGATGGGCTGAGCTTTGTTTTAATCCTTGTTTATAAACAATAATCGTAAGTAAAATAAAATGCTTTGCCATAGATTGATATTGTGAAATTCTGAAGTTCTGAATTTATATCAAAGTTATAAAATTATGGACAAAAACATCTTTAAGTTTTTTAAGCAAAAATATTTGAAGATTACCAAAATAGAGTATAGGGATAATATAAGGACTAAAATTTTGGGGGCGCCTGGGTGGCGCAGTCGGTTAAGCGTCCGACTTCAGCCAGGTCACGATCTCGCGGTCCGTGAGTTCGAGCCCCGCGTCAGGCTCTGGGCTGATGGCTCAGAGCCTGGAGCCTGTTTCCGATTCTGTGTCTCCCTCTCTCTCTGCCCCTCCCCCGTTCATGCTCTGTCTCTCTCTGTCCCAAAAATAAATAAAACGTTGAAGAAAAAAAAAAAAATAAGGACTAAAATTTTGAAATGAAACCCTAAATTTAGTAGATGAGATCTGAATTAAGGAAAATTTAAAAGGCTGGCAAGGTAAAAATCTTGTTTTTTCAGATGGAAATTTCCTTTGGAAATCCAATTTACTTTCAGGACATGTGAAGAACTCTTAGGGCTTTTATGGAAGGGCTATGAATTCATTGCTAGGCTATTTGATAGTATAATTTAACCTATTCTAATGTGAGGGAGTAAAGTCCAAGTCCAGCTATAATCATGGGCTGCAGAAGGGAACAAAACACCCAAAGAATGCCTGCACCTGTAATTTTGCCCACAAGCTTAATACTTGGGTTGAGAATTTCCCAATAATAATTAGAGAATAGGATTTGGATAATTCTCTTTGCTTGAAGTTTAGTCAGAAAAGAAGGACTGAGTGCCAGTCCCATCTGGCAGTCCCTAAAGCTGGTACCATGCAATTACTTTCTTAACTCCAAGTTTTAAGGAACCAAGGGGTGGGGGGGAAACATACTTCTTGGTTTAGGAACCATGAAGATGTAGACATGAAATTTTAAAGACATTTTTTTTTTCTGTCTGCTTGGATAATATGAAAGTGCTGTAATCTCTGAAGTTTGCTTTTTAATTATAAACAAGTTAATGTAAAAAACATTGGCAGATATCTGTGGCTCTCCTCTTTCAAATTATAAATAAGTGATGTACACATATGCATGTATATAATTCAAATTACACATATTTATGTTTAAGTATGTTTTTGTATATTATATTATATATAAATTATATAAATAAATATATGCTTATGTATATACTATATCTTTATTTCTTGCAAGTAATATATAAATACATTTACATAGAATACATATAAATATATAAAGTATAGAATATATAACACCTGCTTTAAATCTCATTTAAAAGTATCAAATATTTAAGCACTTGGCTTGAATTGAAGCCTAGTGCAACTTGAATTGAAGCACTTAGGCAACTTGAAAATATTTTAGTCAAAGGACAATAGGAATAGTTGAAAGTAAGAAATATCTCATACTTTTATTCCAGTACCAATAACAAAAAAGTTGACAAATACTAAAATAAGATATGACTTACCTAATAAAATGTAAAGCTGTATGTTAACCTAGGACAGAAACAAAGAAACATATGAATGATACCATGCCACAGACTTAAAAAATATTTAGGAAAAAGGAAAAAATAATTTAAAAACTTGTAACCTCCTCATATCAATCTTGTACTGCCTCTTGCACATTTACGACTGTATATAAAATCTTCAAGAATATGGAATTCTGCAAACGAAGACTTTGTGGCCATTCTGATGTTCGATACTGTTAAAATTTTGATTCTATTTTTATCTAATTTATATAGAGAGGAACATATTAACTAGTGTAACAGGCTGGTGGCATGAAATGAAACCAGCTTTCCTTAAATTACTCTCCCAGAAAGCTTAAAAATAGACGTACACGTTTACCTGAGCACCAGGAAAAAAAACCCTGTTTATCAGTATTTTGGAGAATTGTATCTGTGACCCAGGGTTCAGTGGAGTGCAAGAATGGCTGTAGTGTTAAGGCCTACTGGGCAGGTGTGTTTTTCTCTGAGGCTTACAAATGCTGTGGCTGGCCTCTCATGCGGTACATTTTCAGATCCAGCACATCTTTGCCACCTCAACAGGGTCAGCTCAAATGACTACCCAACAGTCCCTGGATTACCAAGAAAAAAAGAAGGGTTTATTTGCTCAAGCTCTTACTCAGGCCTATATCTGCGGTGAGTATGCAGTCAGACTTTTTTTTTTTTTTAATGTAGAAAATTTTCAGATATAAACTCTGTTATGATTCCTTTGAAAACTCAAATTTGTTCCAATGCAGTTGATAGAGTAAGAAACAATTGGAACATAACGCAAATCCTGCATTGCCTATGTACGATTTCCCCCACAAGAAACACCAGGTGAATGAGAACCATATACTTAGCTAAATACACCAAAGTGAAGGGATACAGCAGGCACACATATGCACATTCCTGGTGAAGGAGTACATGGAACACACATATGTACATCCCAAGTACCTACCACTTTCCTCACGCCTATGAGACAAACTTTCATTCAACTTTCCCTCCTCATTCCGATAAATAGCATTCACAATAATTTGCAAGCTGAAAACCTTTTTATGCAAACTGCTACCAGTAAACTTCCGGTAGTTTTTAAGGTATACTCCCATATTTATTGCAATATTTGTATATTTCTTCACGATTTGGCCTCTTTAAAAATGTACTACCTTGGGGTGCCTGGATAACTTAGTTGGATAAGCATCCAACTCTTGATTTCAGCTCAGACTATGATCTCACAGTTCCTGGGTTCCAGCCCCATGTCGGGGTTTGTGCTGACAGCTGACAGCATGGAGCCTGCTTGGTATTCTTACTGTCCCCCTCTCTCTTCTGCCCCTTCCCCACTTGTTCTTTCTCTCTCTCTCAAAACTAAAAAAAAAACCCAAAAACAACAAAAAAAAAGCATTTAAAAAAATCACTATCTCATGTTATAGCAGAATTGAACATATTACCAAAAGTAAAATCAACTCCAAAATTATTGCATGCTGTGGTATGTGCTTGATTTTCAGAATAAAAAAATGTTGGAAACTGTTTATGGGAAACTTGGAAAAATGAATGCTTCACTTATAGGAATTTATTTTAGTTTTGTATTTTTTAAAATAATTCTCATTACTTCCTATTTATAATGTGCTGTCACATCTATTCAGCCCATTGTTATCATGAAGGGGCAATAAGAATCTGAAACAGTAAACTAGGTTTCCCTCCAACAATATTTTTGTAGTGTGTTCAATCTTATTGAGACAGATTCCATTTCCAATGAGATTTTATAAGTGCAAAATCTTGAGAAAACCTCTAAAGATTCCAAAATAAAAAATAAATATCTGAACTTTTAGATATTTATGGCTAATTTATCAACCTGCTACTCAAGATGCTGGAATATGTCATATAAATCATTAAGTTTTTGTCCTTGTTTATCTATAATTTAAATGAGACCCAAAATACTAGTCAGTTCCAACTATCACACAAGGGTGTTATTTTTTTTAATGGCTTATTACTTAATATTTAAAAAGTAAATAAGGATCTAAAATCAATGATCTAAGCTCCCTCCTTGGGAAACTAGGAAAAGAATGACAAATACAATTTAAAGTATACAGAAGAAAAGAAACATGAAGAATAGAGCAAACTTCCAGTTATAAAATAAATAAATCCTGAGATGTAATGTACAACAGTGTGACTATAGTTAATAATATTGTATTGTATATTGATGTGGATGTGATGTGATGTGGAAAGTTGATGTGGATGTAGATCTTAAAAATTCTCATCCTGAGGGGGGGGAAAAGTATAATGTCTTGTAGTGATGAATGTGGAAGAGGCTTATTGTTGTGATTCTTTTGCAAATATATTAAATATTTATGTTGTATACCTGCAACTGATATAATTTTATATGTCAATTAAATTTCATTTTTAAAAAAAAATTAAAGCAGAAACCAATAAAATTAAAAAGAAGAAATTAATAGAAAATATCAAAGGAAACCAAAAGCTGGCTTTCTGAAAAGATCAATAACACTGATAAGCTTCTAGTCAGGTTAACTAAGAAAAAGAGAGAGGGTACACTAATTAATAATACCAGAAATGAAAGAAAAGACATTGTTAGGGATCTTGTAAACATTGAAAGCATAAAAAAGAAATGGTATGGCCAACTCTATACCCACAAATTTGGTACTAGATAAAATAGATCAATTCACTGAAAGACACAATGTACTAAAACTCACATAAAAAGATATAGACAATCTGAATCAGCCTATATCTATAAAGTAAATCAAATCAATAATTAATAACCTTTCAAACCAAACAATAGGCCCAAACCAAACAAATGTTTGAACTCTATCAAACATTTAAAAAAGTGATTTCTCTACAATCACTTTAGGAGGATACAAGAATACTTCCTAACTCATTCTCGGAGGTCAACATTATCCTAATACCAAAACCAGACAAAGATCACAAAAATAAAACTACAGATCAATATCACTGTTTATCAGAAAGTCAAAAATCTCAACAAATTATTAGTAATTAAATCCAACCATACATGAAGAGAATTGTATACCACCATCAAGTGGGATTTATCTTAGGTATGGATGGTAGTTTAACCTTAAAAAGTCAATTAATGTAATTCACCACATCAACAGGCTAAACACACACACACACACACACACACACACACACACATGATTATATTAAACAGAAAAGGCATTTGACAAGATCCAAAACTTATTCATTATAAAAAATCTCGGGGTGCCTGGGTGGCTCAGTCGGTTAAGCGTCCGACTTTGGCTCAGGTCACGATCTCACGGTCTGTGAGTTCGAGCCCCGCATCAGGCTCTGTGCCGACAGCTCAGAGCCTGGAGCCTGTTTCAGATTCTGTGTCTCCCTCTCTCTCTCTCCCTCTCCTGTTCACGCTCTGTCTCTCTCTGTCTCAAAAATAAATAAACGTTAAAAAAAAAATTAAAAAAAAAATCTCAGTCGGCAAGGTGAAGAGGGAAATTTCCTCAACTTGATGAAGAATATCTACAAAAAACAGTTAACATCACAGTTGATAGTGAGAAACTCAAAGCTTTCTCAGAAAGATCAGTTACAAGACAAAGATGTCTCTTCTCAACTCTGCTTTTCAAACTCAAACTGAATATTCTAGCTATGCAATAAACAAGAAAAGCAATAATAATAATAATAATAATAATATATAGATTGTGAGGGCAGAAACAAAAATTTATTTATTTGCAGATGAAATAATCACCTATACATAAAATCTGAAACAATTAACAAGATAACCTTTGGAAGTAATTGATGATGCTAGCACAGTTGTTGGATACTAGGTTAATATACAAAAGTCAGTCACATTCCTATATACTAGGAACAAACAAGAGGAATTTTAAATTAAAAACACAATACCATTTATATTAGCATACACACAAAAACCCCCACCTAGGTATAGATCAAACAGAATATGTACAAAATCTATAAAAGGAAGACTACAAAACTTTGATGAATGAAATCAAAGAAATAAATAAATGGAAAGATATTCCATGTTCATGGATAAATGAACTCAATATTATTAACATTAATGGTTTCTATTGATCTATAGATTCACTGCAATACCAACCAAAATCCTAGCAAGTTAATTTTTGGATATTGACAAACAGATTTTAAAGTTTGTGTGGAGAGGCAAAAGACCCAGAATAGCTAACACGGCATCAGAGGAGAACAAAGTTCAAGGACTGACACTACCTGACTTCATGACTAAAGCTACAGAGAGGAAGACAGTGTGGTATTGGGCCAAAGAATAGGGGAATAGACAAATGGAACAGAACAGAGATTTCAGAGATAGGCCTAACTATATATAGTCAACTGATATTTGATAAAGGAGCACTAAATGCAATGGAGCAAAGACAGTCTTTTCAAAAATAGTGCAAGAACAACTGAACATCCAGATGCAAAAAAAAAAAAAAAAAATCTAGACAAGACCTTACACAATTATCTTATCGTTACTGTTTTCATAGTACATATTTTTCTTTTTTCCTTCCTTTTACTTTTAACCTATTTTATCTTTGAATCTAAATTGTGTCTAATAGCACGTAGTTAGATTTTTTTAAAAAAGAAATGTGCCAATCTCTGTTTTTTGACTGGAATGTTTAGTCCATTTAATTGTAATGTAGTTACTGATAAAGTATGATTTTTGTTTAACATTTTGCTTTTTGTTTTCTCTGCGTTTTATGTCTTTTTCCCCCCTCCATTCCTCCACTACCTTTGTTTTTAAATAGATATTTCTAGTATACGACTGTAATATCTTAGTTGCTTCTTTTACTATACTTTTGATAGCTGGTATGGCTATATATGAAAAACCTACAGCTAACTTCATAATCCATTGGAAAAAATAAAAACTTTTCCTCTACTATTGAGTACAAGGCAAGGAGGCCCATTCCTGATACTTCTTCTCAACATAGTACTAGAAGTCTTAGCCAGAGCAAGTAGACAAGAAAAAGAAATAAAAAGCATTCAAATTTTAAAAATAAATTAAATTTCAGATGACATGATCCTATATGTGGAAAACTCTAAAGACACGACAACAACAAAAACTGTTAGAATTAACACATAAATTCATTAAGGTTGCGGGAGGCAGTGACATCACTAAGGTGGAGTAGTAGGAGACCTCAGCCTTCTTCTAAAAAGATCTAACCTGGGTTGGAAGATTTGTGTTCTTTCTGGAGGCTGTAAGGGAGGATCCAGTTCCTTATACAGTTCAATAAAAAAAGGATGAACAGCACAATTAGTAAATGGGAAAATATTTGAATAGACATTTCTCCAACAAAGACATACAAATGACTAATAAACACATGAAAAGATGGCCAATATCATTATCATCAGGGAAAAAAAAATATTCCATGAAATATCACTTCATCTGTACTAGGATGGCTATAAACAAAAAGACAGATAATAAAAAATATTGGAGAGGATGTGGAGTAACTGGAACCCTCGTACATTGCTGTTGGGAACATAAAATGGTACATTCACTTAGAAAACCAATTTGGCGTGTCCTCAAAAGAACTGTCAGAGTTACCATACGACCCAACAATTCCACTCCTAGGTATTTACTGAAGAGAAATGAAAACATTGTCTACACAAACACATGTATGTAATTTTGATAGCAACATTATTAATAGTTTGAAAGTGGAAATAATCAAATATCCATTAACTGATGAATGAATAAATAAATGAAAGAATATTATTCAAGAATAGAAATAAATAAAATATGGCACATTTTGCAACATGGATGGACTCTGAAAATATGATATTGATGAAAGAATCCAGTCACCAAGGTTCACATGTTATGTGATTCCATTTATATGAAATGTCTAGAGCAGCCAAATCTATAAAGACAGAAGATTTTTGGCTCACCTGGGGTTTGGGGTTAGGTATGGGGAGTGGGAAGGAAGAGCCAATGGGTGTACTTTTCTTCTTGTGATGATAAATATCTTCTAAAATTTATTGTGGCAATGGCTGTACAATTCGGTGGATATACTACAAACCACTAAATTGGACACCTTAATATGGTGAATTTTATATCATGTGAATTATACTCAATAGAGGTGTAGAAAATACAGAAAATGATGTTATATTTACATAAAGGGAAACAGTACAACAAATCTTAAGATTTACCTCTCTATCACATGAATTCCCTTTTTTAAAGGAAAGCAGTTTTATTGTCTATTAGAATTAAATGAAAATATTTTTCTGATAGTCTATTACTCATCTCTTTGTTTAATCTAATATCATTACCCTCATTTATACTACCTAAGTTTTAGTTGATTTATAAAGACAATTGCCGGTTCTCAGTGGTACCATATTTATGAAATGAAAATACCTGACACTATTATATTCCAGTTTAAGATGAACAACAAATTTTTGTGCATGTAAGTATGTTCTATACAATATTTGGGGGCTACTTACACCAAAAACATATTTATTGTTGATATGAAATACAAATTTATTTGGGTGTCATATATTTGATCTGAAAATCCTACTTATTATTGAAATAAATATAGCAAATAAACTTGACAATCAGTTGTAAAAAACTTGTGTGCTGACATGAGGCATACCAAGTCATTGTTCTACAAATAGTTTTAAGAGGTTTCTGTACCACGAGTTTGAAAAACGTAGAAAGTTTAGATGTTTATATGAGAACTTTCAACTTCACAAGGGAAGGAAAATACCACAATGTGAATTTTCAAATGCCTATTTCTACCATGACTGAAACTTATAAGAATACCATGGAAACAAAGTTTTAAATGAAATCCATTCTTCACTTTTACATGGTCTACACCAATGACAGAAAGTATACCTTTAACCTCACCTTCAGATCTCCTAGAGCATTTTTTGAATACTATTTTGAACCTGCTTTGAATAGAGTACAGATGGTTGGACAGTGAAAAATTTTATAGACACATTATTCTATTATATACATCACCAGGGCACATTGGATCATACTTTCTATCCTGAGGCCTTTTTCTAATCATTTCCTGTAATTGCAAATGTCTCATCTTTCTTTTAGTTCATTGCATGCCATGATGGGTATTGCTTTGCTAATTAGTAGGATTATTTACCATGAAAAATATAAAAATTGCCTCTCTTGTATCTTAGGAATATTGGGAAATGACTATTACAGCAAGATTCACATTTGCCTAGTGACTCTATTAACCCTCTAATTTTTTCCTACTTATTGAATCATTAAAAAATCACAATCCAGACAACTTATATTTGTCTAGGCACAAGGAAGCTGTTTGCACGTTATTGAATTAATAGTAAGATAATGCCTTTCAGCTATTTTAATTTTGGAATACAATTTTATTGAAGGGATAGAGGGAGAGACATATGGATCCATTTCACAAAGTGTCTTGTATTTTGCTCATTTTAAATCAGTGCAGTAAAGATAATTACAATTTTTTGGAGCATTGTGATATTGTTTAAACTGTGTTTAGAGATTCATGATTCAATTTGTACTCTTCTTGTGTTATTTCCATCTATATGACTTAAACTGAGTTTATCACAGGTTTCAAACATTGAAAATTAACATATAGATTATTAAGTAAATCATATACCAAAATGCGTGTGCCAGGGTTCTGCTACTCAAATATTTTGACTACAGAACCTATTTATGAACAAGTTCTATTAATTTGCTGAACTCCTATCCTGAGAAACACTCTTTGGGGAACACAACTTTAGGCAAACTTTTTATTCTTTCAAAATTGACTGTAATATCAACAATTTTCTTTCTGTCAGTAATATCACCATTCTTCCAAACCTTCAGGGTAAAATCTTTACCTTACTGTAGAACTAAAGCAGAAAGACTAAATTTTATATTTAAAACTCTGTCCATTGACTATATTTTCCAATCCCATAGAGGCATTTTTGCAGAGTTCAAATATGTAAAATTCTTAAAATAACATCATTTTTCTTTTGATAAGAGCAGAATAAGAGATATACTCAGTGCATGGTGCTAATTCTAAGGGTAAAATTACCCATAATAGATTTTTTTGACAATCTGTAATAGGATTAATGTATACAGTATATCATTAAGAAGCAACCAAAATAAAAGATGATCAATATCAACAGGCTATATACTGTGAGGTACATCAACTAGGAAATTTCCACACATTATTGTAAGTATTTATTCAACACTGCTTAAGGCACAGAGACCTTAGCTAATAAATACAGATAATGGGGGTCACACAAAACAGGTTCTCTCTTTTGAAATTTTAGTTTCTATCACCACTTAGATCAGGTATGTATGCTTTAATCCTATACTTGCCAAATTTACATCTAATTATAAATTGACTCCCCATGGTATGGGAACTTTGGGATTCTGAACTGGGGCCTAGAGCATGGGTAAGTTTACATACTCTCTTCATAGTTTTTCTCCCATCGTAACTAGGTTTTGTTTTTCTTTTTCTGAATCCTACATTGATCTCCTGAGTTTGTTTTTTAGGGCCTACTCTCTTTGTATCTTGAGTTATCAAAACTATGACCAGATTCCATGAAGTGCTGATCTTACCAACATGGCTTTGGGTCAGAACGAGGCTACCTTCCAACCTTCCCAAAGCTACTACATTACGTCAATCATCTGAAACATTTTTTACTTGAAGTTGTCAACCTGTTGCATTATACCACATTTCTATCCACACTCTCTAAATACATATGTGTATATATATATGTGTGTATATATGATATATATAAATGTTTAATAAAATACATAAATATAAATAATATATACATATATATATAAACTAGCAAAACAACAGCAATAAAAACAACAGCAATAAAAACAAAAGCAATAAGAACAACAGAAAACCAACCAATTTCTTATTATCTCTTTTAGACCTTCATTTCGTTATTTGTTTCTGTTGTGGTATACCAAATTACAACAAAAATAAGTTGCTTAAAAGAACAAATATTTACTATCTCCCATAATTTTCAAGTGTCAGGTATCTGGGACTGGCTTAGCTAGTTCTGGTTCATAGTCTCTTATGAAGTTGTAGTCAGAATATTGGCAATAGCTGTAGTCATCTGAAAGCTTGACCGTGGTTGGAGACTATACTTCAAGAAGGTTCATTCATATGGCTGTGATATGGAAATTCCAGTTTCTAGTGGTGTGTTGGTTGGAAACCTCAACTCCTCCTCACATGAGTCCCTCCAGAGAAAGACTCATGAAATGCCGGCTAATTACCCCAAGAAAGAAAACAAGGAGGAATCCACAATATATTTTTATGACATAGTCTCATAAGTGACATACTGTCACTTCTACCTTATTCTATTGTTGGAATACACTAAATTTAAGAGCCATTAAATCTAGTTGACTCAAGGAAAGGGGAATTAGGCTACACTTATTAAAGGGAGGAGTCTTAAAGAATTTGTATGCACATTTAAAAACTACTATACCTTCTAATAGCTGGAGTGTTACAACAGATCCCTGGCATATCTTCCTGACCCTAAGACTTTCTTTCTTTGAATCCAAATTATCTTCTCAGACTTGTCTTTCCTTACATTACTTTACTGCTCAAGAACTTTAAATTTCCTATAGCTCCTGCCTCAAGTTGACTACACTAACTTCTAATGCTGCCTATAACTTTCTTTTATATTATAGAGACTGACTTATAATATGAACTGAATCTTATCATACAATATCACTTCCTGTTTAAACATTCTAGACTCCAGATAGGACAATTTCCACAGTACAACACAAAAATCAGATTCTGCCTTTCATCTTAATATCATGGCGCTCCCTGCTATCCCTGTTAACCCGCTCAGATCCCCTGAACCTTCTAGGCTCAGCTCAAGTCTTACCTCCTCCCTAGGACCTCATATACCACTTTTCTTCTCTGACACTACAGTGCCATTATACCTTAAGTGCAGCATGTTCTCAAACTATTTCAACTATGGCTGTGTTGTTCCCTCCAACTGGATCATAAGCTTCTGAAAGAGAGAACGCTTTTTTTATTCAGTTCCAATATATCCTTACTTAATTTGGGAAATAAATGAAGTTCTCAACAACTGCTTACTATTTTATTTCTCTTGAATATGAGATTGAGGAGTGTTTTTTAAAAAAATACGTCATGTAAAGATAAACTAAAAATATAGAACTAAGAAAAAAACAATACTCCCTTTTCTCTGTATATGTCCTTTTTGTTTGTTTATTTGTTTGTTTAATATAGAAATTCAAGATGTCCAGGGGCCCCTGGGTGGCTCAGTCGGTTGAGTGTCTGACTTCGACTCAGCTCATGGTCTTTCATTTCAGTTTGTGAATTTGAGCCCCATATCAAGCTTTGTGCTGACAGCGCAGAGCCTGGAGCCTGCTTGAGATTCTGTCTCTCTTTCTCTCTGCACCTCCCCTGCTCAAATTCTGCACTCTATCTCTGTCTCTCTCTCTCTCAAATAAATAAACATTAAAAACGTAAAAAAAAAAAAAAAAAGAAAGAAATTCAAGATGTCCGCCAAAGTTTATCTCATGATTCTAGACTTAGTTTAAAACTGGAAAATAATTCATGGTAAGCAAAAAGTTCTATTTGAAAGCATGAAATTCACAATGTTAGAATTTATATTGATGATGATTGAACCCAAATAACTTTTTTGGTCTCACTATTCTTAAAAATATGGTTATTAACATAAAGGGAACATATGGAATATGTTATTACTTCTATTTGCTTTGGGCACTTTAAATGTAGCACAATTTGATTTTTAAAAAGCATTAATTCTATACAGATTAGGTTTTTTTTCTCAGTTCAAAGGGAATTCTTCTGTGGAAAATGTCTATTTCTCCAGAGTCTTTTTGAAAATGTCTTTAAAAGCATTTGTTGCCTGTAGCGTTAGTTTTTAGAAAAAAATTCAATTAAATACTGTATTTATGTTTTCACTTGTTTCTTTTCAAATTGTTTGAATCTCCTATGTCTACGTAAGTAATAATTATTGAGAAAAATGTTTTTGACATAATTTTGTTTTTTAGAAACTTTTATCAGGAAATATTGTCAAACAACTTACATAATTTCATATTTAAATTTAGTAAATTGTAATCCTAGACTATTATCATTGAATATTGGTGTATAATCTGTTTTTCATTGTATATTATCCATTTATTGCACTGATGAAATGATTTTGCTAATGTTGGTAAATGTACATTAAGATTTGTAAATAAAATTTCAGTGGTTTTAAAAAATCATTGTATTTATTAGATATTTGATTTTATTTAACAAAACTTACCTAGTACTATGCAGCAAGAACTGTCCTAAATGCTTCACAAAAGTTAAATCATTTAGTGATCATCATACACCCATGAGGGAAATACTATTAGCACCTTCATTTTGCACATTACAGAATAGAGGTGCCAAGAGGTTGAGAAATTCCAGTAAAGCTGGTTGAAGATAAGTTTTGAACCAAGGAAGTTCACAATTGAAACAGTAAAAACAGATTTTCTTCTTTCTTTTCACATATATTTGGAAGACTTTATCTGTACAATTGCTCAGTGGATGTTTGGAGATAATAGTTCACTGAGAATTTTATTAAGGCAATGAGCATATTTATATTTTTATCAAAAACACTCTGTTAGATTTTCAAAACATTTTTGTATCCATATAAACAAAGTAAGCTCATAATTATTTTAATTCCCTATGCTGGTGGTTATTTCCACATTCTCATTTTTATATATTGTTGAGCTTTAATTTTTATTTTTTGAGTAGGTAGCAAATGATTTAACTAGGATATAGTTTTTCTGCAGAGAATATAGGCTCTTGGTTTATTCATTAGTCTGCTCTTTTCTGTTGGTAAATTCATTAATGTCCAGCAGCAAAATCTTAGTTTATCCTCAGAGAAAGTCCAGAAGTCCTGATCCTCCTACCTGCTTTTTTTGTTGTTGTTGTTACATCTATTTAGTTTAGGTCAGCTGGATGCAAACTTCTTCACCGTTTATCTTTTCTGTGGTGCAAATAACTATATGGTGCTCATAGTCAATTGCTGAAAAATTCTTGGCCACATTTCCCTAAGAAGTGTATCCTATCTTTTGAGAAATCCAAAGAGCACTTGAAGGTACCCTTTAATGAACTACATGTATATACCACTCATTAATAAGAAATGGTAGCGGCTACCATTTCTTATTAATGAATGGTATATACATGTAAGAGACTCTTAAAAACTGAGAACAAACTGAGGGTTGATGGGGGTGGGAGGGAGGGGAGGGTGGGTGACGGGTATTGAGGAGGGCACCTTTTGGGATGAGCACTGGGTGTTGTATGGAAACCAATTTGACAATAAACTTCATATATTGAAAAAAAAAAAAGAAATGGTAGCAGCTACTTGGACCATTATCATTGTCCCAATGCATTTAGAGTACAGCTTTATCAACACAGATTTAAGTGAATTGTCAGTTACACTTATAAAAAGACACAATACACCATCTAAAAATTATTGGAATTTATAAATTTAGAGTAACCCTCAGTAAAGCAGTAATAATCATGTAGTCCTAAGACTTTCTTCTTCTTGCTTTTGGTGTCCTTATATTAACACGGTTACCTTGAATCATTTATCATAATGGCTTCTAAAATAAATATTTAATATTGTGATTATTTTGATTCCCAATGATTGTTTATAATTACAATTGGTGCT
Source organism: Herpailurus yagouaroundi (assembly GCF_014898765.1). NCBI lineage: Eukaryota > Metazoa > Chordata > Mammalia > Carnivora > Felidae > Herpailurus > Herpailurus yagouaroundi. Next base: position 72,309,765 of record NW_024412394.1, read on the forward strand.
CGCTGATATTACGAGTCGATGCTTACTCTGTATGCTTGACTTTCTTTAAGGAAGTTTGGCAAATTCTATTGTCAAAAATTGTTTCAAACCCAACCTTCTCAAGATTTCTTGAACCATAAGGAGTTAGTGTTCAAGTTTGTCCACAGTCCTAGAGAAAAGAGTTATACAATCTAAATATTATACCATCTAAATATATACTCTAACATATAGAATGGAAAGTGAATGTCTTCAATGGATTCAGCTCTATATGCTATTGAATGAACATGGCCAACAATATAAAAATATTGGAGTTTGTTCAAGTTAGAGCCTCCACTTTCTGCATACATCACAAGTCTGATCTCACAATAGTGGTAGTATCTCATAACAGTGGCAGATTCTCTCTGCATCCTGAGGTCATAACAGATTATCAATCATATAATCAAAGTGTTGATAGGTATCTTTATTCAGGCCCTAAAAGGATAAAACCACTTAATCTTTGTTGTAAGGGGTGGTCCAGAGGTTTTCATCAAGTGAGTAAAATGATTGTGTGCAACCCACTGTCAGGGCCTATCAACTCAAAATCTCCTGCATAATTACCACTCATGTAGATTAAATAAATTGATACATAAATAAATGAATAATGGGTTAACCATTTATAATTGGGGATTCTGGGTATATAGGTGGTCCTACATAAATGTAGCAGGCCAATGGCCATAGTACTAATCTGAAAAAGTAACGTAGATATTCACTTCTGGGAGATTGACTATATGTATACACAGCCCTCTACCACCACAGTAAACATAATCATTATATAAAACTCATATGGGGCGCCTGGGTGGCGCAGTCGGTTAAGCGACCGACTTCAGCCAGGTCACGATCTCGCGGTCCGTGAGTTCGAGCCCCGCGTCGGGCTCTGGGCTGATGGCTCGGAGCCTGGAGCCTGTTTCCGATTCTGTGTCTCCCTCTCTCTCTGCCCCTCCCCCGTTCATGCTCTGTCTCTCTCTGTCCCAAAAATAAATAAATTTGGAAAAAAAAAATTAAAAAAAAAAAACAACTCATAAATAATCAGAGAAGTTAAAGAATAAAAGGTGATGGGAGCCCTTAGTTTCAAAATTAACATTCCATCTAGCGTCTCTCAAACTCCTTTAGTTTATCTAAAAGAATTTGAACTCATTGGGGCTCTAGAGCTTAAAACCAGAATACAAAATATGCTCTTAATGAGTTAATGAATGTTTTAGTTTAGGTAGGACATCTGACTGCTCCAAATTGGACTCTGCTTTGTAACTGAGTTAAAAAATAAATATCACTTGATGTTTGAAATAAAGGCTGCTTGCATTTAGGGGACTCAGCCTGATCCAGATTCTCTACCTCCATAGGTTCGTATGGTCTCATTTATCTTGTATGAGGCATGGTCCAAGAATGGCAGGCAGGCCTGAACCTACCGTTAACCCTAGCTCTGAGGATTTGGTATGAGGTTTAAGTCGGATAAACGTCTCCACCTTGCTCTTTGCCCCTGTGATAGTTGTTAAAATTGTACTTCTTTTTAGTAGCCTGCTTAGAATTCGGGCAATTCCTCTTTATGGACCCTAACTTGCTCTCGTCATTCTCACTCCTGAATCAAGAGCTCTGATCTTCTACCTTGACCTTTGAATTGAATTCTACCATTCCTAACGGATGCCTTTGATACTGACTGCCCCCTCTGGAACATCTGTGATGCAGCAGCCTCCAGGGTCTATGTTTTATCTTGGGGCCTCTTTTGCTAAAGATTGCAGAGACTAAACTCTGCTTCCTTGTCCTGCTTAATCCTCCGGCAACACTCATGGCTGAGTTGATACCTGGTACTTTTTTTTCTGCTCTGATGAGTAGGTCTAAGACAAGGTCAAGACTCTCCATGTTCAGGTCTCCTGTTGGAAATGACTAAACTTAAACTATGAATATGTTTACTCTCTAGCTGTTGATTGCCAGCTGTTCACACTGTCAGAGTAAAGGGTTGTAGAAGGCATGGAAACAAAACAAGACAAAACAACCCTATAAATCTTCTTTCCTTTCAAAGGATACTCAAAAAAGTTGGCAAACAAATGAAATATTCACAGAAAATCAAATATGAAAAATGCTTTTCATTCAGTCAGCTGCAGATTCTGTGGATGCCTAGTATTTGAAAAACACGTCTTACCTTCTAGGGTATGCTGTTAGGTGACATCTCAGCAGAGGTCATTTCCCACCAGGAGAATAAGACTGTAGGAATAGGATATAAGTTTATCATGAAATATAAAGGAGATGTTGGAAATAATTTGAATATTTTGTGTGTGAGTATATTAAGGATAGGAGTGCACTGAATAAAACACCCGCATTAGCTTAAGATTAGCCAAACCCCCTGCCTCTGGGATCAGGCAGACTAATATTTGAATCCCAGCTCTGTCATTTAGTAGCTGTATGATATTGGACACATTACATAAATTTTCTAAGTCTTTGTTTCCTCATTTGTGAAGAGGGAATAGTAACTGTGTTTCATGAAGTTGAAAAACGGTTCAATATGATAAAGCAACCATTATACTGATAACTATACACTATGCCAACTAGAAACTATATTTAGAATTTTACAATTAGAAAATTATATTCGAATGATCGGTATTATTATTTTGCCCTCTAGATTCATTCCCACATTTCTCCATCTTGCTCTGTGCCTCAAAAGCCAACATTTGTAGGTTACATAAATGAATTCTCTTATTCTTTGACTTCCAATTAGCTTAAGGCAAAGAGAGGATCACAGGGGAAAATTTTAGGATAGAGAAGAGCTATGTCTGGAGTAATTATTTCACTAGATCTATCTATCTATCTATCTATCTATCTATCTATCTATCATCTATTATCTATCATCTATAATAAATATAATATAATATTCTATATACATCTCTCTATATATTTATCTAGATATAGAGATAGAGAGATGACTATCATTTCTACATCTAAACGAACAAGAAGGAACAGGAAACTAGAGAGAGTAATTTGCCTACCTATCTGTCTTTAGATCTCTCTATCTAGATTTTTATTTAAGGAACTAGCTCACAAGTTTTTGGGGGCTGGCAAGTCTGAAATCAGTAGGGCAGATCAGCAGGAGGCTGGAGACCTAGAGAAGAGTTGTTACTGCAGTCTTGAGTCTAAAAAGGTCTGGAGCAGAATTCCTTCAGGTGCTCAACATTTCCTGTTGAGCAGGACCCTTAAGCATGAAGACAAGTGTAACAGTAAAGATGGCAGGCCCATGAAGCCAGCCCTGCCTGTTTCCCTGAAGCCTACCCACACATACGAACATCTCCTTATTAAACTTTTCTCATTTACCCCGTATAAGTGTTTCCTATATTTCCTGCCAAGCCCCTAGTGCTTATAATCAGAATAAAAGGAATACTAGGATTTGAGTATTAAAGGTCAATGACCCTTGAATTTGTGTATTCACCCAACCTTTTTGGTGAGTTTTATTTTCAGAAGAATGTGTTGACTGTGAAATATTTTGGAAAGCTTTAATGACCCAAATTCATGTAACCTGGAAGCATTTGCATAAAGAAAGGAGGATTTATATCTACTGATGGCCAGGGTCACGCTTCTAGAAAATGAGCATGAATTTATTTTATACTTACCATAGGTATCCCCACTTTCTGAAAGTTGTGTTATGTCCCTTTGGTTTTACACAAGACTTACATCAGTACCTGTTTTCACCAACCAAAAAAATCTGAGGAGAATTATCACTTTCACAACCAAAGTGGAAAAGCAAAAGTGGTGTTTAGCATTTGTTTTGGAGCAAGCCCTTAGAGAAGTGGTGCACATCCCAGACAGTGAGGGTGACATAGCCCAAGCTCTCTGCCCTGGAACTACACTTGGCATCTCAACAGCAAGCCACCATGGCTTTGAACTGGGTCTGTGGGCATCTGTGCTTTTTCTCAATTTATTTCATGCGTCTGTTAGTAAGATGTTTTCTGAGGTATCAGAAAACCCCAAAAGAGGCTATTTTGGGAAATAGTTCAGAAAATTTTCCTTATAAATTGATAGTAATTGCTTCTTTGACTTATGCCATTTGAACTTAAAAATGTTTTCATAGGAATGCTCTACTTTCTGATAGCAGGGGAAGCCTGTATTTGTTTGTAATCTAAAAATAATATTTCTTTGTCAAATATTCACACATGAAATTAGAGTACTTACTGATACTTTAAATTCTTTAAAAATATTTCCTTTGAAGGGCTCCTGGGTGGCTTAGCTAGTTAAGCATTTGACTCATGGTTTCAGCTCAGGTCATGATCTCATGGTTTGTGAGTTGGAGCCCCTTGTGGGGCTCTGAGCTGGCGGGGGGTAGCCTGCTTGGGATTCTCTCTCTCCCTCTCTCTCTCTGTCCCTCCCCCACTTGGGCTTTATCTCTCTCTCTCTCTCTCAAAATAAATAAAATAAACATTAAAAAAATTCCATCTGTACTCTAATCATTCATGAGCTTTCTGTGAATATGATGGTTGTGTATATTTTTCACCATTCAGGAACTGGGATTCCAGCAATTCCTGAGTTTTCTGTGTTGTGTTAGGTGACAAAATGTTAAAGATATGTGGCAACAGGTTTCATTTGCCCTAGTTTAGTCTATATAATCTGGCATTAATGGTACTTACAAAACACAACTTTCTTTCAGAGTCATCATATCAAACCAAGAAGTGTTATTGAGGGATTACTAGTAGGACACTGGAAACCTGGCACAATTGGGGATCGTCCCCATCCTCAAAGTCAGTCAGGCAATCAGAAATTTACTTCTTTTAGCACGTGAGTTGATATTCATAAGACACACTTTTTTAGAAGTTCTAAAATGGCAGCTTTCTTTTTCTTTCTTTCCTTTTCTTTTCTATCCTTTTTTTTTCTTAAGTTTATTTATTTTTGAGCAAGTGAGCAAGAGAGAGAGAAAGAGCAGATAATCAGGGGAGGAGCAGAGAGAGAGAGAGAGGGAGACACAGAATCCAAAGCAGGCTCCAGGCTCTGAGCTGTCAACTCAGAGTCCAACGCGGGGCTGAAACCCATGAGTGAGATCATGAACCTGAGCTGAAGTCAGATGCTTAACCGACCGAGCCACCCAGGCATCCCTTATTTTTCTACATGATATGTAGAAAAGCATTTCTATGTAGAAATGTTTTTTGTAGCTACATGTTTGTCTCTGTCTCTGTCTCTCTTTCTCTCTCTGGTATTTATTTGCTCTAGGGAACATTGTGTCTTAACTTACTTTAATAAAAAATAATAAATTGTTTTTCTATATTAATCCTAAGTAAACTGTTCATTAAAAAAACTTAATAATAGAGCAATTTGAGCATTATGTTAATCATTATGATAATAGTCATATACCAATGTTTAAGAATACAGTACTATTTTAATTAACTACAGGGAAGAAAATTACATAAATAACATATTTTTTCTGAATGTACAATTTTATCTAATAGGAAAAATGTATTCACTTTAAGAATGTCTGATTCTGATGTTTATATAATGTGGAAATTGCTGGTTACTGAAAAGCAGGGAGAGGGAGAGGATGAATTTTCTGTCAATTATATTAATACTATTTCACATTTTTCCAATGTTGGAATAAAATTGAGTCTGTCATTTGTCAATGAGCCATGCTAGGGTGAGTGAATGCATGCTCCTTACCTGAGTCATTCTGAGTGCAGTCTGAGGGTTTCTGTGGCAGGCTGGTGGAGGAAAGAATAAACATAAATTGTGTAACATGCCAAGCACCTCACAAGAGGTCACATCTTTGCATTTGTAATTTGTCCCCAAGAAACGATAGGAAAATTTGCAGTCCAAAAAGGAAATTTTTTGAGTCATTTGGATGTTTATTCATGCACTCGTTATGCATAATGGTAATTTTTGTGCTAATAGTGTCTACTATGGTATTTTCACAGGAAAAAAGGAAGGCAAGGTGTTGAAAAGGTCATGCAGATGGGTGGGTTCTTGTCAGAGAAGAAAATAAGCCAAAGTTTCTGATTGCCACTCCTATCATTGGAACAAACACTCTAGGATTCCAGGAATACATCCAGCAAGTCGTTTTCAAGCCTGGGTGCTCTGCATTCATTAAAGTATAAACGTTCCCAAGCACCTTGAAATGCATCCTTTCTTGGACATGGGAGGCAGCGCCAGAAAGAGAAAATCTATTTTGGGATTGAAAATATGTTCTCTTCTCTGGTATGTCCAAATGATATTTAACTTTTTCAAACCTAAACTACTTGTTCAATGAGTTTCCAACAATTCCTTGGTCCTCACACTATGTATTACCCCCATATAATCTTGAAACTGCTCATTTACAGATTTTGGACCTCCACATGGGCCAGTCTCAGCCATGCCGAAATGTGACACTCATTGGGATGAATCCATGGCAATTCTCTCCTGCTGAGTGCCTATAAGATTAGGAACATAAAACATACTGTCTTCAAAATCCAGTAGGCATCCATTTCCTCTGAAGCTACTGGTGCAGGTGGGCTCACCCTGGTCCATCTGTTCTGGGTAGAATATATAGTGACTGCACTTCTGCCAGCCCATCTTCCTGTTTTTCACTGACACGTAAAAATTTCTGCTAGTTGATCACTTTTGCTACTTGTTTCATTTCTCCTTTTCTCTAATTTTCCTTAACTGAGGTATCTATTTTATTTACAAGTATTTAATTATATGTTTAAATTTTTAAAAATTTCAGAATCTATTCTAAATGATTCTGAATGAGTACTTTTTATTAAGAGAAAAATAAACCGGCATAGCAAAACCTTCCCTCCCAGTTTTCAGAATCTCATTTAGTAGACCTCAATTACATAAAATAATTTTACTTGGAAGATTTTTGAACATTGAGTCCTCATTTTAAATGACTGGGAGAAAACTATAAAAGGCAGAATCACAATGTATACTTTACATATCTTATAACTGCATATCTTACATATCTTATAATTCTTCTGTGGTGATCAATAGTAGGTCAACATGTATCCCAAGAATCAAAACATATTCATTGTTAAAACTGACTTATATTAACTGTTATAACCTCCTCCTTCTGGCTAAGTTTGGCTATAACTGTTTAACATTTCCTTTGAGATCTAAATGATCGTTTGATTTGCATAGATTACAAACCCACCAGTAAAATATGAGTTTCAATTAGGTTGACTGCTTTCTCTTTTGCCAGTCCTGAACCATAGCTGTTCATTTCTGTTTACCCTTTTAACTGATTTTTTTTAATCAGCAGAGCTGATTAATCTCGTAATGTTCTATCCTCAGTGTAAAGCGATCATTGCTTCCATCAGGCCACAAATGATGTCCAATTCATTCATACTTTGGTAAAGTATCATTTATACAATTCATTTCATCATATACAATTCATAAACAAATCATTTATACAACTCATTTATATAATTCAGGTATTTTACCTGAATACCCTTAACAAAAATTATTCTCAGTTTGCTCCTACCTAGACACAAACAATTCTCTTATGGTTCTTAATCTTTTTCTATGAGTATAAAGGACTGTGTTTCTCTTGTTATAATAATAATTATAACATTTAGTGCATGTCATGTGTATTTAAACTATACCACATGGAAAAATAGCCATTAGTAGTATAATTATTTAGCCAATACAACACAATCCAAGAGTTGATGGCTAATAATTTGGCAGAAAGTAGTGAGATGATGTCAATGTTTTTAACATTTCTTTGACTGGGGAAATATCTAGAGAGCTTGGGAAGAGCAGAATTTGGTGACTGATGCTTTTATAAGAGTAGAGAGTAAAGGGTCTTTTGTAATGACTGCTTCAGTTTGAGAAAGGGACAGACTAAGAGAAATAAAATTAAAGTAGTGACCAATTATGCATTAATTTATTCATCCTATGGAAGGATAGTTTTTGCTCTAAAGGGTTATAGTGTAGTTGGGAAGAATGATAAAAAAAATAACATGATAACATGTAACACCCACTTAAAATATGAGGGGATTTTATTTTTCCATAGATGGTAATTGACTGACCACTATGTGCCAGGCAGTATGCCCCACATGCTGTACAGACCATGCATGCTCATGATATTGAGAAAGCCTGTAACTATTGTGGAATGGAATGATCAGAGAATGTTCATAGCAGAAGCTACATTTGATCTGTATCTGGACAAATAAGAGAAATTCAACGGTGTAGAGGCAAGCAGTTGGCATGGGCACATCGTGAAGAAAGGCAAGGGAGGGTGAGCTATGTGAGGCTGAACACATCTTCTTCATCAGTCTGTGAGCTCCTGTTAGGAAACGGGGAGGGGTGGGGGGACATAAGACTGGGACAGTATCTTAGTGGACTTTAGTGTGCTTGCCTCCCCAGTACCCATTCCCCATTTATCAGGTAACAGGATCTGAACTGGGCCTGAAGGAAAAAGAGTCACTTGAGCTAATAATTAAAGGCAGTCTCTGGGAGAAGTAGAAGGCAGGGATAAAGGTGGGGAGGAGAAGAAGAGAAACTGGGGAAGTACTGGCAGAAGATGGTAAAAGAAGGTGCTGATCAATCATATTAAGCTAACTAATGTACTTGGATTTGGGTACTTAGGAAGATGCAATGATATAAACATGTTGGGGCATCTGGTTGGTTCAGTCGCTTAAGCGTCTGACTTCAGCTCAGATCATGATCTCGCGGTTCTGAGTTCTGAGTTCGAGCTCCCCATTGGGCTCTGTGCTGTTTTGGATTCTGTGTCTCCCTCTCTCTCTGCCTTTTACCTCCTCATGTTCTGTCTCTCTCTCCTTCAAAAATAAATAAACATTAAAAAAATTTAAAAAATAATATAAACACTTAAGGATATAATATACTAAAAATCAACCATAGAAGTTGATAGGGGTAAACATTTTCTACCTGATCCTGTGTGTTGCAGGCAATGTCTATTAGATGGCACTCCTAAAGGTGTCTGATCTACTCTTATTGCTTCCAATTCTACAAAGTCCAAGCAATAATTCTCAAGAGACTTACAACATGGGGAATATTTGCTTGATTTATTTGCCTTAGAAAAAATAGATGAATAGAGTAGTAACTGAACTCTATGCCTCCTGTTTGAAGAATAAGAAATGTGTTCTTTGAATTTTTTCTGAAGCCCTCTTACAAGGCTGAATCCCTTGTTTCTTGCCACAGGCAGGAGATGTCCTAGTAGGCAGCCGGTGCTGAGCCCCAAAAGTCTATAATAACCTCATCTTCTGATGCCTTCTATTTCTTTAATTGGTAACTGCTAAAAGATTATCATAAGTTAACTGTACATCTTTGAATCTCTCCATCTCTGCTTATCAGTAGAGGAATGTTAAAAGTGCATAGATGTCATCCTGGGTTTGTGCAGGTAAATATTAATCTAAGGCTTTGGTTCTCAACTAAGGAAAATTTTGTTTCCCAGGGGACATGTGGCAATGTCTGGAGACATTACTGGTTTTTACACTGAGAAGTACTTAGTGGGTTGACACCAGGGATGCTGTGAAACATCCTACAATGCCCAGGACAGGCACACAAAAAAGGAATTATCTGGCCCCAAATGTCAATTGCACCAAGACTCTGGTCTAGAGCTGAGGACAGGGCTGGCTTGTCGGGACAATGAACAGTGCAGTCTCACAAGGCCATGCACTCAGAAGGGATTTTGGCTTAATATGTGCAGTCACTATCTCACAATTCTTAATAATTTTATTTTTGGATTTGTGTTTTGTACATGGAGTCCCATGGGACAATGGAGTTCGACCCTGGGACTTAGACCCTTAGCTCATATAGAGTCCCGTTTCCCATTACCCACCTCTACCACCGCATCCCCCAGAACGGGCTCTCAGCCACCTGCTTATTGCGCTTGCCCACGGAGGATGCTGGGTGCGGGCACTGAGAGGGCAGTGACTGGACACATGCACCCAGTGTATTAAGTCAGCCCAGTGTGTTCGGTGCACCTATGAAGATCTGCAGTTGCCCAGGACTGTTCTCATTGTGGGTGGAAGGCAACATTAAGTAGCAAATAAAAAGGCAAGACAGGTTGAAAGAGAGAGAAACCATAGAAAAAAAAGGAAGAAACTTCCCCATCCCTGCAGTTTAAATAAGGGCCTTCCCACTTTTCGTTTGCACTGAGCCTAGTGAATTATGTAGCTGCCTCTGGCTAGGCACACATTATTTTTAGATTCTTGATTGCTAAGCAAGCTCTCCTCACTGAAAGTGTTCTTCTTAGATCTGATGTTCTTTTTGGAGATCCCAGATAGTCCAAACTATATTCTTTAAAACCGTCCTTGGGAATCTAATGTTTGTCTGCTTTTAGAGACATCTTGTTTTACCATATAATATTGTATTAATTCCTAGAAGTTTGGTGCAAATACGTTCTCCTGAAGTGAAAGTCGGTAGCTAACTTTTACACTGCTGTGTTTTGTTTAATATAGGGGATGTGTTTACAAGCACATCTTGTTCTTTTTTTATTTTTCATGTGGAAGTCAAAGAGTATGGGAAATAAAAACCCACACGTCACAGTAACTAGAAGTATCTCAATATTTGTGTTCAGTGCATTGATCAGAGTGATAGTTAAGACCTACAAATTGATCCTGAGAATGTACAGCTGTAATGATTTAATGTTGGTGGTCTCTCTTGCCACTGTTTTTAAGTTTATTTATTTATTTTGAGAAAGTGTGAGAGAGCACAAGTGAGGGAGGAACAGAGAGAGCGAGAGAGAGACAGACTATCAAGCAGGCCCCAAGCTGTCAGCGCGGAGCCCGATGTTGGCCTTGACCCCACGAACCATGAGATCATGACCTGAGCTGAAATCAAGAGTCGGGCACTTAAGTGACTGAGCCACCCAGGCACACCTCTCTTGCCCCTTTAAAAAAAATTATGTTTATTTATTTTTGAGAGAGAGGGAGAGACAGAGCATGAGCAGGCGAAGGGCAGAGAGAGAGCGAGACACAGAATCTGAAGCACTCTTTGCAGCACAGAGCCTGATGCAGGGCTCAAACTCACAAACTATAAGATTATGACCTGTGCCAAAGTCAGATGCTCAACCGACTGAGCCACCTAGGCGCCCCTCTTGCCACTTTTTAATGTGCATGTTGGATTGGTTTTGCTTTCTTTTGCTTATTTGCCACAAACTTGTTTTGGAAGCTGATATAATCAAAATATTTTAGATCCGTGAAGAAAAATGAGTGAAAAAAAAAAAATAAAACCAATCATTTGAGATCACTAAAGATCACTTAATTTTTTTTTCACAGTGTGCTATAGAAAATTATTACTTTGCTTTTCAAGAGAAACTTTCATTTCTGGGAGTTTTTAGTTGCTCCTGCTATACAAAGAATTGGGTTAATATGTCTTCCAAAGGTAGATATATTAGTGGTGAAATTGATAATTGGAGCCGTTTCTGTGGGGGCTGTGTATTCCATGACAGCTCATCTCTGGTACCCGGGGAGACTTGTCAAAATCTGTGTGATATGTGTCTGTATCATAAAGACTTTAGTGCCTCAAAACCATATATCTTTGTCTTTAAGCAATTTTCTGCACGTCCAGTGGAATGTTCAGATATGGGTTAGAGACAGTAAGATCTGATTTAAGCTCATGAGGTTTTGGCGAAAGCTCTAGAAGCTCATTATCTTCTCTGATGTGTTGCGGTTTATATCATTATCTGGCAAAGTAGAATTGAAGCCACTGTATAAGTGCCTTTTCCTCCAAGCCTGTATAAGTGCCTTTTTCCTAATTGAAGACTCAAACTCATTTGAAGAACTGCTTGAATCTTCTGGAAAATAAAATATATCTTCAAAAAGCTCTAGCTTGTCATAGGAAAAAAAAAACACAGCAGATATCCAACTTCAATTCCAAATGGGTGACTGCTGCTATAATTAAACATTCTTTATTATGAACGTTGAATTCATTGTGAGAAAATAGGAGTGATTGCTTCCCAGAATAAGATAAGCTTTAAAAGATTTTGCAGTTTTGAGGTAATGTTCTATCATTGTACCGTGGGAATCCAAAGTGGGGAAAAAGCCCTTTGTAGTTGTTCGATGTTAGATGCAGATATTAGAGATCTAGAGTTAGATATTTAGTGCCAAGCTCTGCCTACAGAAAAGATACATCATCCGTGTGTATTTTTAAAATGTTACTTTTCATAGTGTAGTGGCTTGTCTGGTTAGAAAGACGGATGGGCGACCTGGAGTCATACACATTGATTAGGTGACAGCCTATATTCTGTACAGTAGCTAGGGCCATGGCCTGCAGAATTTTCCATTGTTGGCAGTGGCTTTTGCCTTTGCAATATGGACAGTATAATGGCCTTCCACAAATTAAACCACTCTGTCTTTACTGGTGCAGGCCAGTAGGTTCTGTTGACCTTGGGCACTTCTGGACAATCAGCATCTATATAATGTAACTTTTCAAGCTCTGTTTCCGTACCCACTCTTCTTTCATTTGGGTAAAAACTGTCTTGTGTGTTCATATTTGGGGCAGTGGATTCTGAGCCAAAAGGGATATTATTCTTTTTTAATAAAATGAATGAATATCTCTATCATTATTAGTGATCTCCCCAAGATAATTATTTAGAAAATGCTCTCCTCCAGTGTTCATACAGGAGAGAAATTGCAGGGAGAGTCTCCCAACATACTTTCCATTTGAGTGTAGATGTTTAGTACATGAGGATAGGAAGAGGTCTGTAAGAAACTGGATGAACATGGTTTTTAGAACCTGACAACTTTATACGACAATGTTTAAACGTGAGTGTAGGGAAAAATAAAACTCTTGGAGAACAAGGTAAAATTTGAAAGCCCAGCATTCTAATGATTCTTTAATCAGCTGATCAGTGTATTCATATTTAGTTCTAAATTTATCCCATTTTAACGGTGGTCTTTTATCTGCTTCCACATTCTTCCAAATTCTCCAGCTAATTTTCATTTTTCAAGCTATTCCTTCCATCTGTAATGTCTGAACTATATTTCTTTGGCTATTTAAGACATTACATAAATGGCATTTTAAACAATATCTCAACAACAACTTACATAAGAATTAATTATTTGTAACATTCTGAATATTAATATAAACCTGCTATATTTGTTGTAAATAAGGTGGCCTGCAAAATTGATTTTTTCCAAATGACTGCTTAATGATGTTTGTATATTATCTAAAAAGGTGATTTTTTTTAAACTTGAGCAGCCGAAGGGCACTTACAAAGAAAGTATATTTATTTTTTATAGAAAATAAAACCTACAACATGGAACTTGCAATTTAACTTGTTAAACATTCAAAGACACTTTGTATGTCTTCACTTTTTGAAGGTATCTCTCTGATAATGATGTTGTGTTGCTGTTCATCTCTCTATCTTGATCATTTAACACTGGGTGTGTTCTTAATGAACACTTAATGAGTAAAAATATCTTTCCAACCTGAGACTCTAAGCAGAGTGAGGGCAAAACTCTGTGGTTCTCTCTTCAGACTTTCTGCTTAGGAACTTGATTTGCCATCTTTTTCAAATGATATGCACATGAAGGGAAAACACAACAGGGCTCTCAATGTACATTTTGAGGGAGAGGGGCTTGTGCAAAGGCTGATAATTCATACCCTGTGGATTACTACCTGAATATTTCTCATTCTCCACTTTCCTCCCAACCAAGAAGAAACTTATATTTTATTTTCTTTCTTGATGGGAACTTCCAAACTGTCATTTCTTCCTCTTTAGGTGAAATTTGCTCTCCCCTCTCTCCTATAGTGAAGGGGCTTTGGGGGGGGGGGGGTAAGCAGGAAGCATCAGATCACCGAGAGGACAAAATAGATGGTGAGTTATTTAAAACATATATTCCATTGCATTGATTTTCGGTGTTTAAGGTCAAGCTATTGACAAGGTAAGGGAATCTTTATTATGGTTACTGGATAGAATGTTATTATCTTTGACTGTGTCAAGAAAAAATTACAGTGGCTAGAGATTGATCTGCAAAGGGACCAGGGATGATGCAGGTTAATGCCTTCTTTTATAAAGTTGGGGTCAAAAGATTCTTCCTGTGTTTGATGGGATAAGTAATAAATATTTAGATTCACTATTTTTAGCTGCACAGATTAGTAGAGAAATTAGAAGAATGATATAATCATATTTAAAGAGGGATGGATGAGTAGCCAGAACCCAAAAGATGAATTTTAAAGTTAGCGGATGAAGAAATAGGGCTCAAATCATATTAGCATACTGAATGACCACCAGAAGGTCTGCAAAAGCTTTTTGTTCATTTTTTTTCAAGTGGTTGTTTCTGGGGGAGTTAAAGGATAGGGCAGCAAATTGTCGATTTAAACTCAGCTCTTCTGCATATTGTTTAAATATTTTATTTATTTATTTATTTATTTATTTATTTATTTATTTATTTTTTATACTTTATTTTGAGGGAGAGAGAGACAGAGCACACATACAGCAGAGGGGCAGAGAGAGAGGAAGAGAAAGAAAATCCCAAACAGTCTCTGCACTGTGAACCCATGAACCCTGAGTTCACGACCTGAGCCAAAGCCAAGAGCCGGGCGCTTAACTGACTGAATCACCCAGGCACGCCTATTTAAAATATTTAAAAAAAAGAAGTAGAAAGATATGCTACCCTTTTTATATTGTTTCTTCTTGTGACTAACTGAGAATCCTAAATGGAGATTAAATCAACAAATACAATAACAATAATGACAAAATAACAAGGCAGCTCGCCCACTACAAGGCCAACACTACTATGGCTGGTATTAAGAGTGTCTGACCCCTTTTTAGCTCCTCTGGTCACTCTTTCTCTATAAGGGGGATTAAACACCCTCCCCCTTAACTTCCTAAATCTTACTCATCCTTCAGATTTCAGCTTTCTCTGAAAAGTCTTCAGGATGCCATTAATTTGGCCCTTAACAAAACTCAAAAATCTCATTAAGGGTCTCTAGCAAAAGTAATTGAATTTGATTTTTAATTCACAGAGAAATGTGGTATCTCAGCTATTCACACAATTCTGCCTCACTTGTATCACTGCATAGATATAGGTGCTATTAGTCATTCATGAAACAAATATTTCTTAAGCCTCTGTGTGTACTATGATCTTTATCATCACAGAGTTTATAACTTGATTGAGGACACAAATAAACAGATAAATTTGTCATAAATATTAGGAAGGATGCTTTGAGAGGAGGGAGGTCTTTTTCTATTGATTTGCCGCCAACGTCGTCTCCGTTGGAATGATTTTTGTATTGAGACCAGAAAAATGAGAAGGAGCCAGCTGTGTGTGGAGTACCTAGAAGAGTATTTCAGATACAGGAAAGAGCAACCACAAATACCTTATCTATGACAAGAAGTAATGTGTTCAAGAAACTGAAGGAAAACCAAGTTGACTGAATCAGGGAGATAAAGGGAGCAAAGATGATGAGTATGATGGAAATACAGGGAGTCATTTTCACAAGAAACTTTGAGGGTACTGGTAGACGTCTGGTAGAATTATCATTGTAATGGGAGACTGCCCTGGGGTTAAACTGGAGACAACATAATCTGTGTGTGTGTTTGTGTGTGTGTGTGTGTGTGTGTGTGTGTGTGTGTGTGTATTACTGTCGTTGTTGTTTATTTATTTATTTTGAGAGAGAGAGATGTGGGAGGGACAGAGAGGGAAGGAGAGACAGAGAGTTCCAAGTAGAATCTGTCATGTCAGAATGGAGCCCAATGTGGGGCTTGAACTCATGAACTGTTAGATCGTGACCTGAGCTGAAATCAAGAGTTGGATGCTCAGCCGACTGAGCCACCCAGGTGCCTCTAATCTAATTTGTGTGTTAACAAACCATTCTGGCTTCCCAGTGGGAATGGAATGATGGTGGAATAAGGACAGAATCTTTAGATTTTTGCATTGCTACAGTCTAGATGAGAGTTTGTCGCAGCTCCATTTAGAGAGGTGGACAGAAAGTAGATGGACTATTGGGTGCCTGGGTGGCTCAGTCAGTTGAGCATCCGACTTTGGCTCAGGTCATGATCTCATGGTCTGTGGGTCCAGCCTTGCATCGGGCTCTGTGCTGGCAGCTCAGAGCCTGGAGTCTGCTTTGGATTCTATGTCTCCCTCTGTCTCTGCCCCTCTCCCACTCACGCTCGGTCTCTCTCTCTCTCTCTCAAAAATAAATAAGCATTAAAAAAATTGTATATAAAGAAAGAAAGTGGATGGACTCAGCACACATTCTAGAAGCACCGTCTCTCAGATTTATTCTCAGGTACTTTGTTCACTCAAGATCAAAGGTAGTCATTTCCTCTGTTCTTTCAGGGGCTAAACTCTTCTTATCTTCTAAATTGTATCCTCTGTTATTTAGTACTACCCTTTACCAGTTGTCTCCTCTTTATGAAGTATCTTCTTGATACTTCATTGCTACCTATTTTACCTCAACATATACACATGATCAGGTCTCTCCCATCTTTATAATCTTTCTGAAAACTTCTTTTCCAGGTGGCACATGCCTACCTCCTTCCCTTCAGAATCTTACTCTTCTCTACTATTTACCAAACAGGCTTCTGCATAAAATTATGTTCCCTAGAGTCTTAATCCTCAAATGCCAAATTCAATGTATTATTTTTATTTCATATCTTACTTGATCCCTCAATGACAGCATGAACCATTTGTCTCTTGTGTTTTGCTTTATTTCCTTGATGCTTCTGCCAAAGCTCTCTATTTCTTCCCCTGTATTTTTTTTAAAGATCAATATAAAATTTATGATGTCCCTTCACCTCCCTGACCTTAAATAATATGAAAATACTAATATTCCACTGTGTTTGATCATTCCTTCTTTTTCTCTCTTATTCTGTGTAGTCTCTCTGGATTGTGTCCGTAATACTTAAGTAGCCTTTAAGGTCACTTATTGCTGATGAATTCCAAACCTTTCTTTTCCAGCATATGATTCTGATCTTAATCCATATTCTTTAAATTTCTTAATGTTTGTTTATTTTTGAGACAGAGAGAGCAGCATGAGTGGAGAAGGGGCAGAGAGAAAGGGAGACACAGAATCTGAAGCAGGCTCCAGGATCTGAGCTGTCAGCACAGACCCTGACGTGGGGCTCAAACTCACGAACTGTAAGATTATGACTTGAGCTGAAGTTGGACGCTTAACTGACTGTGCCACCCAGACACCCCTTAATCCATATTCTTTATGGCTTCTCACTGATTATCCTTTCTCTCTTGTCCCCCCCCCCCCAATTTAGTAATATGTACTTCTTTCTTTTCTCTAAGCCATGATCCAACTAAATATCTATGGTTCATAAGGAGATTATCTTGGGTGGAAACTTCCTGTTACCATAGAGCACCTTGATGTAAGAACTTGAAACATCCAGAACAGGAATGCAGGGAAGGAAACAAATTGAGGTTAATTTGTTACTGGTTACCTCCTGTAGAAACTATAAGTTGGTTACAAATCTTGGCAATTGACTGGGCACTGTAAATGCAAGTTCCCCCTGAATAAAATTTTAACCACTTGAATTTTAATAAGATTCTTTTTTAAGGATTTCTTGCAAGTTTTGTCTTGAGCTTTAGAAATAGATGGCACAGTTATCTAGTGGCTAAAATAATTTTGTCTTCCATCAGGAAATCTCCTTAGATCTCCTGACAATTACAGTGTCTCCTGCCTTTTGGTGTAAAGGCAAAACCCTAAAGGCAATGATAGATTTCAGAGCAAACGTTCTATAGGTATATAAAAACATTACTTAAAAAACAAAAACAAAGACAAAAACAACCCAAGGTACAGAAAGAATCAGTACAGCAGAAAGAAAAATACTACACAACCTCCTGTCAGATGGCCTGAGTTTGGAGCTCAGATTACTTATCTTTTTCACACTTTTGGGTAAGAGACGTAACTTCTCAAAGCCTAGTGCTCTTCTATTTTTTTCAAGTAAGGTGAACTTCATATAACATAAATTAAACTTTTTAAGATGAACAATAAAGTGGTATTTAGTACATTCACAATGTTGTGCAACCATCAGCTCTATCTAGTTCCAAAACATTTTTATCATCCCAGAAGAAAGCCCGGCATTCATTAAACAGTTAATTTCCATTGCTGTCTGCACATAACCTCTGGTAAACACCAATCTGCTTTCCATCTCTGCCTATTCTGCGTAGTTCATATAAATGGAATCATCTGGTATATGACCTCTGTGTCTACTTTTACTTGGCGTAATGATTTCCAGGTTCATCTATATTGTAGCATGTGCCACTCATTACTTTTTATGATTAAATAATATTTCATGGTAAGTATATACCATAATTTGTTTTGACTGAATAACATTTCATTGGCTGTGTATACCACAACTTGTTTTCCCATTCATCCATTGATGGATATTTGTTTTTTTTTCCACTTTTTGTCTACTGTGAATACTACTGCTATGAACATGCATGTGCATGTATTTGTTGTGTACTTTTTTTTTCTATTCTCTTGGGTATATACTGTGAAAGAATTGTAATCTAAAATAGAACCAGAGATTATAAATGGAGACTCTCATACATGTACCTTCAGGAAGACAAACCTTAAGGCCAAGAGACTGGTTTCTCATAAATGCCTGATTTATAGAAAACCGAGTGTTGGAATTTTCTTGGATGGTGGGGGGTTGGTCAGAAATTGTCTCCCATCAATCTTGAGAAGTTTTGCCAGAGGTATGTATGGAAGATAACCCAGGGTGGGTTGGTCTCACAAAGTGGGATGAATTGAGCTTTGTTTGTATAACAGGACTGGTTTGGCCAGCTTGGGCAATTTATAAGGCTCGTCTCCATCTGTGTTTGATTTCAACTGACCCTCCCTGAACTCCCCCCTTTTTACATTCCCTCATTTTTGGTTGAACTCTGACTTTATTTGGGATCTGTTTAAAGGCTTTATCCATTCCGGTGAGCACTCAGTTATTTTTTTGTTGACAACACACTAGAATTTCAATATCATTCCTCTGGAATTCTTGAGAGCAAAATGAAACAAAAATAGTAATACTATTCGTGAGCACGACTTGAGCAAATCAACACTACCAGAGCACTTGCCATCTCCTTATGAGAGACTTCAGTCTCCGAAGAACAAACAAACAAACAAACAAAAAATTCTTATAAGAGAATACGTTAGTTATAGATAGGCCAGATTTACACATTTTTGGTAGGTCATCTGTCAACTGGAAGACAATTTCCATGCAATAGGGGACACCTAATCATGGGTTAGATAAAGCTCCTCCTCCAGGAGAAAAAGTACCATATGAAAAACACAACCATGCAACAAAATCCAACTCGCAACCCTGAAAGCAAAACAATCAGGCTATCTAGAGATTTTTTCTTTGTTTTTCTTTTGCTCTCAGCAAAACCTGTGAGAAATGGGATTCCAGTCAGCTATAAATGCTCTAAGGGTAGCCTTCCCCCTGGGACCCTGACCAGTTTTATGATCCAAAATTATGATCCCTCCTCATGTACATATTTGACTAAATGGACCAACCTTAGTAAGATAATTTAGAACTTCGACGGCCTTTACGGGGAACTTGCGAACTCCTCAAACTTGTTTTCCCATAGCTATTTTAATTGGTCCTAGAAACTTCTACATGTATTCTGAATTCTAAAGTTGCCTTTTTACAAAATACTATTTCTAAGCTAACTGAAGCGAATAAACAACCAAAAGGAAATTTCAAAAGCATCTGGGGCCGAGGCCTCTTCCTTGGCAACACCAACTAGTTCCCCCAATCCCCTTCCTTGATGTGACCTCCATTTCTTTTCTAGTACTAAACTGTTATCAATGTTGACTGTTAAAGAGAGAGAGAGAGAGAGAGAGAGAGAGAGAGAGAGAGAGAGAATTAAAATAAAAAACTCTTGATTTGAACTCCAAAGTGCCTCAGACCCTTGCCTATTTTCCTTCAGACATCTGCTGATACTATGAAAAAAAATCAGGACATTGGAAAGACAATCGTCCTGCACTTAAAAAAAGGAAGGAAAAAATTTAAATAGCAATTATCCTAGACTTCAAAACGTTACCCATAGAGACTAAAAGAAAAACAAAGGGAGGAAAAGCCTTTGTAAGTACAGACTGCTTTAAAAGTTTTCTTGATGAAATTAACTGGTAAAGAACTCTATTTAATTGGCTTAGAGAAAATCAAGCATTTATATAAATTAAGTATATTCTCAGAAACATAGAAATTTACCCAAATGGTTTTCAAGTGTCCTTGATCTGGGATCATCTTTGATAAACAAAAGCTAGCTTAAGTTTGTTGGTTTAATTAAAGCGGACATGTCCTTAGAGTTATCAACGTTAAGTATAAGACTTTTATTCTAGGTAGATTTACTGAAAATCAAACAAGCTCATATTATCTCTGTTTCAAAAATTTGTCAGCCAGAAAAATAACTTCAAATGTTGGCTAAGTGCTTTAAAGTACCATGAAACCTTTAAGGGTAGCCTAAACATGGTCGTTAAAAACAAATGATTTAAATAGATACTAAAGGAACAAGAGCCTTTAGGTGAACTTTTTAGCAAACGGTTTCCGAAGTCTTTTGGTTACTGAAAACTTTGAGGTTTTGCTAAGTTAAGTTAAATAGTGAGTTAAGTCAAATTTATTGGATATCTAGATCATTCCAAATAAATAAAATAATTTAAAACGAAACAAAATAAAATAACTTAAATTAAAATACTGAAACATTATTAAAAATGGGTTTAGCTACTTGTAACTTCCTTTACAGAGGAACTAAAGATATTTGGGTCAATGAATAAACCATGTTTGGGGCCACTCTGAAAATTTACTGTGAAGAAAATATACTCCTAGAAATTGTAAAATGTATTTATAACTTTGCTAATTTACCACAGGGTGCTAATATATGATAAGCAATTCATACATTGCTGGCTTCCTATTTTTCACTGGAAAGCAAAGACTACAAGTAGAAGTTGGAAGATGAGCTGAGATTAGGGAAGGACATGCATGTGTCTGCTACTCTGCGGGCTTCGGGGCTGGTGGACAAGGCAGGAGAGCAGGATATTAAGTTGAAAGCCTTGGCAGGTTATTTTGCAAAGCCAGGAGGGCACGGATGCCACACAGTAAGATCCAGGCACTTGTGACAAAGCCTGATTAGGACTCTAGGAGGTGGAATCTCTGGGAAAGTGATAGGAGGAAGAGGAGGGTGTGATGATGATTGATGGACAAGCAGATTACTATTTCTAAGACTTAAGGAACGTAAAGTATGTGTTTTTGACAAAAGAAGGTATGAAGAATGAGGATGCATTTTTGTTGAGAAAAAATAAAATAGGTTTGTCCTAAAGTCAATGGTTGTTTCATAGCGAGAAAGGAAAAAAGATAGGATGACCTGGATGGATAAAATTGCAAGTTTGTGGAAGGGAAATCTTGAGAAAGGAACTCTGTGTGTGTAATCGGGCTAAGATTGGAATGGATTTATTTAAATTAAAAAAAAATAAGAATTTTTACTATCAAAAAGCACAGTCCTGCAAAATTGGAATTTGGTTTTCTCTGTTAAAAAGATAAAATTTTCTTAGATTATTGGTCTGCTGTTAATAAAAAAAAAACATCATGAACAAAGGTTTTTCTTCACCTTTTAAGTAAGTGCCTAGAAAACAAAGATTTTATGTTTTTATCAGAATAATCTCCTGTGCTTTATGTTATCTTTATCATCAGGTGTTTTAAATTTTGCTCAGAGCTCTCTAAGCTTCTATATTTGCCCTTAAAATCTTTTATTGCCACTTCATTTAAATAGATAATTTTCTCTCCATCTAAAAGAGGAATATTATAGTAATTAGGCTTATTTGGTATATTAAATACCCATTCCTGGGAAGCATTATTGAATAAAAGGTAACACTGGGCCTTCTTTAGGTGTACTTATATAAATATATTTTATAAATATTCTAGAAATTATATAAAATTCCTAAAATTCTGATATGTTCTGGGATAATGTTATGTCATAATTTAAAAATGTATGTCACAAAAATGCCCAAATTCCATTGTCAAGTACATTACAAAGTTCATCTAACCTTTAACCATTGTCATTTTTAGGTCTTTTGTCATTTGTAGGCAATTATTGTTTTATTCTGATGCCTTTACAGATATATTTCATCTTCAAAGGGAAAAGACCCTGACAAGAACCCTAGAATACAGATTTCTGATAACTTTAAGATCGCAACTCTGAGCTAGGAAAGAATTTCTAAAACTCTGATATGTAAACAGATGAATTTATAAAATTGCTAACAAAAGATGAAAGAAAATAATTACATAAGACTGGATAAATTGATAGCACAAATTATAATTTTTATGACTTCATTTAAAACATTGCTGGTTCTTTAATGTTTTGTTTTCCCAATTTAAAGGACCCCTTTTTATTCTCTCTTTTAAGAAAATGTATCTTTGTACAAAGGTTCAAACATTCATCTCTTACTTCCCACCCAATCCCTTTGAATTTGGAAATTCTTATTAAATATTCTTATTTTTCATGACAATGTATATAGTTATGTAAGCTCAATAAAAATCTGTTCTCTTTGTAACAGGATGCAATTGGACAAGTCTTTGACAACTTTATTGCCTAAATAGACTTCGAAATTCCAATCTGAGATTTCTTATGAAAAGTTCCCGCAAAGCAGATTTTAAAAAGCTTATTCATTTGCTGCACTTATATAAATAATCAGGGCAAGTTTATTAAAACTGAACTTAATCTACAAACAAATTAATATTATTATAGTTATCTTGGGTAGAAATGGGGATGATTAGAACAAAATATATATTTCAATAATGCACCTTCATGCATATCAGATTTCAATGTTGTTAATTACCTGTGAAGTTTGTTTTCTACCTGTGAACTGGACTGAGTCTTGAATTTTTCTAATTTCCTCCAGAATGTAGCTAGAATTCTCCAAATTAACACTTCTAATTTTCTCCCACTCTTCTGATTTGGAATAATCATGAAACTAAAGCTGCCTTTTCCTAGAGTCATGCTAGCTAAAGCTGAGACGACGGTATTAACTTCAGATAAATCATCGCAGCAGCTCTTAAGTGGACAATCTTGGTGCCTGTTGCTCTGTGGCCATTCAGAAGGATCACCAGCGACACTGAAACCACAAACCAGAAAAGTCTGCCAGATTGTCAGTGTCTGCCCTCACTCCATCTGAAGATGCTTTCAACCTGACATCTATAAATTTTCTCAACTGGCTGCTCTTCAAAATTTAGGAACTGAATTTATAATTTGCTCAAACTATTAACCTTTATTTTTCTTTTGTTTCCCTAAATTGCCTTCTTCCCAAATGTATGTAAACTAAATCATCCACTTTAGAAGGACATAGTGACTGACATTTTTAAAATTCTCTTGTCAAATGAAGCCAATGAAGTTCCATATCATTATCCTTCTTCGTGGGACAAGACACCTGAGGAGGGTCCTACTTAGCTCCATGGGACATATACAAAAAAATGAACAAATAGCACCTGAATGACTTGATTAGTCAGTGATGCTTTGTGCAAAGGAACTTGGTCAAAAGGGAGAAATGTGAAAGAATTTTAATCTAAAATAGGACTGGAGGATATAAAATGGAGAATCTCATTCATGTACTCTCAGGAAGATAAAACTTAAGACCAAGAGACTGATTTCCTGGAAATGCCTGATTTCCAGAAAACTGATAGTGTTGGGATTCTTTTGGAGGTGGGGGGTTGATCAGAGGTTGTTGCATATCAGCCTTGGGAAGTTTGCCAGAGGAAGAAACAGGAGACACCCCAGGTTGTGCTGGTCCCGCAAAGTGGGCTGAATTGAGCTTTGTTTGTATAACTGGACTGCTTTTGTATGCTTGGTCAGTTTTCAAGGCAGGTCTCCATTTGTTTTTTATTCTGACACCCACTGAACTCCTCCTTCTTTATATTTTCTGTTCATAAATACAACCTACCCCCCCCCCCCCAAATCCACAATGGACTCACTTGCGTCTTGCTACAGTTTGCTCATCCTGAATTGCAATCCTTCTGCTATTCCCAAATAAACTCATCTTTTTGAGCTTATTTAAATTTTCCTTTTTACTTAGGTCAATCATACCTAGTAGTAGAATTAATGGATTAAATGGTAATTCTATATTTAAGTCTTCAAGGAACTGTCAAACTGTTTTCCAAAGTGGCCAATTTTACATTCCCACTAGCAGTGTTGGAAGGCTCCATTTCTCCATTTCCTCATCAATACTATTTTTTACCATTTTAAAAATAATTTTATTATAGTTATCTCGGTAGTATGAAATTGTGTCACATTGTGGCTTTGATTTGTACTTCCCTAATAAATAATGCTGCTAAACATCTTTAAATATGCTTATTGGCCATTTGTATATCTTCTCTGGAGAAATATCCATTCAAATTCCCTATCCATTTATACACTGAATTATTTGTGCTTTTGTTGTTGAGTTGAATTAGTTCTTTATAACTTCTGAATACTAGACACTTATCGCGTATATGACTTGCAGATATCTGCCCCATTCTTGGTTTGTCTTTTCACCTTCTTGATAATGGCCTTTGATGAACAAAAGTTTTTAATTTTGATGAAGTATAATGTACATATTTTTAATTTTGTTACTCATACTTTGGGTGTCATGTCTAAGAATTTACTGGCAAACCCAAGATCACAAAAATTTACCTTCATATTTTTTTTTCTAAGTTTTATGTTAGGATCTTTTGCATTTAAGTCACTTTTCCATTTTGAGGGAATTTTTGCATATGGTATGAGTATGGATCCAACTTCATTCTTCGTTCATCTTGTGCACCACTCTTTGTTGAAAAGGCCGTCTTTTCCCTATTGAACAGTATCAGCATTGTTGCCAAAAAATCAATTGGCTGTGGATGTATGGGTTTACTTCTGAATTCAGTTCTATTCCATTGGTCTATATGTGTCTCTTAATGCCAGCACCACACTGTTTTGATTCCTAGTAAGTTTTGAAATAGAAAATTGTGTCCTCCTATGCTATGGGCTGAGTCACGTCCTTCCAAAAATTTGTACATGGAATCTTCAACCCCTAATGTATGGGACTTGGAGGTAGGTTCTTTGGGAGGTAATAAGTTTAGATGAGCTTTTGAGGGTGGGGACCCCATGCTGGGATTAGGGTTCTTATAAGAATAGATACCAGAAAGCTTGTTCTTTCTCTCTCTCCCCTCTTCCTCTTCCTCTCTATGTCTGCCATGTGAGGACACAAAGAAAAGGCAGCCATTTGCAAGCCAGGCAGAGAGCTTTCAACAGAATCTAACCATACTGGCACTCTGTTCTCAGACTTCTAGTCTCCAGAGCTAGGAGAAAATAAATTTCTCTTGTTCAAGTCACTCCATTTATGGTATTTTGTTATTGCAGACTGGGCTGACTAAAACATCCAACATTTTCCTACTTTTTCAAGATTGTTTTGGATAGTTAGGGCCCCTTGAGAATTCCATATGAATTTGAGGATCAATGTTTCCATTTCTGTAAAATGGTTGTTTTGATAAGGATTATCAATGGAATTTTGATAAGGATTATATTGAATCTGTAGATTGCTTTGTTATAGTAACAATGTTAAATCCTCTAGTCCATGGAAATGGGGTGTCTTTTCCACTTACTTAGGTGTTCTTTACTTTCTTCCAGCAATGCTTTGTAGTTTTTAGCGTAGAAGACTTTCACCTTCTTGCTTAAATTTACTCCTGTGTATTTTATTCTTTTGGATACCATTGTAAATAAGAGTTATTTTTAAATTTATTTTTTGGATTGTTCATTGCTGGTGTATAGAAATGCAACTGATGTTTCTGTGACTATCTTTTACCCTGCAACATTGAACATTGTTAAATTTGTTTCTAAGATTTTTTTTGGAGAGTTTCTATATAAAAGATCATGTCATCTATGAATAGAGAGTTTTACTTCTTTTCTATTTTGAAAGTCTCTTATTAGCATTCTCCTTCTTAATGAGTGGAAGATAATTTACTCTCTCTCTCAAGATATTTGCCAGAAATATAAGGCTTAGTTACGTATTATGATATTTTTACCTGTCAAATTGCAGAGACTTTTAACATTAAATATTGGTGAAGAGTATTGAAAATGTGGAACTCAGTTATGAAGAGTGGAAATTAATCAAATCTTTCAAAAGATTAATGTATAAGCATACTACTGACAATAATTTTACTTCTAATTTATATCCTGAAGAAATAATTGAACAATTTCCAATGGCTTATATATGAGGTTATTCACTGCAGCATTATTTACAATGGGATATTTTTTAAAACAACCTAGTAAAAGATTGTTAAACATGTTATAAATCAGTCATAAGGTATTATGCTGTGCAATCATTAAAATGTTTGTTGTGAGAGTAGTTTCATAGTATGTTAAAAAAAAGTTTGAAAGGGCTATTTCTTCTCATTCTTCGTCTCCTTCTCCTCTCTATTCTCACAAATGAATCACCAATTAGTTATATATGCTGAAATATTAGTAACGGTTATCTCTGTGTAGTTGAATTAATTAGCAATTTCTTTTCAGTCTTTTTTAGTTTTTCATATATTCTATGCTTATTATTTATGATTTTTAACAAGACAGACACATTCAAAAAATCTTAATAAACATAAGAAAACTTTTTCTCTCAGAATCTACATGTTATTATTTTATAACAATCAGCTTTTAAAATTTGCTCACTATTTTACCTTATTTTTATGTCAATTCTCCCATGATGTGTATCAAAGTGAGTCAATGGTGAAAAAGAAGAGGAGAGGAGCACCTGGGTGGCTCAGTCAGTTAAACATCTGACTCTTGATTTGGCTCAGGTCATGACCTCACAGTTTGTGAGTTCAAGCCCCACATTAGGCTCTACGCTGACAGAGCAGAGACTGCTTGGGATTCTCTCTCTCTCTCTCTCTCTCTCTCTCTCTCTCTCTCTCCATAAATAACTAAACATTAAAAAAATAAAAAGAAGAGGAGAAAAAAGTCTCTCTCTATATATGTACATATATTTACATATTTATTTACTTATATATATGCCCATGCATATTTTTCTGGAGCTCAAACTGGTCTGCAGTATGCTCTTTATAAGTTTTTTTTTTTTTTAATTAATGGAAAAAACATAGCACGCAACTGCAGAATCTCAAAGGAAACAAAACCAGCAGAGACACCAGAGGGGGGAGAAAGTTCTGATTTTAACAATAGAAAAACTAATAAATTTTAGCTTAAATTAATATATGTAGGTCAAATAAACTATAATTGGAATTTAAAAGTCTCTTGTCTAAGAAACAGGCACCACTGAAGAAAGTAAACATGTCTTATAACATCATGTTTTGATCTGGAGATCAAAGACTGTGGAGGAAAGTAAATCTTCCTAGCATCTGTCTGTAAGCTTTGGCTTAAACTTTGGTTAGGAACATTACATGTTCTGGTGACTTATTCTATCAGGAATGAGAATCCTGAGACACCTTGGTGGCTCAGTGGATTGAGCATCTGACTCTTGATTTTCGCTTAGGGCATGATCTCCTGGTTCGAGAGATTGAGCCCAGCATCAGGCTCTGTGCTGGGATTCTCTTTCCCTCTCTCTCTGCCCCTCCCCCACATGTGCTCATTCTTGCTCTCTCAAAATAAATAAATAAGCTTAAAAAAAGAATGAGAATCATGAGGACTCTCAGAGACAAAACAGATGAACACAAGTGAAAAGAAGCAAAAATAATGTAAAAACAGGGAGGGGACAAAACATAAGAGACTCTTAAATATGGAGAACAAACAGGGTTATTGGAGGGGCTATGGGAGGGGAGATAGGCTAAATGGATAAGGGGCATTAAGGAATCTACCCCTGAAATCATTGTTGCACTATATGCTAACTTGGATGTAAATTAAAAAAAAAAAAAAAGAATGAGAATCATTTTTAATGTTACCATTCTTAGCTCTCTTTAATTTTTCAAAATATTTCCATTGTTCCTTAAAATCAGGAAGCTTATTAATTTACCTATGCAATCTATGCTTTAAAGTTTAAATGTCTTCATTTTCCAAATTTCTATAGCCACTTCTATAGTAACTTGTCACTATGGACATTAAGTGGTACTTAAATGAGAGATATAAAATCTACAATATGTTTAACATGGCTGAGCTAACATTACTGGAAATCTTGCATTTTGATAATCTTCAGTATTCTATGCTTAGCAATTTTTTGGCTATTTGAAATACAGTAAATGCCAGAAGTACATTAGAATGTAAATTAGTTAATATTTTATCTCATGTTAATGTGGTATGTCAAAAATGAACAGGGTTTAAACCTATAAGCTTAAGAAAATTACAGTGTGATATTGTAGAAATCGTTTGGTAAGGTTTTCACCTTTTAACTCTGAATGTGGCTCTTTAAAACCTAGGCTAACATTTTTGCCAATAGGGCTCTGATCCCATAAGTAGTAATTTATAGGGCTGAATCCTATCAACCTAAGGAAGGTTAAAAGAGGTCTACACATTTATTGTCAGTCTTTATGTCATGGCACCAGTGACCCTGAACTACTTGTATTTTATGAAACTGTGTATGCTGTATCAGAAGTTATGCCTTTGTTATGTGTGTGTGTGTGTGTGTGTGTGTGTGTGTGTGTACACATGTATCATGCATATAGTTTCCCTCTTTATGCTGGGTAGTATTAAACTCTACATTTTATATCCTCCTTTTCTATTATTAGTGCTGTTTATCCTTTTTGTTTGATCAAATTTTTATTCAACTACTTTTTTGAATGCCCTTTTATTACTTTGTTTTAAATGTGTTACTTATAAATAGCACAGAGCTATGCCACATTTTTCATACCAACATGAATGTACTTGGGGTTTAATGGGAAATTTTTGTTCATATTTTATGTAGTGTAATAAGTAATAAATAAAACTGGTTTTTCACAAATTTTAAAAATATTATTTATATTTCTTCTCATTTTTTCCCCAACCAACTATTGGTGAATTGATCAAATTGTTATTAATTTTATTCATCCCTCCTGTCGTTTACTAAGTTTTATTATACTTTTGAATCTTATTTCTGATTATGTTCTTTTCCCCAGTGCTCATAATGAAACACACAGTTTGGCAGTATATTAAAACAAAGCCCTTTCCCCCTACTGATAGATCTCATTATTACTATTATTATTTTTACTGTTCTTTCCATCAATACCCAGAATGCATTCACTTCTTCATGTTCTGCTTGCCCTTATCAATAGATTTTACTGAATACTTTATAATCTTTGTTCTGGATTATTAGATTTTTCCTGTAATTTATCCTCCTTATTTTAAGAAGACTTATTTACTATTTTTTAATCAGGTACACAGATTATGAATCCTGTCCATATTTATTTATTATCTATCTAATCTGGGTTTATTGATCAATACTATTTCTTTTCCTTCCAATTTTTCCTATCTTGAGAATTCCATTATGAATGATTATTATTTGAAAAGTGGTATTTTTTGAATATTTTCCTCAACAGGGGCATGTTCTTTGCATCTTTGTATATACACAATTATGTGGCAGATAAATGCTTGGATGGGTATAATATTTTTGGTTTAAGTTCCTTTTATCTTTTTCTCACTGGTCTACTAATAGTATTCTACCATTTTGTAAGTTCCAATGTTGCAGGCAACAGCCCAATGACATTGATTTTAGTTCAGTAAGTAGGGAGATTTGGATCAGGAATCAAAGTAATTTTTTTCCCTTTTCTTTCTCTTTCCTCTTTTTTGGAGGGGGGTTGTATTTCATCCCAGAATCCCACTGGGACTTCAGTCTTATCAACTTAAATTGACTGTCTTCACCTGTTCTTTGCATTAGCAAGTGAGAAGACTATGTAATGGTCTAGACAAAAGACGCTTGCTGATAGTCAGGGTTAGGATAGTAACAATAACAAGAGAGACCAGTGGATAAATGTACATTGTATTTTAAAGGTCAAATTGACAGGATTTTCTAATATATTAGACATAAGCTTGATCTAATGAAAGATTCCAAAGGTGATACATAATTTCCAGACCTAGCAGCAAGATAGATGACCATGCCATTTCTCAAATAGGAGAAAATTGGGGGTGATTCATATGTTATATTTGTTAATTTTAAAAGTCAGTGACATTTAAGGGACAAATCAAGTAAAGATAGGCATTTGTAAATCTGCAGCACAGGGAGAGATCGGGCCTTGAAATATATATCTACGAGCCATTAGAATAAAAATGATTTTCAACCCAGGGGGATGGATTGATCTAATCATGCCACATATCTATTGAGCATCCTTTTAGGAGTAGATATTATTGTAGGCATGGGATACATAATAGTGAATAAGATAGAGTTGTGGAGGTTTAATTATAATGAGAGGTGGATGTCAGTAGGGCAAAGCCATAAATTGAATTCTGAGGAACACATAGATGTAAAAGTCTGGTTGAGGAAGAGTATCCAGATAGGAGACTAAAAGGAATTGGCCAGGGGATAATAAAAAATCCAAGAGTGTTCCAAGGGAGGAGGCCTTTAAGAAGAGAGTTGTTCACTCTGCTGAGTATTGCTAAATAGTCAGGTAGTCTCAATACAAGAGAGACTCCACAGTTTATCAATATGGAGGCAATGGAGTTGGTGCCCTGAGGAAACGATGATGGTGGTAATAGCAGAGAAGCCAGAATGGAGCAGAAGATGGAGTGAATAAGTGGAGAGAGCAGAGACATTGAGTGTTGATATCTAGATTGTGGTCGTTGTTGTTGTTGTGATTGTTTTTAACTTAAAGGATCGCTGGAAGCAGCATCTTCAATTTTGGAGAATATTACTATGATCGTCCTGTCTAAAACATCATTTAGGAAATTTTCAAATTTATTTTTATACTGGGAATGGACAAATGAGAAGCATAGAGACCCTTCTTTCAAAAGACAGTCATTTAATGTTTTCCAGAATATTTACAGAATTTTGGAGGCCTTCCAGATAAAGGATAGGATTTGTTCACATTCTATTAGTGCTCATGGCATTGCAAAAATTATGATCAATTATATCTCTCTAAACCGTAGTGATTGAGACGTGTTTATTGTAACAATCCCTGATTAAGACCGACCTAACAGATTCACATTTAAAAATACTCACCATCTAATAGTGTTGCCTCTATGTTTAGCATAATTGCAGTGTTTTATAGCATTTTCTCTGTGAGCCACTTTAGATTGAATGGTGTTAATGTATTAAAGACTTTCTTTGCTTAATGGTAAGATGTAGTATTAGACTGCCAAGTAGAAGTGGGAATGCACTTAGCCAATCCATAATCTTCCCTGCTGCTTTGTGTGGATAATTACAGTAAACCTGCCTCGTCACAGCATCACTGTGCAAGCCCCTGCAGTACTTAATTTTGACAATTTTTGTTTTTGTTGAATGATATGTATATTTGGAGTGGCTCAAACCATGTTTAAATCAGGGTGACAATAGGTAGCTAGTTCAACATTGTGTATGGCTTAAAATAGCAAAATTGGAATGCCTTTAATATGCTAGAGAGAGAAAAAATTTTCTTCTAGTGGAAAGTGGTTAAGGAGAAAATAAAAGTTGCCAAAGTCATAATTAAAACTCTAGTATTTGATATCAGACCTGCACTTAATTTGGATATTTAAAAGTTATTATGATAATTCTGTAGTGTTCATTTTCCCTTTGAATGAAAAGCTAGGAAATGTGTGTTGATATATCCCATAATTTTTTCTACATGAGTCAAGGTCACACATATCATGTGTTTTGGAATAACCTGGAGTCGTTTTGTCCAAGGAATTGATAGGAATACATTTTCAGAATTCTTGATCAGAATGCTAACTCTATATTTGTAGAGTAAGTAGAGTAGAATGAATAAAAAAAAAGCTCAGCTTCCTATTTGTTTTTAACTTTTAAAATAAGATAGTATGTGATTTTTAAGTGTTAAGCATATTCTCATTGAGAAAACTACATACTACACCTAACCTATCGATTCCCAGTGTTCACTAAATTCCTTTATATGATATTATTTGGAGCTGAGAATACATTTGTCTGAAAGAATGGCTCCAATAGAGTAGTTAGATACTAGGTCAACTCACACAGTTTCACTGAACTCATACTACAAAAGAGGTTTTCTTCCCTTATAAAATATAACCACACTGGGGTGAAAAAAGCAATGTGGAACATGGCTGTTGATGTGACAGGGTTCATACCTGGTTGCAAATGGAATGCCCCATACATACATTAATCAATAACAATACAAATGCCAAATGAGCGACATGGTGGAATTATATTTTATGGCTTGAGTGAGAAGAACAATATGGGTGAGTGTTTAGAGTGAGTTTTGAGAAAAGATATACTTTAACATGAAACTTTGAATGATGGGTAGAATTGAGGTAGACCAGAGGAATGGTGAATGATGTGGGTGAATAAAAAGAAAGAAATGTGAGTGAAAGAACATCGTAAGAAGTCTGCCTTGGAAGCTTATGAGTTAGATCTGTGGGCAGAGCTATGAGAAAGTGAAATTGCGAAGAGTTAGAAAAGGCCAGTGACCTTCCCCACCTCCAGTCGTCCCCTCCTGGTAAACTGCAATGTGGGGCCCTCACTTCTCCAGGCCTAATGTGGTTGTGTCAGGCAGAACCACCACCTGAAATGCAGCGTGGATGTGACTATTAGAAGACCTGCAGTGCACCTGTGAACATATACTTGGCTTTGAGAAGAGGTCTGACCTTCCTCTCAGCTGCCAATAAATGTAACACTAAGAAGACCAGAATGTCTCCACTTCAGGAGCAAGTCTACCTTACTTTTACAGAATCTGCAAAAATCTGCAAAAAAATGTTTCTCTTATTTGCTTGTTTTCGATGTTGCTCTCTGTTTCAAACACAATGGCCGCATAATCTTCTCCGAAACATTGCAGGTTAGTAGGTTAAGTTGAGTATATTTGGAATGTTGTTCGAGGCACTAGGGGAAGGCTGTGGACTTTTATTTGTCCTTGCTTTAGCTCAAAACCTCACGTAAGCTAAGATGTGGATGCGGCCACAGTGGCACCACTCTGTCATGTATTTCGGGAATCAGCTGCTCTGCCTCAGTGACCATTGGCTTATTACGTGAGTTTATTTTACAACACTGAGATATCCTTCTGCTCAGTGTCAGTGCAGCACTTCTGTGAATGCGTGTGGCAATGTGTCTTCCCAGGAACATTTCTTCATTTCTTTCATACTTGAATTTTTAATAATCCCTACCAGATGGACATCTTCCTCCTTCCTCCTTCAATGCTCTAGAGTTTGCTTATCTTGAGATTTTGTGACATTTGTGATGAACCCTTTAATGAGCACTAGCAAAGGGATTCTGGAGTTCAGAGTGTTAATTAGCAGTACAGCTTTTGGCTACTGTTAGGTCGAAAATAATTGATTTATATTTCAACACTATACCCTACATGTGTATTTGTTAGCCTTCCTGAAAAGGTATTTGTTAGCCTTCCTGAAAAGAGGCTTTTCAAAAACCATTCTCTAAATTGTATCCGCTTATGAAGCAAGTCAGGAAGGTAGGTGTTTACATTCTATTCATGTGAAAGATGAAAAGGATTGTTCTTATCCTAATCATAGCTTCCTGTAACAGAATTTGAAAATGTAACAACATACGAGATTTTCTACTATGATTCTGGGCATCTCTAAGGTAGGGATTTAAATGAAGTTGGAATCTAAATGAACACAGAAACAGTGTATTTTAGGACACCGTCAAACATTAGCAAGTAAATACTTTGTTATAGATTTAAATTTATCACTGATTTGCTTACTGTCATAGATCCATTAAAATTTGTTTGATCACTTGGTATAGTGAAAAAAATATTGACTAAGAGTCAAAAGACTGGATCCTGGTATTAATGCTGCCACTATTTAGGTATGAGATCTGTCGTGAGTCGTTTCTTCACTTCCCTCATCTGTAAAATGATGCAATGGGTCTCTTAACCCATAAGGCAATTTACAACTCTAAAACTCCATGAATTTAAGTTTTTTCTTTCCATTTCCTTCCCTTGTAGTGACATTTTCAGTGACTTTGAAGAGCAAGGGGCACGTTTTAGTCTTCTAATTTCAATTGATCATACCAGAATGTATTATCACTTGCATTTTTAAATGTTTTCGAGCCAAGATATAGTTCTCTGGACATTTCCCTATCAATGTCTGTTAACACTGCACAGAATGACGGCCTTTGTCAACTTTTATAAGAATTTATGACCATAATTGAACAAATGCACATTTGGACTTTCCCATTTGCCTCTGTGAATAAATTATGTTCAAATTCTGAAGAAAAATATTTCAGGTAGGTTCCAGCCAGGGAGGTGTTGGAGGGAGAAATCAGATATTGTGTCTTCTTCTATGTACTCTACTCTCTATTCTGACCAAAACATGGTCATTAGAAATTTTGATGAAGAAATAAATGATGTGCTTATCAAATTGTCCATATATATGCTGAATGAAAAAGCCAAACAATACTTTTGGGAATCATGGTTTATCTCTGGACCACTCCTAAGAATTAACAACAAGAGATATGATAGGTAAAAAAAAAAATCGGGGTCTGAATTTTGGTAAAACAAAATCAACAGGAAAAAAATGAAAACAAAAGTATGATCAACAGGATAACCCAGAAATATAGAGACTTAATTTAAAACAAACAAACAAACAAACAAACAATCATAAGGAAAACATTTAAGATCCTCTTAGTTATCTACAAAATCAGCTACATTAACATCCATGGAATATTTTGACATCAGAAGGAGATAATTGTACTTGTGTTGCATCTGGAGAACTACATACAATTCTGTGTTTAATTCTTTTTTTTTTCAATATATGAAGTTTATTGTCAAATTGGTTTCCATACAACACTCAGTGCTCATCCCAAAAGGTGCCCTCCTCAATACCCATCACCCACCCTCCCCTCCCTCCCACCCCCCATCAACCCTGTGTTTAATTCTTTAGCTCAGTCAAGTCATAGCTAAACTTCAGTATAACATCATATCTAAAAAGAGAAGTTCCCAAAATTACCTTTGAAGCTTTCTGAAATAAAATACTGTAGAACTCTCCCTTAGGAGATTTTGATGCAGTAGTAGGCCTGGGATGTCTTAATTAACTTGGCCTTATATAATAATACTAATTATAAGAACTATCAAATATTGAATAATTTCAATAAGGTAAGTGGTTTGTATTATTGCATTAATTCTTTTAACAATCCTCTTTTATAATGATAACCGAGCTTCAATAATGTGAAATAATATTCCTTAAATAGAATATTTAACAAGTCTCTTCCCTGATTTCTAAGATTCCTCTCTCTCAGTCATTGTCTTGTATCACTGGAAAAACATCCAGATGAACTGGGGTGATGGAAGGAATCCAAGTTCTAAGTCATATTGGCAGCAGGCTTGAAGCAAGAGCTCTTTGGGCAGTGGGTCTGAAGGGACACTGGAGCCTTAAAGGGCATCATCAGGAGTCAGAAGGGTCACAGTTATGTCCATGGGGCCACGGTAGGACCAGCATGGTGTGGGCAGAGCTGGAGAGGACCTCCCAGCAGCAGAATGGCACCAATTTGTCCTTGCAGTAGGAGTTTCAGAGGAAAAAGGAAAATTCTTTTCTCATTTTGCATATTCTGGACACCAGAAAGCAAACTGCAACCATTAGCTGGAATTAGTTGGAATATCTAGTTCTTCCCAAAGGCTGGGTGTTGTATGTAAGTGATGAACCACGGGAATCTACCCTCAAAACCAAGAGCGCGCTGTACACACTGTATGTTAGCCACTTTGACAATAAATCATATTTTAAAACTTAAGGGAAAAAAAGGCTGGTGTTGAACACTACAGCCAAGCAAATGCTCGGTTCCAGCCTGGTTTTTCGCTTGTGCCTCAGGTTGATCCTCTATCACCTGTGCTGGGATTATTTCTGTATCTGGTTTATGTTCCATTCCATTAATGAAAAGCATTTTCTCTGTTTTGTAGCTGTGGGGTGGTTGTGTGTGTGTGTGTGTGTGTGTGTGTGTGTGTGCACGCGCGCCCTCACACATGCAAGTCAGCATGCCCTCCTCTAACCTGAGGGCTTGCTCGACAATTTCTTTGGAAACTGGGGTAGCCATTTTTAAAAAACTGTTTTGGGTGAAAAGTCTAGTCCTGAGATGAAAACAGTTTCCCATGTGACAGGACAGCATTCTTCAAATTAGTGGACACAGTTACTCAAATGACCTTAGTGGCAACCAGGCTGGTGCAGGGGTGAACTGTTGACCTCAGAGAGTCAGAATGGCACTTAGAAGGGACGGTGAGTTGGCAGAGCATTCTAGGTCACATTAACTTAGGACACAACAGGCTCAGAAACACATTGTTGCTGCAGGAGGGTGGCTGGTTAGCTCAGTTTCATTTGTTACCACAGGTCTAATAAAGAAGGGGAAGCCAATGGAGTTTCTTAGACACCTATTCAACGTTCAAATGGATATTAGCTTCATAAAACCACAGGAGAACTTGCTGGAACCAAGGAATTGTAACCTTCAGTTTGAGCCAAGAGCTCATGGACTTTAACTAGAATCTCAATTTCTCCAGTTTTACAGATGACCCATGAAATAAAAGTTACACAAAAGATATGAAAAACACATTGAATATATATCCTTTGGCTTCAAGAAGCTTTTATTCTGGGTATATTTAATTTTTGAAAAACTGTTCATTTCAGGGGCTGGGTCCTCACACTATACTACTTTCTCTTATTTATTTATGAATATGTTAATTTCAATACGAAGAAAAATACTTAAAATGTGCTTTTAAGAAAGTGAGACATTTCCGATTAGCAAGTGTTACCAAAGAGGCAGGAAATTATTTCAAAGAAGGGATGACTGCAAAACAAAAACGGAGAACGGACATAAATGCCTGCACATACATTTCTTTGTAAGTAGCAAAAATAACTTTAAGGCCCCAGTATGCTTGAGCTATTTTGCAGGGAACCCTCACTAAAATGAAAAGTAATGTGTGAAGACACACCAGAAGGAAATGCCTATTATTGTGGCATTTGAAGTATAAGATTTATGATTCTTAAAATGCTGCTGAAGCCCAGTTGAAGATAGTTATTCACTCTTCATTGTGTGCAGGTTGCTACATTAATGTTGGGGGTCACTAAAAGATTCTGATAGCAAGGGCCTTGATTATGCCTTTGATGAGCTTAGTGACTTTTGAGGCAAACTCAATTCATATTTGAATGCAATGTTTTCCTCAATAAATTCATGTCATAATGAATATAGAGGCCATAGAAATGATGATTGATTCTTCTTTTGTGCACAATGTACTATTGATTTTTCTTTGTCAGCATAAATTAACTTACCCTTTTAACTCCCCATGACAAAACAAGCTAACCCATCTTCTTTTTCAGTGGTACCATATTAGAATGATGTATATCCACTGACAGCTTTGTTTCCTTTATGAATTGCCACGATAATTTTGTTAAATACCCACGATTTACTAATAAAATGCTGAAATCATTCAGGTTCGTGGTCAGTGAAATTTTTCTATATGGAAAATTCTGGGGAAGAGAAATAACAAGAATGGCAATCTGTGTCTAAGTTGTGTGTGTGTATGTATGTGTACATCTGTGTGTGTTGAAATATAAGAAGAAAAAATATCTGAGACCTAGTGAAGCTCTGAATACCTTGTAATATGAAAGTTGTGCTTTAGTGGGTTTGGAAATTGGATTTAGAGAATATTAAGGCAAAAGATCAATAGAGATAGATTGTTTTATATAGAAAACAAGCATGTTATCACTGCTTAAAGGATAACTCATATTGTGTTTCTAACTTTAAACAATGTATTCTGGTCTCATCGAAAAAGAAAGTACATTCTTAAAATTCCAAATCATATAATTGGAAGGTCTTGTTATTCTTTGACTCTTTAACAAATAAAATTATATGACTTGTTAAGTATATTAAATTTTGCTCCTACAAATGTATACCTGTCGAATATTTTTAATGTCAGGTGATAATTTCCATCTATTCCCAAGTGATCATTCATCATTCTCACATTAAAAAAAAACAAGTTTGGGGGGATAGGCAGTGTTTTTCAAGGGCCACCTCATTATTGCCAATGTTTG
The DNA here is from genome assembly GCF_014898765.1 of Herpailurus yagouaroundi. Classification (NCBI taxonomy): domain Eukaryota; kingdom Metazoa; phylum Chordata; class Mammalia; order Carnivora; family Felidae; genus Herpailurus; species Herpailurus yagouaroundi. Next base: position 72,347,678 of record NW_024412394.1, read on the forward strand.
GGGACAATGAAGTGGTCATTCATGGTCTTGTCTAATGTATAACTCCCCATTAGGGATATTTTGCAGCCCTGAATGTTTTCAAATTGGAGGTGATGATTTTCAATTTATTCTAAGATTATTTTTCAAATCTGATTTCACTTTAGAGTATGTAAATTATAGTATCGTAACCTTTATTTATTTACTTCTGCTCAACTGTTATTTCACTGAGGCAGTTGCTTGCCAAATATCAGCCATGAAAATACCTGAAATAAATTTCGTTTGACCTCTCACATCTGTAGATTCATCATTCACTCCAGCTCTCCCATCTCCTTTGCATTTGCCCAAACAGACTGTTCTTTAGGACACCCATGCTACTATAAGATTTATTACTATCATCGATTTCCTCATCTTTGCCTCCATCTAGTATTCTCAACTTCCTTCTGGTAAATTCTTTTCCTATATGCATTGTATTTTCCCACAGAAAAACCATGCAGAGCAGATGGATGGCGTCCATTTACTATTCAAAACTATTTTTCTGGTAAATATAATTCCTGATACCCATACAACGTTTCAATCTTTCTGTAGGGATACAAAGAGAATAAGTCTAAAAGAACAGCACATAGAATTTTCCTTGGCTGTTGGCATTTCTCTTGATTGCACGTATACTGGGTTCACATGGAGGATTTGGGGGTGCTCATGCTACAAGTATTAAGTACTTTTCCCATGAGCAATTATGAAAAAAAAGCCTGCAGCTTCTACATCTGACATCTAGAAAAGATTATCTACTTACTATAAGACTCTGAGGAGAATTCTACTAATTATTATTTTTTTTATGAAGTAGGTTTATGTTTTCTCCTTAGGATGTTTAATAAATTTAACATCAATCCTTGACTTTTTTAATGATTTCATTTGATGTTTTTTGTATTAAGCTCAATGAAATGTTTCTAAACATCAAAAGCAAGATGATAATATCACTAACAGAAAAAGATAATTTTAGAAATAGAGAAAAATAAATAACCACTAAAAAAAGATAATTAAATGATAAGCTTCCTGTTGTAGGCTTTCAATATTTTTGTCAAAGAAAATATTTTGTTGGCTATTTTAATAATTCTCAAATATTTTTAATATTTAATCACAGCTACATCAAATATATCTATATACATATTTGCATTTGTATATATGATAGTTGTTATAAAATCCTTAGTTTGTTTAACTTGACTTCTTTCAGCTGAAATCATCTTTACAATTTCTTTCAGTCCTCCAAGTTTTCCTGTGCTTTCTGAAGGCTGATCTATGGTGGTTTACCTATCTTTTTGGTATGTTTATTTAACTTACCATGCTTGAAAGCTTTGCATAATAAACAGAAACTGTTTCCATTACTTCTCTTTAAAAAAATTTTTTAATGTGTATTCATTTTTGAGAGAGAGAGACAGAGCATGAGTAGGAGAAGGGCAGAGAACAAAGGAGACACAGAATTCGAAGCAGGCTCCAGGCTCTGAGCTGTCAGCACAGAGCCTGACACGGGGCTCGAGTGAGGTCATGACATGAGCCAAAATTGGGCGCTCAATGGACTGAGACACCCAGGCGCCCCTGTTTCCATTATTTCTTAATGAGGCAGTTTTCTCATGTTATATGTCATCATCTAGATTTTTCCTCCACCCCATTCTCCTTCTTTATGGGTAAAGAGAGCTTAGAAGTGGTGCTCAGTTCCTTCATCTCTATCTTCCTCCCTAACGCCTCTTATGTCCCAAATCTGCATGGGACATGCTCTATGACCACATCCCTTTATCCTTATAATTTCCACTTTTAATAACTGACCTTGATGCCAAGTTTGGCTACGAGTACTTGTATTTTTTTTATTAATTTCTCGAATTCCTACAGAGTCGTAAGTTGAACATTTAAAATATGCCTGCCACAGAAATAAGTGTTTCACATCAGATAAGTTCTCTGGACCAGCCAGCTGTATCTAAAGAAAGGGCAAGAAGTATGACAGCAGTGCCCCCCATGGTTAGGAAGTGAGAGGAAATCTCCAAAGAAATGAGTAAGTTTAAGCAGACAGTCCTGTATACGTCTAATATGGTAGTTTTTTCTTTACGTTATTAACAGATGGGTTAAACTATATGTTTATTTATTAATTTTAATTTACTATTTATCCTAATTCAGTTTGTTCTCTTGACCTGGGATTATTGGACCAATAGGTAATGATGGAGACAGGGATAAGCTATTTCCTCTTAGCATTGTTGTCTGGCCTTCTTGTCTCACTCTACGTATTCTTTCTGGTAGATCTCAGCAGCTCCATAATCTGATCCAGGTTTGTTTCCCCAAATATGAACCTCCAAGATAAAGTTCTCCCAGGTTGTGGATACATTTATCCCTAGGTTCTTTTGCCTCCTTCATGTCCTACATCCACATAGCCCTGTAAAATCTTTCCTCTTCTCGCACCTCCAACTCCATTCCTTCGGCCTCTGGAAACAATTTAATGATCTTATCTGTAGAATTATCTGTATTATTGCAATGGTTTAAGAATTGCTGTTCCTGTCTACAGTCTTGTGCTGCTCTTCCTTTTTTATGTTTATTTATTTATTTTGAGGGAGAAACAGTGCACATATGTGCACAAACAGGGGAGGGGCAGATAGAGAGAGAGAGAGAGAGACAGAATCTCAAGCAGGTTCCACACTGTCAGTGCAGTGCACTTCTAAGAAATCTTTGTCAACACAAAAATGATCACATTAGTCTTTACCTAAATCCATTGGTCAGGGGCACCTGGATGACTCAGTCAGTTGAGTGTCTGACTTTGGCTCAGGTCATGATCTTATGGTTTGTGAGTTTGAGCCCCGCACTGGGCTCGCTGCTGTCAGCACAGTGCCCTCTTTGGATCCTCTGTTTTCCCCACTCCGTCCCCCACTCACACTTTCCCAGATATAAATAAACATAAAAAGATCTGTTGGTCACTGTTCTTTGTATGCAGGCTCAGATCCAAATTTCCTAAAGTCTACCATAATTTCATCCTTGAGCATCTCTCCAGTCTTGACTGTTGTTCTCGTCCAGTTAACAACTCCCTATCCTGGATGCAAATGGTTCTGATATGAGAAGCCACATAAAATTTGTCTGCCTTTGATATAACCGCCCTCTCTTCTTGAGAAGGATTCCTCTCTTTTCCCTTCTGATAGGAATAAATACTTTAAAGACTATGCTCTTCCTATAAGACCTATGACATAATGTTTCAAATATGATAATACTTATTGGTTTTAGTGAGCAATTCGTGAATCAGGCAGCATCCAATCTAGCAGATAGATAGGAGGGCCAAAGAGCTCTACAAGGCAAGAGATTTAGTAGTCAGAAGGAAGCAGGAACAAGGAAGTTGTGCTAAGGGGAAGTGAATTGGTTATTTCAAGGTTACTTTCCATAGAGAGGATGCCAGGGGTTTCTCAGGCAAACACCTACCTAATGCTGATCAAGCGATTTCTGGTTGTCTGGCTTAAGATTCTATTTCCGTGAGACCCCAAACTGTAATTAAGTTAAATCTTGGTTTGGTGACATGGGGCTTAGCATAAGCTACTCAATTTAGGGCCTGTTGTCTTATTTTTAACAAATATCATCTCATATAAAGCTGATATTATTATTATCTCCATTTTTACTGTTGAAGAGACTTTTACTCTTGAAGACATAGAGAGATTAAGTAATTTGCCCAAGGTCAGAAGCTGGGAGCATGTCAGAACTGATATCTGTAATAAAAATAATGCATTGTGTACCTGCTGAAGGACTTGTCCACATTAATTTGGTGCAAAGATGTGAAGAATTAAAAATGAAGAGTTAACTCTCCAATAAAATGTATAAACGAAAGATAAACCAAATGCAGAGAATTATTAAAAGCATTTATTATTATTTATGTGATCTAAAGTCAAGGTCTTAATCCTTGACTTAGAGACCTACAAATTTTGTGGCTTAATTTAAAATAGATAGAATAATAAATAGACTCAGTTGAGTAGCAGTACACGATGACCCAGAAATATGACAGAGTGCAGAGGCACAACTCTGATAAAGAAACAAGAGTTGTCTCAATCAGCTTCTGTATCAGAACAGGCGCTCCAAATGGAGGATATTGTGGGCCATATGTCACTTTCCTAGAGGAGAATCTTCCACCGAAAATGGCTGTATGATAGTTCTGGACCAGGTTCAGAAATGAGAACAGGTTGGGTTTGCTTGTTTGTTTGCTTGTTTTTGTGTGTTTTTTTTCTTTTTGCCAGATAGAAGAGGTCGGCGTGCGTCTCTCATAGGGAGAATGACGTGGTGAAGGTACTTCTATTTTACCAAGTGAACAGGCCAATTGTGATAGTTTACATTTAGCTATGCTATCATCATCATTTCTTTCACCTGTTTTTCTGAGAAAGAAAAGTGGGAAAATGGTGTTTTGTGTTTCCAATAAGTAGTTTCTTAGAACGCAGTGAAAGAAACCTTGAGTAAGATGTATTTGAAAAAGAACTTTAAATATTACATATACATATTATCTCCCTCGAAAATGCAGGGTGTTTTCTTAGCATGTTTCCTAGCAGAAAAAGGTTTCCTTTCTAGTTTTGACAAACACTAAATTGCAACTTTTGAGGGTTTTTTTTTCTCTGTGTGTGTGTGCGTGTGTGTGTGTGTGTGTGTGTGTGTGTGTGTGTGAAGTCAGATAGCACCATTATCTTGCAGAAAATTTATTATTGTTATATTTATGCCACTCTTAGAATGTAAAGGATCACCATAATACATCTGACAGAAATAAATAGATGGAACTATGCATACGATTTTTTTTTATTGATTACTTCTAAGCACAGGCTGCCTTCTAAGCAGCCTTCTGGCTATCCTTGCAATGATCCCTTTTCAATGCATGGCTCTCCAGATCTACTTACTTCTATAAAATGGTCAATGTATTGTTGAGCAGACTGTTTTGAAGACAGAAAGGCGGTACAGCATTTCAATAGGAATTCTTTTGACTGGAGGGTTGGGTGATTAAGCTGGTCGCTTGTGGAAATATATTGATTTCATGATATATTTTCAGGAACCGATTTTTCTCTTCTGAAACACCGTGTCATGATGTGCTATTTAGAATTTCTTCTCTTCCCAGAGGGACACGGCACAGCCTTCAACAACTGAAATGAAGCTATAACAATGGAAAAAGGGAATATTTTGTCTTTGTTATATGCATCTCCCTAAATGTTAACAGAGAATCCACAAATATGAATTTGTGGGTTTTTTTATGATAAAGTCTTATGAAGTAAGTGCATTTTAGTTTACTATGCATTAGTCATACTATCCAGAAAAGCATATCCTTAAATTACAGAAAATACATGATATGCACAAAATACTTAGTTTGACACAGGGCATGGAGTATTGCTTGTGTTTTAGGCTATATTCCAACCCCCCCCCCCCCCCCCAGATTTTTTTGCTTTAGAAATTGTTCCTTAAAATTAATTAGTTTAAGTGAATAATCTTGGTTTCTGTTTGAATACTTTTCACTGGAAAGAAATTAACATTTATTGAGGCTGCATTACATGCCAAGCAACTTTAAATATTATATTTTATTTAAGAGTCACAAGAATTATTCTAAGTAGACATTATTACCCTTTGCAGATAAGAAAAAAGATAAGACTTAAAAATGTGACATGTCAAGAATCACCCAAAAATAAGTATCTTAAAATAATATAATAGTAAAATATAAGATTTACTTTTTTTTTGGATATTCAATACCCAGTCTAATTCTCTTCTCCTTTATCCTCATTTAGTGAACATTACATATTTAAAATAGTTTATTTTCCATCTTCCTTTGCATCCAGGGGTGGTCTAATGGCTCAGTTTGGGTCAATGATATGTAGAAAGAAGTCCCTACAGAAGGTATCTTTTTTATTTTATTTTATTTATTTTATTTTATTATTTTATTTTATTTTACTTTATTTTACTTTACTTTATTTTATATTTTATTTTATTTTATTTTATTTTATTTTATTTTATTTTATTTTATTTTATTATTTTTCTTCTGTCTGAAAAATAGATTTCATACCTGGAATCAAGTACTCATTTTGAGACACATAAAAATTGCCAATCAGGGGGCACCTGGGTGGCTCAGTCTGTTAAGTGACCGACTCTCGATTTCAACTGAGGTCATGATCTCACGATTCATGAGACTGAGCCTCATGTCGGGCTCAGCACTGACAGCACAGAGCCTGATTGGGATTCTCTTTTTCCCTGTCTCTTTGTCCCAGCCCCCTCAAAAATAATAAATAAACATTAAAAAAAATTCCCTATCAGGAAGACAAATGATTCTGCCACATTAAGTTTTCCTGAAGTAGTTATACCAGGTAACCCTAGACTTGCTATTGCATAAGAAAAATAAATTGGTTATTTTTTGAAAGTCCATGTTTATATAACTTTGTGTTACTTTAACCCTACATATATATATATATATATATTATTTTTTTTAAGTTTATTTATTTTGAGAGAGACAGAGACAGCACAAGTAGGGGAGGGACAGAGAGGGTGGGGGAGAGAGAATCCCAAGCAGACTCCACACGGTTACCATGGAGCCTGACATGGGGTTCAAACTCACAAAACCATGAGATCATAACCTGAGCCAAAACCAAGATTCAGGCACTTAACCAAATGAGCCACCCAGGTGCCCCGAGTCCTACATATTTCTAACTGATGTAAAAGTATATTTTAATGCCTAAAATCAGTTTAAAATGGGTCAGAATAAAGGTAAGTTTTAAAAACTGAGTACATGATTAAGCCAGAATCATTCAGCCAAAATACCTCGTTCTCACCTTCACTTTCTGCTTTCTCTAATCAATGTCTTTGTTTCCTCCAAATTATATTCAACTACGCTGTTTAATAGACTTGGCAACCACAAAAATTAGCTCAAGTTTTAATTATTGAAGCCAGTACTGAGATTATTACCCAACACATGTCCCCGTTACGTCTTGTGCATTTGCTATTTGTAAGATACCAGTTTGGTCTAGTGTTTGTAGTATCCAAATTAAATTGAAAAATATGAAGAGTTACCTGATTCTCAGAATCCAAAGGATGAAAATTTTTACCTAAGAAAAGTACAACTATTTCTGGTACTGATACTGTTGTTCTCTGTGGGGGTTGGGGGGAAGATTTAGGAGAATATATCTCAAAAGAAAGTTTAGTGCACCCTTAAAGAACTATTAGGAATTTAGATAATAGTTTAAATGAATCAAGTTAACAAATTACCAAGCCTCTATTGTGGACTTGTCACCTAGATGGTGAACCACAGGACACGGTTGACTTAATGTGCCTTATTCTTGCGAACTTCCTATTTTAGCTCTGGTGAGATTAAAGATGTCAACTTGCTGACTTCTGACTGACTCCAGACTTCTGTCAGGCTTAGAGAAGAAAGCACACCATACTTTGACTTGTCTCTGAGTACATATATTCATTTCTCTGATTTCTCTAACTTTTTCTCTTCCTTCCTCCTCCCCCTGTCTCTTTCCCTTTCTTCTCCCTTCCCATCCTAATTTTCTCCTTCTACATAATCAGAATTTATTGATTCCAGCTTATTTTTGTTGTCCTTTCCTCCTTCTCAAAAACGCACGGAATTCATCTTTTGGACTTACAGTTTTTCTGGTAATTAATCTATGTATTTTTTGTAATTTACTATTATTGAAAAAAAAAAAAGACCAAAAAGCTAAAATCAACCCCTTTTAGATAGAATATGTGACTGCAAAGAGATCCAGAGTTATGAATCTGGTTATTTTCGCCTGTACATTTGTGAATTATATATTTTTTTCAGAAATCAATTCTATCCAATAATACGTGTACACTAGAGTAAGGAGAAAACTGAGAAGGAATGATTAGATAATTAACTTTTTCCGAAAGATGCAAGATGACGGTTTTTTGTATACAAACGCAGTCACTTATCTGGACAAAGACTAGGTTAAGTGTTTGCCACTTTCTAGGATGGAAGTAATTTTTTACACCATTTTCATCTTTCCCTCATAAATTGCAAAAAGATGGAAGGGTCATGGTTCATCTAACAGTTTTCCTTTCGATTACAGCAATTTTAAGGCAAATCAGAAATAAGACTAGACGAGCTGACAGGACCCTTTTAAATACCTTCTTACCGTTTAAATACAATCTGATAGTCCAAAGCATCAAGGCTGAGCTTTTGAAACACAATCGGGGCAGTGCGTGAAGACATTTTGAAGACTGAGTTAGATATGAATGCTTATTACTGTTGGGCTTATGGCTTGGAGGTTAGGGTATGGTTTCATCAGATGAATATAAGATCAGTTATGGAGCAAAAATGAAAGTTAAAATGCAATGTTCTGCTTGTAAGTGTGTTTGAGAGATGAACAATTGGCAGCGAGATAATATCTGAACAGAGGAAGTCAGTTGGCAGTTTTGTAGGCATCTACATGAACAATAAATTCCATGTAGGTTTTGTTTTTTTCCTTACCTTCTAAGAGTTATTTGGAGAGGTGTGGTGGAACGGGGAGCGATCTGGGAGAGAATACTTGGGACGTGAAAGTTGAAAGTATTCTCTATTTTTGCTTTTGTAAAGCTCTAAGAGGATTTGGTATCTGATGAGGAACAATCAGAAGAATTGCAGTGAATTGCTTTAAGTATCAGTGTTAAGTGAAATTGGTATTTCTTTTGGAAGCGCTAGAATATTCTTTAAAAAAGAAAAAAAATTAACAAATACAATGTATAATGTGAAGATTCTTCCTCAAAATGTCAGGGATAATTATATTACAATGTAGAATTGAGGTTAACTTCTTTACTGTAACTGTGTCAATTGATGATACTCGTCTTTATTTCTCCCATGTGCCTACTGATTTTTATGCCATGTAATTCATAGCAGTCATGGCACTGCGATTACCTTTTATTCTTAACTATTCCTATTCCAATTTAGCAATTCATATATTGCTTTACAAAATATTTCTTAGAGTAGCAAATTTTCAGAAGACCAGTTTTCAGAGTTTTAAAATGGAATGCAAGCTAGTAGGGTGTCCCAAAATAAGGTCTTTTAAGGAAAAATATAAATTGGAAAACAATTTTTCAAACTGATGCTTGATTACTAACCCAATAGATACCTAGGCAAGAATTATGATAATTGCTATACTTTTATTAATCCAATAGCCTGTTTACACAAGTTTCCTAAGAAATTTAATGATATAAGTATGTCCATAAAGAACAATTGGCCATAAAGGATGATATCAACTGAAAAGGTAAGAAAAATATATTATTGCATAAAGTATGTGAGAAGCCAGCCATGGCATGAGCAGGTAGTACCAACACCCCACTGAGAAGCCTATGAAAGGCATTGGTCAAGAACAATAAGTAGATATAAACTCTTTTTGCTGGTCCACATAAGATGAAGAAAACACAACTTGGAAAAACCGTGAAGCTCTTTTTGTGGATGAGTGTATGACAGCTTGTAGAGAACTCAATCATCTGAGAAATCATGATTATTTTATAATATTTCCTCTCTTGCTTTCAGCAACACTAATTTATGTGCTTATTTCTTCTAAATCTCAAATTGTCCAGTTCTAAAGTAGAGAAAACACTTCCCTTTTGACTTGAAATCATGAAAAAAGCAGTGTCTGGGTAGGAAGTGGCCTTAGAATTGAATTGGTCTACTTTTTTTCTTTTTTTTTTTTTCCATTGTGAGTGTTTTTATATCATTGTAAATTTATTAGCTTGTGTTGAGGTAGTCAAGTTTAGCCTATTTCTTGATCTGATGCTCAAACTCCCTTTGTCATTTTCCTACTGAGGTGGCATACAACTGAGCTTCCCCAGTGATGGACAAGTCTGCCCTGTCTTTGAACTCACAGATTGACATAGAAATAATATCTTTATTTTAGCCTAATATAATTATATCTATATCTATGTATATCATCTATCTATATCTATATCTATATCTATATCTATATCTAATCTATATCTATATCATCTATCTATCTACCTATATTTTTTCTATAAAGTCTAGTTCCACATCATGTGGATGTTGAGAACACATTTGGTCCCTCTTCCAGACAATAACACTTTAGATACTTAAATATTATATTATTCTGTCAAACTCTCCCATTCTAATTCTCTCCAGTTTTTTAAACAGTTTGTAGTTTAGAATAATCATGTCTAGATCTATAAAATAACTTTACTGGGACTTAAATAGGAATTACAAATACCTGTTATCAATCTGGGAAGAATTGACATCTTTGCTATGTTGAGTCTTGCAGTTTAAAGGAACACATATGTTTCACTATTCATTTAATCATACTTATAGTCTTGTAGGAATTATTATTACTATTGTTATTATTCCTGCTTTTTATACCATTAACCAAATAAGTAACAGGGAGGGAAACAAATAAAAATTGAACACTATATATTCACTCATATTTTTTTCTTTGCTGCCATAAAGTTGTTTAGATATTTTTGCTAATAGAGAAAAAATGTTGAGGGTTTTTGTTGGTTTGTTTGTTTCAAGAAAATGTTATTATTTTCCCAAAGCATCATCTTGTTGTTAATATTATAAACAAGACAAAATTTCAATTAGTTTGCATTTCCTGAAAATAAAACAGCTATATTAAAGGCTCATGGAATCAAGGTGGCTCTTCTCAGTTCATTCAATAAATATTTCTTGATCCACTTTTATTAAATTTTTTGGTGTCACTCGAAAATAAAGTCTGAATAATAAAAGTAAGGGGTATGGTAGGGATACTAGTTAAAGCAGACGTTGGAATCATACATCAGAGGTAATTGAAAATCTTATTTTGAAAGAGAAAAATGAATAAGAGAAAAATATAGGATAATTTGATATCTGCATTGCAAAACAAGTAGTTAACTGTTTTATGTGGCTTCAGAAAGAAGAATGTTATGTTCTGTCTTTCAATAAAACTGTCAAACATTTATTGTGTGTCAGGTACTTTGTATGGCTTGGGAACAAAACTGGAGCTGTGACACAGTTCATACCTTAAAAATTTTCTTAGTCTAGTAAGGAAGAAAGACATGTAAGAAAAATATGCATAATGCAATATTGTAACTCCCGTAATAGAGATATGCAGTGGTACGTTTTGGCCAAAGAAAAGTAGTTATAGGAATCAGATTTTTTTGCCAAATATATTAACAATTTTCCAAAAACAGGGCCATCTCTTTTAAAAAAGAACAGACTGAGAAGTAGTAGTCCATGATTATGAAAACGTGCAACCAGAACTTTGCTAATTGTTGAGTCAGAAGTATTACAGGTTGATTTTCTGAACTGATTGAGATGGAAGAGTAGGAGACTTCACTCATATGGTCTCTTGTAACTCTGAGATTTTGTGGGGAGATTATGAAGTGGAGTACCCATTGATCAGATCATAGATAAAAATCTTGGGTAAAAGCTTTTAAATAAGTGCCTGTCAAAACCCTCCATGGGGCCTTCTCAGTGGCCTCTGCTGTGGGAAATATAAAGTACAATGCATAAATCATATATATATATATATATATATATATATGTATATATATATATTTTTTGCTGGCTTAAAATTATATCCTGTTTGGGTTTAAAGATACCCTCACTCATTTAACAAATAAGTATATGACATTTCCACTAGAGATTAGATGTTTTGCCATTGTTAATTATTATTATTACTATTTATTAATAGCTATCACTTATTGAACTCTAGGGTACTCTGCTGGCATCCTACCATTGTTACTTAATCCCCTCAGTGTTGCTGTATAGTAGAGATAGCCCTCATCATAGATATGACAATCACATTGATAATCAGAAAAGTTTAAAACATCACCCAAGATTACCCAGCTGGGAAAAGGTGCAGCTAGGTTTTAAACTTGATTCAACTAATTTGAAAACTCATTGTGCTTGAGGACAAACCAGATAACCTATCAGGGAACAATCTAAATCACACTAAGCATTGTCTGAAATTATACCGGATGATTGATTCATATGCTGGTTACTAACATCAGATAATTTTTTTTTTCTTACAAAAACATTAAATTACAATTTTATGTATTTAATATTTCTAAAAATTTTTAAGCCCTTAGCATGCTCCAGGCTTTATTTTTGAACACTTTCACTTAATCATCACCATAAACTTATGAGAAATTTCCTTGCTAACCCTTTGAATTTTAGAGACAATGTTCTCCCTAACCTCACAGCATTGTTCCAGCCATCAAAACTGGTACTTGTTTTTGTGAACACCCCTCTCACTGCACAAACACTGGCAATGTTTATATTCTTCCAAAGCATCTATTAAGATCTGGTATTCATGTGCTCTATTCTTGAAGGCGTGAAGCATGCAAAATGCACCACATCATTATCCACATTTAAATGATTTTTGGTTCCTTGGAAATTATATTAAGTAAATTAAAAAAAAAAACACCTTTAGACTATTGCCTGAACTTAGCTGAAATAACTTAATTTATTAAGCTGAAATAGCCCGACATATTATTCTGAGGACTTGTGATTAACTGAATTTAATTTCTAGCCAATATTTGCTTATTACCACAATAGTTGTTTAATAATTATCCTGAAATTATCCAATCATCATTCATCACCGAAAAGCTACTTCCTTACAAAATCAACACAAGTAACTTTGGCTATTCTGGAACTTAATATTGGACTCACAACTTTGATGACTGAATCTATGAAAATCTTTTTTTTTTTTTTAATTTTGTTTTCAACGTTTATTTATTTATTTTTGGGACAGAGAGAGACAGAGCATGAACGGGCGAGGGACAGCGAGAGAGGGAGACACAGAATCGGAAACAGGCTCCAGGCTCCGAGCCATCAGCCCAGAGCCCGACGCGGGGCTCGAACTCACGGACCGCGAGATCGTGACCTGGCTGAAGTCGGACGCTTAACCGACTGCGCCACCCAGGCGCCCCATCTATGAAAATCTTAAGAGCATATCTGGATTTTTAATGAAATTAGAGCTATAATACCTCTGGAATTTTAACAATGATAACTATCTTATGAAAAAAACTTTCTAAGTTTTATGTTTGTTTACATTATATTTCCTTTCTACCTGCAGTCTATGTCATTTTATATTGGTAAGAACTTAGATATCAATAAGTTCAGAAACAAATGTAGTGAAGTTAAACCAACATAACTATTTTATTATTTTATTTAAAATAAGAGTGATAGTATCTAGGATGAGAGTTTGGAGTAGAATATAAACCTAACACATGTATAAAGCTGTTGACAAAGTAGGCAACCAACAAATGCCCTTGGTTATAATATTATGGACAAGCCTGGTCAGGTATTTCAGCCCTGCACTATAGCATGAGCAGCGGCCTGGTGGAAAAACCCAGAGCTTTGAGCCCTCCTACTTACTCTTAAATGGTGCAGGTCATGTGTTGCATGAATAAGGCACAGGCTTCTGCCTTGGCTTCATTACCTGATTCGCACTGGACTGTGCAAAGGGGGTGGGTTTTGTGTGGTACAATATTGTAGCCCTGGGCAGAGCATAGCACCCAGGGCACAGCAGGTGTTGAATAAGTCTTAGAAAATTAAAGAGAATTATTGGTTATGAGTGGTTAAGTGGTTACTGTATTAATTTCCTATGACTGTGGTTACAAATTACCACAAACCAGGTGGCTTACCACAACAGGTATTTATTCTTTCACAGTTCTTGAGGCCAGAAGTCCGAAATCAGTTTGGTTGGGGTGAAATCAAGGTGTCAGCAGGGTGTTCCTCCTCCAGAGGTTCTGTCCAGGGAAGAATCCGTTCTTTGCCTCTGTCAGCTTCTTGCGGCTGCTGGCATTCCTCGGCTTGTAATTCCAATCGCTGCTTCATGGTGCATTGCTTCTTCTCCACTTATTGTCTGTCTCAAATCCTCCCTTGCTTTCCTAATAAGTACACACATAATTGCATTTAGGTCCTACCCATACAATCCAGGAAAGTCTCTCAATCTCAAATCCTTAATTTAACAATTACAAAGTTCCTTAATAACAATTGCATCGGTTTCTGGGAATTAGAAACTAGATACGTGTTTGGGGATCGTATTTATCCTACTTCAGTTGTAAATCTCATCCCGTTGTTCTTCTTCTCTAGTAGTTTATGGTTATAGATGTATTCACTCATGTAATACATTAAATACAATGATATAAATATTTATTATGTTATTTAGTAGTGAATCCTAATTATTTAGGGTCTCTTGATATGTTGACAAAAGTCAGTTTTTTCCTTTTTAAATACGTTGGTGAATAAAGGCTACTTTTTTTTAGTTTGTTGAATAAAGTCTACACTAATTTGTTGAATAAAGTCTACTTTTTTTTTTAATTTGGAGAGGAAGGACTGTGATAACTTTCTTTGTGCCGCTTTCCTCCAATTATCTGTGAATACTCTTATTTTAAAATTTTTGAAAATTCAGAAAATACTTTTAAAAAGAAAAAATATATATATAGGATTTTATTTCCTCAAACCAGGATTTCTTAGAAACATATTGAGCACAATTCAGTTGAGATGGTAGTATTATATGATATTCTTTACCAAGTCTCTTTCCAACAATGCTAGTAACCTAAAATTGGAATACTAATTGTGATGGTTAATTTCATGTGTCAACTTGACTGGGCTAAAGGATGCCCAGATAGATAGTAAAATTCTTTTTTTTTTTTTTTTTTTGTTTTTATGTATTTATGTATGTATGTATGTATGTATTTATGTATGTATTTATTTATTTATTTACTTACTTATTTGAGAGAGAAAACACAAAAGTAGGGGAGGGGCAGAGAAGGAGACACAATCCAAAGCAGGCTCTGCTCACCATCCATGCAAAGCCAGACACAGGGCTCGAACTCACGAACTGTGAGATCACGACCTGAGCTGAGAATAGGAGTCAGACACTTAACCAACTGAGTACCCAGGCGCCCCAGGACATAATTTTTGCCCATGTCTATGAAAGTGTTTCTGGAAGAGATTAGCATATGAATTGGTATGGACAGTAAAGATCACCTGTCACCCATGTGGGAGGTCATTATCCAATGTGTTGAGGGCTTGAATAAAACAAACAAACAAAAAACGTGGAAGAAGGGGAAATGCTTCCTTTTCCTAAACTGGACATGCATTTTCTCCCCCTCTCAGACAGTGGTGCTCCTGGTTCTTAGGCATTTGGACTCAGACTGGGATTTACACCATCAGCATCCCCAAATCTTGGGACTTTGGACTCGAACTGAATCGCGTCATGGGCTTTCCTTGTTCTCCACTGGCAGATGTAGATAGCAGATCATTTGAATTCTCAGCCTCCACAACTGCATAAGCCAATGAGCCAGCTCCTAATAAACCTCTTCTCTCTCATTCTGTATATATTTATATATACATATACATATATATACATATATACATATATATTTATATTCTGTGTATATTTATATACACTTCGTATTGCTTCTGTTTCTTTGGAAAACTCTTTTTAATATACTAATAGAAGCAAAAATCTACCATAACACACTCTGATACTGGTGTGGTCATATAAGCAAGAGTAGAAGTTAAGAAAAAGCATAAAAATTATATTTGCTAAAGTGATTTTGACTCAGGGTACTAATGTTACAAGATAGGAAAATCTAGTTTCTCCATTACCAAGAGAGCAGTCGGGCCACTTGAAGGGTTCCTGATGAATGGATGCTGATACCGGGAAACAATCAAGAACCTGGGCACTTACCTAAAACGCATCCTATTTGGTTCCTCTGCTTCACCATTTTCTCTCTGCAATCCAGCTTGCTCTGTCCCCCCAAGCACACAGAAGTAAATGGACTTGATCTCACTGTTTACATGCTCCCTCAATCCAAACGGCCCATCCTGGGTTAGGCTCCAATTTATGTCCAGTGGGTTGCAAGATATTGTGGCATGTTCCCTGCTGTTATTGTTGTGGTAGTAGGTAGTAGAAGGGGTGACTGTGATGTGAGTAGATCCTGTAATCAGTGTCATTCTTGGAAGGTCAACCTTTTCCATCCATTACCTAAGTGTATACATAGTTAAAACGTAGGTTTGGACCCTTTTGATCGTTCCATGGCATTTGTCTAGGTAAGTAAAGCATCAAGGCTTATTTGACTTATCTGTGTGAATACTACTATTTAGAGTGGCAAATACTTAATTGATTTTTTTTATCCTTTCTTTTTCTCTAACTTTAGTCTCATATTACACTCTATGAGATATTGGGTTGTTTTCTCTTTTGAACAATTTTCTTCATTGCTGCAAATCTGCATAGGGGATCATTACTTGACTTTGGAGAGCTGTTCTGTTTATTATCACATTGTATCTTTATGTCTCCATCTTTGTACAAGCAAACCGGGATTAATGAGGACCAATGTGTGTCAGAGCTTTGCCCAGTGAACTCATTTCCTTTTACTATGTCAGATACTGTTATGGATAATGCACTTCTCAGCATTTTCAGAGTATCCTAGTTTTATTTTAGCTCAAAAGTCTTGGAGGGAAGAATAAATTCACTGCACTGAACTTGAATCAAAGGGAAACTGAAATAAAATGGTTGAGAAAAAACTAAACCTATAGGCTTTTCCATACGTGAAATCTAGTAGCAAGCTTTTCTATGGCTATGAGACAGGAATAGGCCAAGTTCATGAGTCAAAACCACAGTTCCCTGGGGAGTGCTGTGTTTTCCTGATGATAGTCTATATCTGGGTCAACCAAATATAGAATATAAATGTGTTTACCATAAAGATAGTAACAAATGCTCTGACTGTGGTATGCAGTGTTGCAGCTGGTTTGGAATATTGGCCCCTCTGGTAACTGTTAGAGCTGACTCCAAAAAAAAGCTAAGATTGTGTAGAGCAGGCAGGGGAGGACATTGATATTCCATATCTCTAATCTCAGCTGCTTTTAGATTTTAGATCAGTTTCTTTACCACCCGGAGCAACCCACCAGAGTTCAAGTGTGGCTTGTCTCCCCACACTACACTAATGGCAAAGGCACAGAGTCAAGAGACTGGCCGTGTGTATTTATATGTCCAGGGATCAGGGATTATCAAACGATGAATCTTTCCCTTAATTAATAAATTACCAATGTAACATTTTTACACTTCCAAGTTTATTTTTTTGATGTTTTATTTATTTATTTTGAGAGAATGAGAGAGCAAGAGAGCACGAGTGAGGGAAGGGCAGAGAGAGAGGGAGAGAAAAATCCCAAGAAGGCTCCACTCAGCGCAGAGCCTAATGCCCGGCTTGATTTCCTGACCCTGGGATCACGGCCTGAGCCAAAATCAATAGTCAGAGGCTTGGGATGCATGGGTGGCTCAGTCGGTTAAGCTTCCGACTTCGGCTCAGGTCATGATCTCACAGTCCGTGAGTTCGAGCCCCGCATCGGGCTCTGTGTTGACAGCTCAGAGCCCGGAGCCTGCTTCGGATTCTGTCTCCCTCTCTCTCTGGCTCTCCCCCACTCAAGCTCTGTCTCTCTCTCTCAAAAATAAACAAACATTAAAAAAAAAAAAGAGAGAGGCTTAACTGATGGAGCCACCCAGGTGACCCTCCAAGTTAATTTCTAATACTGGCTGTAATTGTATTTTAAAGTCATGGCAGTAACTTTGACTAAAATTAGAGATAAGATATTCGCATGAGAGGATTCCCGTGTGCTTCCTGCATTTGCCTATTTCAAGAGCAGGATTCAGTGACTCCCAGGAAAGCCGCAGATGTGCCTAAAACACGAATCACAGCTTAAACATTCAGGCTCAAAGAGGTGGTGGGGCTTTTTGTGTGTCAGAGTCTGAAGCATTGCTGGTCTAGTTTGTGGCTGGCTTCCTACAAAGTACCCGCCCCCATTTTTGATCTATAAGATCTATACTGATTCTTAGTATGTCAACCTTGAAAAGGTTTCAGTTTTGGGGCAAATTTAGGATTGAAAATCGGATGTGATTTAAGAAATGTCTTTAGAGCTGAAATATTCAGTTTTTGTCATGAACCTTGCAAGTGGAGTAAGCTTCTTTGAACTATACATTGTTTTCCAGTACTTGCTCATTTAACATCATCCTTCAACAGTTTTTATATATGTGATTAAGTTAAGAAGAGATCCCTTAGTTTTCATTTTCATGATACTATTCATAATTGATATAATCTTGGGTTTTAACTTTAGCAACTACTAAATGTCCAGTATGATATAAATATTGAGACTGTTAATAAAGAGATCATTATTATCAACTCTAACCATTTAATTTTAAGTCCACACTGCTTTATTCAGATTTTACAAGTTAGCACCAATTTAGAAATTATGTACAAATCAATTTAATAAGGAAATCAAATTTATATTTTTATGTACTTACTATAATTATAGAGTAAAAGACTTCACCAAACCCATATGTCATCTTAACTACATACTAGATATAGTTACATAAAATATCATTTCACAGACATAATTTACTATGAAAGATCAATGATAAGAGCATGAAAGCTTGGCAAATATATGGCTTTAATTAATAATCAATAACATTGATAACAAAATAATAAATTTTCTTTCAGAGTAGTCATTCCTAAAGGTATGTAGAAGCCTAGATAAAATAAGTAAGAATAGATGTGCCTTAGAGCAGTCAATACTTTTTGCCCATACACACTTTCAAAGAAATAAGACAAGCACAGCCATTTTCTGTACAGGAAGAACACCGTATTTACCAATCAGAAAACTTAAAGCATCTCTAATACATTAATAATGATCTATTCACACAAATAATCATGTCAGGATGATTAAAATGGTGTAAGTCAGTGTTCAAGATGACAGTGGATTTACCTTTTTTTGGTGCTATACAAGAGAGAACAAAAGATACACTGTGGCATACTATTTTATCATTTTAACATTTGTAAGAACCAAGTTGATTAAAAAAAATGCCGACAATATTGTTTGTTCTTTCCACCTAACTGTTCATTATTTCAATACTTATGTTGTAATTCATACAATTATATGCACTTGTGGGGACATAGGACCAACTGATTTTTTTTTATTTGAAATAGTTTAAGCTTTCACTGAATACACAGTTGATACTTATTTGGGAAAATTAGGATTTATAAATAAGTATATATTTGATATCTTGCCACATAAAGATACATCCGTTAAATTTTTTTTAACCTTTCTAGAATATTTTCAAGGAACTTTTCCATTACTTAACCAGAAATGTAGGTATAGTGTACATAATGTTTTATAATTTAAACTGGCATTTTTTTGGAGATATTTTATTAAAATATAATCCTAAAAGATTTTGAAACATGTGTGGATGTCACATTTTGAGGAGCATCTACTAATCCATGACTATAGAGTAGTTTTTTCACTGTGACTCTTTTCTTTTTTTGCTGAAAATATGATTATTATTATTTTAGTCACTATTCTGAATTTTTTTATAAAGAATCTAAATTAAATTAATTTTATTTGGTGTTATCTGCAGATTTACACTGGGTATAAAACAGCAGTGAAGTGGTTTATACTAGTTAGTATAATAAGAAAAAGCCAACACATATATTTTAAAGATAATAGGTAAGAGAATATTTCTTTTCTTTAGATTCTATCATGATCTGAAAGGTTAAGAGAAGAAAGTAGCCCAATTTTACCCCCAACATTGTATTTGAGGATATAATTACTAAAAACTTTGAAATGAGTGCTGACCTTCTACAGTTTAACATTTGAATTGTTTTGAGATAAAATGGAGAATTCCTAAATAAGAAAAATAATAAATATAGCCTTAAGAAATGTGATAATGAGTGCAAGCTTTCATTTATATGTTTATTAATTTATTATACCAATATTCCTAATATTTCTACAATACCAAATACTGGACATAAATCTGTAAACAAGATAGACATGTAGACAGAATTTGAGAAGCATACAGGCACATGAGCTGAAAACTGTAACATTGTGAGAGGAGAGAATGTGTTTTTTAAACTAGATACAAGTATGATTAAGAGAAGGAGTCCTAGAGGAAGAGGCCCTAATGAGGGATTGGAGGAATATGCCAGGCAAAAATCTGGGAAAGGTGAGCATGTGTTGGCTAGAAGACAAGTGTGGAGGCCCAAACAACAAAGGATTTAGTTACAGAGGTATGTCAAGGTGGGTAGAGTGGTTCAACCATGATGTGTAAGGTGCTGGTGCTTATTGTTGAAGTAGAGTTCCCAAAGAAGGGCCAGGCCACAAGAGGTCTTATAGACTGTGCAAAGGGTGTTGATTTTATCAAAGGGGCTACAAATGTCCTTTAGAGGACTTGCAAGGAAATGATCAGGTTTGCATGCTCTAACAATAACGCAGGATTTAGCATGGAGGGTAGATCGAAGTGGGACAAATTACATCAAGAAACAGTAGGCTGATTCAATAATCCCGTGTCCAGAACACGGTAACTTGCACTATTATTGCAGCAATAAGGATGGAACTACATGGATCAATTGCATGCTGGGGCAGGATAGAGAGGGAGAAGGAGTCAAACCCAGGTGTTTCATCTGATGTCCTGCACAGAGTGATGTCTTTTACATAAAATTCTAAAAAAAAAAAAAGAAAGGACCAGAAAAGTGCATGGAGTTTCATTTGTGTATTCATGGCATAATATTTGACTGAAATAGCTCTGTAATTGCAGCAAAACATTTGTCATATCAAAGTATTATTAATTTAATTCCTTAATTGGTTGGTAGTTTTAATTGTGTTTAATTTATAAATAATTTATTTATAACTTATATAATTGTGTTTGTTTTTTAAAATTACTTATGCCTTATTTAATATTTGCATTTTTTTTTTTAATTTTTGAGAGAGAGAGAGAGAGAGACAGGGCATGAGCGGGGGAGGGGGAGGGACAGAGAGCGAGGGAGACATAGAATGCGAAGCAGGATCCAGGCTCTGAGCTGTCAGCACAGAGTCCGACATGGGGCTGGAACCCACGAATTGTGACATCATGACCTGAGCTGAAGGAGGATGCTTAACCAACTGAGCTACCCAGGCGCCCCAATAGTTGCATATGTTAAATGACAGTGGGGATGCACGAGAATTTTTTTCTTTAAAAATATTTTATTAAACTAGTTAGAGTGATGCTCCCATATATCACATTCAAATAAATGATAATAATAATAATAATAATAATATAGTAATAAGCTATAGCAGACAGGATTCCAAGAAAAAAATAGTAGTCTTGTTCTAACGGGACTAACCTAAAAGAGTTTCATGAATGGGTGATTTACTAAGCAGTGAACATGGAGGAGAAACACCGGGAGCCCCACAGCTCAATCTAAGCCAGCAGGCACAAGAGGAGAGACTGCTCAATAGGATTTGTGGCTCCAAAGGAACACAGACTGTACGGCTTAGCCAGGCAGGTGCCACAGGGGAATCTGAGGGTGGGATAAGGTGAAATAAATACCCTGACCTCTCTTTTTAGCTGACCTCTGCTCTTCTTGACCCTTCTCATTGGCTGAGCCCTGTGGGAAGTCACAGGGCAAGAGGACCCAGGTGATTTGTTCCTTCACAAAAATCAGTTTCTCGAGGCTCAGAGATCGCAAGGAATAGAAACGAGAAAAGGGTCCTAGAATGATAACCAGCATACGAACAAAGAAGTATCTACTGAACGCGGTCCGAACGGAAAAGTTTTCCTCCTACCCTTCTAGGTTCATTGGTTGGTCTAATAATTAAATTGACATAAGACAGATTAACAGAAGAAACACGCATTGAGCTGTGTCCATATGGTAGCCCCATACATTATGACACCCAAGGGCAAGCAGGCAGTTGAGGATTATAAACCATCCTGAGCTAAAGAGTGGGATTGGGCCTAGGGCCTCAAAAAGGAGGAAGGCGATTCACAGGAAGACAAGGAGAGCGTGAGTTTGATAATCAGATGTGTGCCCTGCCATGCAGGTAAGTCTTAAGATAAAACATGATCCCTGGTAATAGCTCTCTTCTGGGACAGACTCTCTCTCTAAATTCTTTAAGAAAGAAGTAAAAGTCTTTCTTAAGTCTGCCAGGTCTTAATCGCCTTCAGCTCAAAATAATCCATATGCGAAAGTGACGTATTTGGGGATAGCATTTTCCGCTCCTCTTCAACACCAACCACATACTCATGCTTTTTTCTAGTGTACTGAAAATGATCCCAGTTACTTTCCAGAGAAGAAAGCAATCTCATGACTTAAGCAGTTTATAGTTAAGTTGTAAAATGACCACACAAATATTTAAAATACATTAATAGTTGAAGAATGCTTTTGCAAACACATGCGGAGGTGCTAATGGGATGTACAACGTAAGTCAGAAGAGGGATCAGCTTGCAATGCGGTTTGCCTTGGGGTTGGCAAAAATCGTAAGAAAAACACTATACACTCCGAAAGATAGAAATTATACAATCAATAGTACAAAATATAGTATGTTCCCTGTGCCAACTGTCCCAGAAGAGCAGGAGTGTGTTTAATATATTTTTATTGCTACGAGCCATTATCTTTTCTCCTTATACTTGAAGGTGTCATTGTTAGGCTGTGGCCTATTTGCAATGCAATGTGTGAAAAGAATATCATCTCTGCCATTCTGAGCTCTGACCTCTATTCAAAGAGCTTAATTTTGGAGCGCCTGGGTGGCTCAGTCAGTTGAGCGTCCAACTTCAGCTCAGGTCATGATCCTGCAGTTCTTGAGTTCCATCCCTGCATCAGGCTGTGTGCTGACAGTTCAGAGCTCGGAGCCTGCTTTAGATTCTGTGTCTCCATCTCTCTCTGCCGCTCCCCCACTCGCACTCTGTGTGTGTGTCTCTCTCTCTGTCTCTCAAAAATGAATACACATTAAAAAATTAAGAAATAAAAAAATTTCAAAGTACTTAATTTTTCTGGCTCACCCATCTAGATGTTTTGTCAAGTGCAAATTCTTAGGCTCTACATAAGATAAAATTGTGTGGGGGTATTAATGGTTTATTCTCTGCCAAGTTTTAAATCCATGACCACAAATGGATGTTGTTCAGTTAATAATGTCTCATTTCTCACAGAATCGTTGAGTACTAACTACCTAGTCCCACACGTGTTCACAATTGATAAAGGCTGTTAAGTTACAACCTGATGCATATGATCTTTCGTGAGCTCCTTAGGCTGTCAGGACTGACTTATTAAATAACCATACAATGAGCATATAAAAATACTTTGACAAAAATTGGCTCTGATGGTTTGTTTTGGATTTCTGATACCTTCACCCCCTTAAGAATTTACAATTTCAGGTACGGAGTTGGAGTTATGAGATTTGATATGTACAGCATAACAATATATAACATGCTGATATATAAACACTCACTTCATTGCTACTTTGTAAAAGCAATATTTCCTATATGAAAATTTGCAGTAAATATTCAGCCATCAGACAACATGAATTTCTTACATGTGAACAAGTGTCTTCTGGTTAACAGAGTGGCATGCCAGGTCCTTTATCACTTAATTTCACAACTCTGAGAAATAGGTATCTTAATTCTATTTTAAATATGAGAATAATTGGTAGTGGCATTAAGTGGCTTGTCCCAAATCACACGGGCTTCAACTTCCAAGATGATTTTTTTGTAACAACTCCAAATACTATAACATGTGTCCTCACATAATCATTACTCATTATCCATGAGTAAACTGATAACAAAATTGATACTGATAAAAATAAGGAACTGGAATAAAAGTAATTTTGAAATATACCTAACTTCTGGTTATAATTCATAGCCCTCTGTTTTACTGGAAAACCTACTTGGGAGCTTCTGGGTGGCTCACTTGGTTGAATGGCGGACTCTTGATTTCGGTTCAGGTCTTGATCTCAGTTCAGGTCTTGATCTCATGCTTCATGAGATCGAGCCCTGCCTCAGGCTCTGCACAGACAGCACAGAGATTCTCTGCCTACTTGGAATTCTCTTTTTCACTCTCTCTCTGTCCCTACCCCACTCTCTCACATGCTCTCTCTCTCTCTCTTTCTCTCTTGCTCAAAAAAATAAATAAATAAACCTAAAAAAATAAATAAAAGGAAAGGCAAACCTACTTGGAGTTACAAATGACCCGTGTTCAAATCACAGATCTGCCACTGGGTGGACTGGTGGGCCCTAAACAAATCTTTTTAACCTCCACCAGTAGGGTTTTCTCATCAAAAATAATAGTATCTGCCGATCAGAGTTATTTTGAGAATAAAATAATACACAAAGAGCGCTTAATACAAAATCTGCTCAGTACTTATTAAATATCTTTGTTGTCCTTTTTCATTGTAAATATTTATACAATTGTCCACTGGCAGGCTTTATAAATTATCAACTTGGCCTAATTAGGAACAAAGGTAGTTAACAAAATTGATCCAAGAGCTTGATGGTTTTTCTATACCTTAGAGCCATTTTCCCATTTTCTGTAATACGGAACAAGCACTTTCAAAGGCAAAAACTCCAAATTATGTTTCTGATATTTGGAAACAGCAGGAAATGTTACCATGCAGCTTGTAAAATTTTCCGAAGTCTGTGGGAAAGAAACTTGTCCCTAACACGACTGAAATTACAGTCGCCACTCACTCAAACTCCATGAAGGAAAAATGTAAAGTGGAGTTGTGATATTAATGCCTCAGTGCCAATAACTGCATAAATTGATTTTATTACTATGGACTGATACTTCAATTACTCTTGGTATAATAGAACAAGGAAGACAGAGATGCTGATTACTGTAAGTATCAAAAAGCATTACATTGCATGCAAGGAAAGCTTAGGAGGAGAATTTGCATTACCTTTTCCTTTTAATTGTATTCACTTCTTTTTCCCCTCAATATTTGCTTTGAGATCAATATTCACAGAGCTTGTAATGTAATTAGAAGAATCATTAGCTATTAGGAGAATTAGCTTGGTTTGCAAGAAAAGAATAACAAAACTAATGAATTATCTGATTTGCTCTGACATCTATAATGCCTCTGAATCCTTCATATAATATAAAATCTGAAATGTCAAGTAAGAAAGAATTAAGACACATGTACATATATCTTATCCTTTCAGCAAATCTTTTTAAAGGGCCTTAATATGTGGATAGCAATGAGCACTGCTAATCACTGCTTCACATCTTGCAGACCTGTGTTTGGTAACAAAATACATAAAACAGGACTTTGAGCTTGGCTCGAATGGATGTTTTTGTGTTATTTTCTGGTTAGTCTGTACTCTATATGCGATTGACTCTTAAGTAATCAAATGGGAACACTTTGGGGCACCACTGATTAGAAATGCACTATTCTAGCCAGTGTAAAGGATACAAAATGGGCAAAGACAGACTATAGATATAGATAAAGATATAGATATCGATATAGATAGATGTAGATATATATATTAGATAGGTAGATAATAGAGATAGATATCTCATATATAGATATATAGATATAATAGATATAGATGATATAGATATATAGATATAGGTATAGATATAGATATAGATATAGATATAGATATAGATATAGGTGAAGGAGAGAAAATAATCCAGAGATTTAGCTTAGAGAGAAATGCCCCTAGGGCTATGGTGGTCCAGGAGAGAATGAGCTTGTCTGTGAGGATGAATGAGGAACTCTTCTTGGAGAAGGTAAGATTTATAGGGAGTCTACTAACATAGTCATGGGAAGAATGACTTCACATCCACATACATTTTGCTGGACAGACCCAGCAAAATTACTAATAACCCCCTTTATCACTCTGAAAACTATCCTTGCTTGGATCAAAAAATATCTTGTAACTTGAGCTAGAGAGAAGTTTTGAAATTTGTACCTTCTCAGTGTTTAAAAAACTCAGTGTAAAAAAAACAGTGTTTAAAAAACTCAGTGTTTTTGGGGCAACAACAACAAAATCATTCTCTTTCTATTTGGGGGGTCAATATTATTAGAATTTTTATAATAGCTAAACATTTTATTTTATTTTTAACGTTTATTTATTTTTGAGACAGAGAGAGACAGAGCATGAACGGGGGAGGGGCAGAGAGAGAGGGAGACACAGAATCGGAAGCAGGCTCCAGGCTCTGAGCCATCAGCCCAGAGCCCGACGCGGGGCTCGAACTCACGGACCGCGAGATCGTGACCTGGCTGAAGTCGGACACTTAACCGACTGAGCCACCCAGGCGCCCCTAATAGCTAAACATTTTAAAGTGAAATCATGGGAAGTATTAGTAATTGAATTTTTCTGCATATATGACTTTTGAAATATTTTTTTCCTTCTTCACAACCAAGATAAACAGAAAATTAGTTTTCATTTTTTGGAGTTTTGAATGTTAAATAAGAACTCTGTGTAAAGCAATGATCATATTTCTGTGAATAGAAATAGAGATAAAATGAACACTCCAGAAATATAATGCATTTCTGTTAATCATTATCTGTAAAATTAGAAAGGCACCCTTGTGTAAAGATTAAATGTCTGACTAAAATTCAGAAAACTTGGGATGACTCTGTGTGACCTTGGGACATAACTTTTATTCTCTAAATTTAAGTTTCCTCATCTTTGAAATGACAGGTTAGAATAGATGGTCATTAAGGTCTCTCCCAGCTCTAATAGACTATTATTTGAAATTCAAATAGGTTAATATAAATTTTACTCTTGGTAGTGAAACTTCCTGAGGTGATTGCTTAAAATAATTGAGAAAGTAATGGATAAAAGTCTTCAAAAGAGAGTATAGAAATATGTTTGAAGAATGCAGTGGTTGAAATTAGAACCAATAGAAAGCTGTGAAAGACCTTCTTTATTGGGACATGTTTAATATGTATTAATATGCACTTCCTGCTATTTGACTCTTAAACAGAAGATTGTATCAAATTACCTGAGTTTATTGTTAAAACCCAAATTCTAAAACCCATTCCCATATTTTTCGAATGCAGTCATAATGCAATAAAGCAGCATTTCCAATTTTTGTTTCTCGAGTCCCAGGTCCAAAATATTTGACTGCCTTAGGTTGTGTCCTTCTAGGAAGAGACCCCTAGCCAAGGGTTTGAGTGCAAGTGATTCAGGAAGGTTATGATCCCAGAAGAAACCACTGGAGGTGGCAGGGTAGGGAAACAGGGCAGGGAAAGGGACCTCCAGGTAGAGATGTAACTTTGAGCGAAGTGACAGACTCAACCTGATCTGAAGGGGAGTTCTGGAGGACACCTGACAGTTTTCCCAGCAAAGGGCCTGCGCTTTGGTATTTCCACATCAGTAGGTCATTGGCTACGAGTTAGGGCTGGGGGTGAGAGAGGAATGGGAATGGAAGAGAGTATAGAATTTTCTAAATTTCTTGTGTTTTCAACCAGGAAGGCAATTCCAGTGCCCGAGGGCAATTGTCAGAAGACATTTTCAAGTGAGGCATTTTAGCAGTAAAAGAAGCAGAAGGTGGGGGGTGGGGTGCAGGGTCAGTAAAGGAGTGTGAGAGTTTCTAGGTGGCATGTCAAGAATGTCCACTGCAGTTATTCACCTCCTTAACTCTTCTCATGGTCAAACCAATGTGAGAGATGTTATATGTTATATCTCCTTCTGAGATTCATGATGCACCGTAGCATACCAAACATCCGAAGTGGTAATGCAGTCACTATTATTTTTTCAATCTACTGTTTCCAAAAAAAATTTGACCAACTTACGACATAACCAACATCAGGAAGAAACACATTAGAAATTTTGCCAATAAGACCTCAAGAATTTTGAGCTAAAGAGGGAAATTTTACCGAATCATAGCATTTTGTTCTTTTAAACTTTTTTTTTTAACGTTTATTTATTTTTGAGACAAAGAGAGACAGAGCATGAACGGGGGAGGGTCAGAGAGAGGGAGACACAGAATCGGAAACAGGCTCCAGGCTCTGAGCTGTCAGCACAGAGTCCGACGCGGGGCTCGAACTCACGGACCGAGAGATCATGACCTGAGCCGAAGTCGGCCGCTTAACCGACTGAGCCACCCAGGCGCCCCGCATTTTGTTCTTAATGGTATCTAGCAGCACCCTCTGAAGTAGACTAAAATGCTTATTAAGCATGTGTCACACACACACATCCACCTTCACAGTAAGAGATGGCTGTTAACATTTGGTAAAAGAAGCTGTGTGACAGTCCCTCTAACTAGAGAGCCTGAGGGAATGGGATTGAAAAATGAAATTGATAGTTTATATGGCCCCTGCCTGCAATTAGTTAGTTGACACAGTGTGTCTTTTGGCTCCTACATTCAAGATCTATATCAATAGAAAAAGCAATTGACTGTCTCTCTCCCCATGGTGTACCAGTTATTGAGGCAAAGTACTGACCTTAACCCCTCTCCATCTCATCCCTCAGCATAAATTTGCTTTTTATATTTAGTCAAAGTCTGAAACACTGAAGGAAAAACCTAAACAGGAGGAAAGAATAATTGAAGGTGACTCATTACTTCCTGGAAGTGTGGTAATACTTAAACCTACCAGTCAGTTTCAACTATGTGGTATGCCTTGTGTTAGGGACTTCACGTGTCTTTTCATTATAAGTCACACAACCAGTGTGAGAGGAGAGTGGTTAGGAAAACTGATTCAACAAGGTTAGGAAACTTTCTAAAAGCCATAAAGCTAGAAAGTGATGGAGTGGAGATTCAAAACCAGGTCTTTCTGAATTCATTAGACCATGGTAATTGCAGTAAAAGTAGTTAAGATGAGCTTTGTGGCCAATGCTTAATAAAAATTTTGGCAATACAAGTGTTCTACCGACTCAGAGAAACATAAAGTAGAGGCAGTCTGCAAGAGCTGCCCTTCAATAAGATATTTAAACAAAGTAAATTTGCTTTAAAATCTAGAGTCACTGTTTCTTTTTTCAATTAACCATCTAAAAGAGACAGTTGGCTGCCCCTGAAATTAACAGATAACAAGATCAAGACTATTCATACGCATTGTCTGTTGGCAAACATAACTTTAAGATATAGCTCTCCCCGTTCTAGGATAGTGTCATACAAACTGACATGGGACGATGGATTCATGTTGTAGGACAGCAATAAGAGAATATCTTCTTGAATACACAGACATCCTTGAAAATGATTTCCTCTAAAAGCTACAAGAAAATTATAAAATTTGATACCTGTTTGATATCTTTAATAGGAAATAAGAAAGAATGACTTCTATTGAAAAGGAAACAGAAATCATACGGAAGGAATAGGTAAAGATATAAAATCCATAGAATTTTACAAAAAGAGAGATAGTAGCAGAAATATTTGCAGGGAAACTAAAAATGCAATAGCAGAGTTGACATTGTTGAATTGGACTAATGTTATAAAAGAAAATACCTGAGTCACTCCTCCAAAGTCACTTTTCCAGAATATTCAGGGGAAAACAATATTAAAACAATGATAGACGATGATATAAAGAATCATATAATGGGGCGCCTGGGTGGCGCAGTCGGTTAAGCGTCCGACTTCAACCAGGTCACGATCTCACGGTCCGTGAGTTCGAGCCCCGCGTCAGGCTCTGGGCTGATGGCTCAGAGCCTGGAGCCTGTTTCCGATTCTGTGTCTCCCTCTCTCTCTGCCCCTCCCCCGTTCATGCTCTGTCTCTCTCTGTCCCAAAAATAAATAAAAACGTTGGAAAAAAAAATTTTTTTTTAAAGAATCATATAGTAAAGATTTAATCTAAGAGTTGTTAGCATTCCTGGAGACAAAAACAAAATAATCATAGAAGCAGTAATGTAAAACTGATTTATTCCCGATTCATTACAGAATTCAGGATACAGGTAAAAATAAGGTACCTAACAGGACACACACACACACACACACACACACACACACACACACACAAAGACCTATATCCAGAAAACACTTGAGATATTTTCAATTTTAAGAAGAAAGAAAATAAATAAAGAAAAGCAAACTCTAGCGTATAATCAGGTAGAAAATTCTGCTTATCTGCCTCATACAAATCATCCTCAATTCAGTCTTCTCTTCTACAACTAACTGTCAAATTGAATAGAGAGAGTGTAGAGTTTTGACAGAGAATATTTTGTTAATTCAATAGCTTTTATATCCAGCTGAGATATATTGTGAGTGGGAAGGTAATAATGGAACATTCTAACCTCTTCTAAGGTTCAGTTAAAATGCTTTTACTTCTTCAAAAAGTTATTTAGAAGTATATTCCAATTGACTGTGGACACTCCAGAGGACAATTTAAAACTTTGGAAGCTTAGGGATAAAAGGTGAACAGAGTTATCATATATAAAAGCATTACCAAATAACGTTACAAGATCTGTGGAAATCATCATTTTACCAAGCTACATCTATTTGAACTGTCCACTTGATTAAATCTATAAGAAGATTGAGTAGTTGTCTCTTCCATTCATGGATGGAACCAAAAAATCCAATGAATTATTATTACCACTTATGATAAGCATGAATGATCCCATTATTGATTCTTCCCCATAAACTGTCCGACAGAGAGCTTTCTCCCATTTAGAAATCCAAATAAATGTGATGACAATTATGCTTAAGCATAGGAAATAGTTAAGCACACATGCATAACTGTTTCAAGACATATGAAAATAAGCATAGTAATTTTTAATGTTGTCTTTGAATGACAGAATTATGCATGGCATTTTAACACTTCATTCTATTTACTTTTCAAATTTTCTGTAATAATCAGATTTATTTTAAATTACAAAATAAATCTCACATTAAAAACAAAAAGCAAAAACCACACAAACCATTCCAAAAAATCCAAAATTAAAATAAGTTTTACATTCATGGTTATTCCATACAATAACTTTTCCAGTTTTTCTTTTCTTTTTCCAGTGTTCACCTGAGCAATAAATGTGCTTCTAACGCCCTATGGCAGGCAAGATTCTAAAGATGTGTTCCAAGGATTTCCAACTTCTGGTTATTCAAACATTAAGCTAGGTACTTCCTTGAAGGGACTTTAAGATGGGGAGATTTCCTGGATTATCTGGGTGGGTTCAAGAACAGAAGAGGATGAGGGAAGCCTCGGTGGCTCAGTCGGTCGGGTGTCCGACTTTGGCTCAGGTCATGATCTCATACTCGGGGAGTTCAAGCCCTGCATCAGGATCTGTGCTGATAGCTCGGACCCTGGACCCTGCTTTGGATTCTGTGTCTCCCTCTCTCTGCCCCTCCCCTGCTCACTCTCTCTGTCTCTCTCTCTCTCAAAAATAAATAAACATTAAAAAAAATTTTTTTTAAAAAGAACAGAAAAGGATGAGCACTGGGTGTTGTATGTAAGGGATGAATCACAGAGATCTATCCCTGATGCCAAGAACACACTGTATACACTGTATGTTAGCTAACTTGACAATAAATTATTAAAAAAAAAAAAGAATAGAACAGGATGGCAGAGGGGAAGGCAAAGATTGATTCAAAGTAAGAAGGAACAGAAAAAATAGAATTAGGGTTCTATATATCTTTGCTGGCTTCCAAGATGGAGAAAACCATTGGCCAAGGAACGCAGGCAGGTAGCTTCTAGAACACGAGGACAACCTCTGGTTTGCATCCAGGAAGGAAACAGGGACTTCTGCAGTAAGCTGCCTGAAAACGATTTCTGCAAAACAACCTGTTTGAACCTTGAAGCAGATTATCCTCCAGCGCATCCAGATAAAACCCAGCCTGCTTACTACCTTGACTTTGGCATTGTCTGCCCTGGAGGCAGAGAACTCAGTCATAATCTACTCAGATTTCTGGCCTACAGAACTGTGCATAACAAATGAATCTTTTAACAAAATATACATGCTTTATGCTTTTTAGGGAAACTTTAGCTTTATGCAAAATTGAGTGACAAGTATAGAGATTTCTCACTTACCTCCTGCCCTACATATGCCCAGCTTCCCCTTTATCAACACCCCCACCGCAGTGGTACATTTATCACAACTGATGAACATACATTGACACATTGTAATCACCCAAGGTTTACAGGAGAGTTGCCTGGATTTCCATGTATTTGTAATGACATGTGTCCAACATTCTAGTACTTTATAGGATGGATTCACTGTCCTAAAACTCCTTCATACTCTGCCTAATTCATGCCTCCCAACTTCCTAACTCCAGGCAATGTGTTTTGTTTGTTTTTTTGCTTTGCTTTGTTTGTTCTCGTTTTAACTGCTAAATCTGTAGTAGTTTGTTATAGCAGCAACAGAAAATTAATACAGGTCCCAATCCTTACTTGAAGGCTCTGGAGGAGCTTCTAGTCTTTTACTGTATTCAGACCTTCTCCTATCTTTTATTTATGGCTGTTTTTTTTCATGGGACCTGCTAAAGAATTTAAGGTTAATCTGATATACTAACTTAAATTACGGTAAAAGACATTTATTTTTTTTTCTTCAACTTTTTTTTTTTTTTTTTTTTTTTTTTTTGGAACAGAGAGAGACAGAGCATGAACGGGAGAGGGGCAGAGAGAGAGGGAGACACAGAATCGGAAACAGGCTCCAGGCTCTGAGCCATCAGCCCAGAGCCTGATGCGGGGCTTGAACTCACAGACCACGAGATCGTGACCTGGCTGAAGTCAGACGCTTAACCAACTGCGCCACCCAGGATCCCCATGGTAAAAGACATTTAAATCAGAGTGTTTGTACTTTGATCCGAAACAGGAAATCTTGCTGGAAAGTTCAGGCATATTTTTGGCTTGGGAACATTTTGTGGAAGCAGCTCTCTTACCATCTCTTATGTGATGATATGTATTAACCACCATGTGTTTACCTGAAGAGCCAACATTGATTGTTCCAGTTGTTCAAATTGGAACCAGAAGCCCGGATTACGTGGCCGTTTGTATCTGAAAATCTCTAATTCTCTGGAAAGTGAAATTTTAACTGTTGTCAGATGATCAATGTATAATACAGAGACACAGGTTTATTGAAAAGTAGCCATTATTAATTACTCCTATTGCCAAATATCTTTGTTTTCTAAAACTCACTTCTGGATTGTTTTAAAAATATCAATTTACCAGTATGTCTAGACTGTGGTTTTATATATACAGAAATTTATTGTGAAAATAGAAGTAGGACTAGAGAAAGTTAAAGATGCAATAAATAGGCCCCATGGGAAAATGCATACATTCTTGGATTTATGGACACTGTGTTTTCTAGTCTTTCAAACTCATTCACTGATTAGTGTTGCCAGTTACATTTCTTTCATCTGTTAAAATGCAACTGTCCATAAAACCAGAGTGACTAGACTCAGACTAACGAAATTATCCAATTCATGATGTCAGTTCAGAAGGTTAGCTTTCAATTGTAGATTTAGATAAAATTATCACTAATTTCCCCAAGATTGTCACAAATTCTCCTTTGCATATGTAAATTGTCAGTACGTGGTCAACTAGACCAAACCTGTTCCAGGCTTCGGCCCTAAAGTCCGTATTTTCAGTTAATAATTTGATCCTGAATGCAACTATTGAGTTTAGAATCTAAAGTCTGATAACTTTTAATTAGCTCCCCAATCACTTGAAAAGTTTAAGCCAGCTGATTGGTCAGAGAAACTCTTCAACTGTTGCCTCTGTTATGTAATGTTAGGTAAGGATATCATTTGGCTGAGGAAGGAGACAGAGCCTCTGAGAAAGACCCCAGACACTATGAGGCTGAACTGACTTTGTCCCTCTTCCTCATTAGATTTGGCTCTGGTCCTGAGTCCACTTTGAAAATCCGGGTGGCAGGAGCTCATTTTAAAGGATCAAGATTACCACCCATTAAAAACAAAGCGCTGCGATGCTGCCTTGAGTACAGCAATGATGAGGGTGAAGCATATTTAGTTCAAATTTCAACTAGGTTTGAAGAAGCTACGAGTGAATATTGGTCAAGAGAGGGCAATGCAGCATCTCTCCTGTGGAAGAAAGAACCAGAGATGGATATCTTCCAGCTCCAAACAGAGACAGTGAGCAGATTTGCGGTTATGAAGTGTGGTGGTGGGTGAAGATAATTGAAACCTTGAGATTTGTGCTCATCAGACCCTTAGTGCTTCTGCCTCATTTCCTGCTTGACCATGAAGGACTAAGGATCCAGAGAGCCCCCAAACTGTGCCATGGTTGTCATAAGCCACCCATTAAAAAAAATGGGTTTTTTAAAAAGGATTCTTTTTAGTTAAATTATCAAGGAAAACACTGTGCTGAGGATGAGCAACCTCTCAATATTAAAAATTTACATGGATCCTGTGTAAGGCAATATTTAGTGGGGGAAAAAAAAACCAAGTGGGGAGTGAACACAAGGGTAATTTCTGGAACGGCGTTATTTCCGAGGTACTCCGACAATGAGGTACTTAATGAAACTTCTCCAACTTCTGATTTAGATTCTTCGTAAGAAAGTTAACACCTTCAGAAGCTGTCTGTTAAAAATAGACAAAAATAATTCTGCAGCTACAGCATCACTTCCTGGATCTGATTTGTAAATCTCATGACAGCTATTTCTTTGTTGTTGTTTCCTGACAA
Organism: Herpailurus yagouaroundi; assembly: GCF_014898765.1. Taxonomy (NCBI): domain Eukaryota; kingdom Metazoa; phylum Chordata; class Mammalia; order Carnivora; family Felidae; genus Herpailurus; species Herpailurus yagouaroundi. The sequence goes on from NW_024412394.1 coordinate 72,381,939, forward strand.
TAGTGCTTGTCAGAGCCTTGAGGTGCCTAAGTCCTAAATCACGAAACTCTGAGACAGTCCCTCCTATTAGCACTGTGCTGAGTTAACATTAAATGAGTACCTAACCTAAGTGTTTGTTGCACTCTCCTCGGTCACCAGATACAATTAGAGGGCACTCTCACTGTTACCAGTGTTACATGCGGAGATCTATCATTCTTTTTCTGAGTTGTGTACAGCAGAGCTCTCTTCAATTATGCGAAGAGTTGCTTCCCTTAAGGTAACACTTGACTTCGCCAAATATTAATCTTCTCTTTCACAGAATGTTCGAATGTTCCTAAGTAGCTTCTTCCCAATCAGGTCTTCCTCAAGCTCTGCAGACTGTGTGTGGAGCTCCTTAATGAGCTGCTATCGGGTTGTGCAGGTTTCCTTTTTACTTGTAAGGAGCTGGCCTTATTATCACGTTTTTCACCGAAAGGTGGCTGAGTTAACGTTAGGCTTGCTGCTGCATCCTACGTAGCAGGACGCAAAACACAGTAGAAAGGAACATAGAAGAATTGCCCTCTCTCTTAAACTAGTATGAAGTTACATCCAACCTATGTTTGTGTAAGGGCAGAAAAAAACTGGTTACCTGGTTTCATGAAATAGTCCTTTGAATGATGACTGAAACTGATTTATTTTGACTTTTTAAAAAGCCATATGGACAGAGGCCTCGAATTATAGTTTACATTTTTTTGACTAAATTTTTTGTTTCGAGGTGATTTTTAGATTCACATGCAATTGTAAGAAATAATACAGAGATCCGTGTATCCTCTACTCAGTCCCCCCGCCCCCCACCAGAGAAACATCTCACAAAACTATCGTACAGCATCAGAACCAGGAAACGGACACTGATAGAGATTATAAGATAAAGAGGATTTCCATCTCAAGGATGCCTCATGTTGCCTTTTTATAGCCACACCCACTTCCCTCCCACCTCCTTTCCTTCTTCACCTCAAGCGACCATTAATCTGTTCTCCAGTTCTATAATTTGGTCATTTTTTTTTCAACGTTTATTTATTTTTGGGACAGACAGAGACAGAGCATGAACAGGGGAGGGGCAGAGAGAGAGGGAGACACAGAATCGGAAACAGGCTCCAGGCTCTGAGCCATCAGCCCAGAGCCTGACGCGGGGCTCGAACTCAGGGACCGCGAGATCGTGACCTGGCTGAAGTCGGACGCTTAACCGACTGCGCCACCCAGGCGCCCCATATAATTTGGTCATTTTAAGAGTGTTATAGATAAGGAATCATATATAGGTGTAACCTCTGGGATTGGCATTTTTTATTCAGCATAATTTTCTGGAAATTCACCAAGTTGTGTGTATTAGGAGTACATTCCTTCTTTTTACTGAGTAGTAATCTATAGTACGGGAGTCCCACAATTTGGTTAACCATTCAGTCATTAAAGGACAGCAGGGTTGTTTCTACTTTTGGATTAATACAAAAAAAAGTTGTTCTAAACATATGTGCACAGGTTTTGGGAACTTAGATAAATTCTTAGGAGTGCAATAGTTTTTCATGGTGACTGCACCATTTTACAATCCTGCCAACATTGGATAAGTGATCCAGTTTATCCACATCCTTGCCAGCATTTGGCATTTCCACTATTTTTCATTTTAGCCATGTTGATAGGTTGGTAGTGGTATGTCCTTGTAATTGTAGGTTGCATTTCCCTAATGGCTAATGATGTTGCACGTCTTTTCATGTGCTAATTTTCCATCTGTATATCTCTTTGGGTTAAATGTCTCTCTGTGCCTTTAGCCCATGATCTAACTGCATTATTTGTTGTTCTTACTGGTGGGTTTCAAGAGCACAGCCAGAGTTTTAAAATTTAAGTCTACAGATTTTTGAGCTCCTCTCAGTTTGTGTTCAGAAAAATCCAACGCATGAGGTAAAGACAAATAAAAAATGTCAAGACCGATAAAAAACTGTGAAAAGAGTAACTCTCGTCAGGGGGTCACATCATTTGGCAAGTAGTGTGTCATGGCCAAATTCTACAAATGACTTTAAGTCATTAAGTCATTATGACATTAAGTCCATGTTCATAAAGTGGAAAATATGATGTGAATTATGAGGTAATTAGAGCAAATTTACAAACTTTTGTTCCAGACATAAAAGGAACTACATACACACTAGAAAATTTAGAGACACAAAGAGGAATAAAGGGAATAGTACCAATTTCTACCACACAAAGACAACCACTTTCATTTTGTCTTACTCGTTCCAGATTTTACACCCCTATTATATGTATAAGCTAGAATAATGTTCTATATACAATGTTGTATACTATTAACTTCCATGTTTTAAATTATGTCTTCTGTGCCTTAAAATATTTTTCAAAAATAATTATAATGGTGATAATTTATTTAAACATTCACCTGTTTTTGGACCTATTTTGGACATTTGGAATTTTGATGAATAAATAGCATTTGGCCTTTATATCATCTTTAGATTCCCAATCCATCCACAATTGTTTTATTTTTGTATGGTGTGAAACAGGAATCAACATTTGCTTTTTTCATACGATTTTCAGTCAACCATCCTTTCCTTATATGCTATATTTCCACTCTACTGCCTTAATTCAGGTAAGAATAAAGACGCAGGTCTATCTCTAGACTCCATAATAGTTCATTGATCTGTTTACTTTTATGTCAATATTACAATGCCCTTATTACTATATATTATGATCACTTTACATATTTGGCATCCTTCAACTTTGTTTGCCTTCTTCAGGGTTGGCTCATTGATAAATTTTAGAATCAGCTTGTCAATTTCTACAAAAAATGCTGAGAGTTTGACTTGGATTTCATTATACCTGTAGATCAATTTGGGGAGATTGACTTATTTACAACTTAGAGTTTTCAAAAATAATATGGCATGATATATCTATTTATTTAGATCTTTGTTAATTGTTTTCTATAATACTTATACAATTTTATCAAGTGCTTTCTCTACATCAGATTTTTCTCCTTTTTGTAGGCATTATGACTATATATATATATATATATATATATATATATATATACCAATATATAGATATTGGTTTTCAATGTCAAGATCACCTGAGATTCCTATAATCAACACTATTTGTTATATAAAATTATTTTTATATATCACTAGAATTTGCTAATATTTTTATTATAATTGATTATATACATGTTCATGAAAGAAGCTGAGTGGTAGCTTTGTCAGATTTTGGTGTCAACACTATTCTGGCCTCATGAAACAAATTCTGAAATACCCCTTTTTTCTTGGTTCCTGTGTAGGGTGTACAGGATTATTATTATGTCTTTCTTAAAATTTATGTTAGAAAGACTGCTTCTTTGTGGGAAGAATTTTAATAACAAATTCAATTTATCATAGATACAGAAGTATGCAGATATTTTTTTCTTATATCAATTTTCATGTATTGTATTTCTAAGGAATTTATCTATTCACCTTAGTTGCTGAATGCTTTGGATGTTTGTTCAATATTGGTGGCACCTTACTCTCTCTGTCTTTTTGTTTTTTTCAAATATTTTTTAAGTTTACTTCTTAACTTGAGAGAGAGCATGCAGGCTGGGGGAGGGCAGAGAGAGAAGGTGACAGAAGATCTGAAGCATGCTCTGTGCTGACAGCAGAAGGCCTGACATGGAACTTGAACTCATGAACCCTGAGAAGCTGTGCCAAAGTCAAACACCTAACCGACTGAGTCACCCAGTCTCTTGCTTTCATTCTTAGTCTTTTTTTTTGCTTGTAGATTCCCTTTATTTGTACATTTATTTTCTATTTTATTTTTTTCTGATCATATCTTTGTTATTTATAGTCTTCCTGCTTCTTTTGGGTTACTTTTGTTGTAGTTTCTTGAGGAGTAAAATTGAATGTTGATTTTTAATTTTTCTGATTAAATAAATATGTCTTTAAAACTATACATTTCTCTCTAAACCCTGATTTTGTTACATTCCACACATTTTGATATGTTGCTTATCATTAAATTAAATTATTTTCTAATTCTCATTCCAATTTCTTTTTCTTCAATAAATTTTCAAAAAATACATTAATGTTCTAACAGTTTGGACTTCTTAATAAATTTTTCATTTATGTTTAGATTGATTCCATTGTGGTTAGAGAGTATACTCCGATGTATTTCAATTTTTAAAATTTATTGAAACTTGTATCCTAATCTAACATGTAGCTATTTAAGAGTTTTGTGAGTCCTTAAAAATAATGTGAAGCTGTTACTGTTTGATGCATTGTTCTAATTATATTTTTATAAATTCCTTTATAGATAGTATGTTTATTTTCAAATAGATTTTCAAAGGGCAATAATTCATGACAAAAATCTATATCCTTTCCCTTTAGCTATGTGAAACTGAATGGCAAAAAGATAGTATTCATCCCAAAATTGCTTTCTTTTAATGCGTGAATATCATTGACTACATTTCTTAGAAGAAAATTTTCCCTTTATATACTAAAGTCTTTTTTCCAGCAATTTAATGTAAATCGTTACATCATTTTCTCTGCTAGTGTTAGATTTGAGAAAATAAGGTTATAGTATGGACTCCTTTTAGAGAATGCTATTATGAGAATCAATCCAAAAGTGTCATTCTTTGCAAATAGAAAGAGAGAGAGAAAGCTAAAAAAAAAATTAAAAGAGAAATCTATCTTCTATTTCATTGTCATTATTAGTAGTGCAATCTAGATGTTGTGGTACAGAGTTGAAAGAAGAATATTCCATATTTACCTTTTGTTTGTGTAATTGCACAGCAAAGTGGAAATAAAAATGTGAGCACCTCTTCCCAGGAACCTTGACCTTGCTTTCTCTGCTTGATTGCTAGCTAAATTCTAAAAGCCCATTGGTAGTAATTTAAGAGCTTGCCGTTATCTCCTGTTAAATGTTTTGCATGTCGTACTGTGACACAGAAGCTTCATGTGATCACTTTCATCTGACAATTCTGAATGTGTCTAGACTGTTTATGCTACCATTTCCTGGACTTCTCTTCCCTAACTTATTTTTCTTCTTGCTACACTTCCCCCTTATATAGCGGACACTTTCCCTCTTCATTGTTACTCTGTGAAATGGAGCATGATTATGCTTCCCTATGGAAGATTCCACCCCGTCCCCCTTCCTGGAACAGTCAACTATAATCTATTGCTACATTATATGAATTCCATTATTTTTCCACTGTGTTAACTTCAAGTGCCTTAAGCTGAGTTTTTGTATCAGGGGACCAAAAGAACGAGAGTTTGTGAAAGTGAACTTATCATCAAAGCTATCTATCTATAATTTAATAGATTGCTTATTTATTCAGGTGTCTGTAAGATTTCCCAGGGAATTTCACAAGTTATGCCATTTTAATGAAACCCATCACATCTAATGTTCAAGGGAGAATAAACTAGATTCTATTTGGAACAATCAGTAATGACAAACACTGTAAGGATGAGACATTCTAAAATGAGTAAGAATTCAATGAAGTTTTTTTTTTTTAAGATATCACTTTCAAACTTGCCTCATTCTCATATCTTTGGAATCTTTTCTTTTTTTGTTATATTTACCTGAATTTTAATAATACTTCATGTTCATGTAATTGATGACATTTAATATTTATTTTAATACAAATCCAATAACAGGCCTTATAATTTAATTTGGGGTAATGGTTAACTAAAAATCTCTTGTAAGCCATAAAATCAAACAATCCTACTGTATTTTTCGTCCAGAAAAACCAAGGTGAGGTGACAGATGTCAGTGAATATTGCAGGAAAGTCTCATAGGTTTGTTTCTGGTGGCATCTTCTTTCCAGGCTCTCAAACATATATCCCAAATATGATGTGTTGAGGGATGTTATAGATCATCATGATTCAGTCTAAAAGGTGTACTTTTGGGGGTTCTCTATTAAGTGCATTGGCTTTAAATTTTTTTTTCTTTTTTAATGTTTAGTTATTCTTGAGAGAATGATAGAGTGTGAGCAGGGGAAGGGCAGAGAGAGAAAGGGAGACACACAGAATCTGAAGCAGGCTTCAGGCTTCGAACTGTCAGTACAGAGCCCAATGCAGGGCACGAACTCATGAAACATGAGATCCTGCCCTGAGCCAAAGTCGGTTGCTTAACCGACTGAGCCATCCAGGTGCCCCTCAGTGCATTGGCTTTTAAAAATGTCAGTGACTGGGGCGCCTGGGTGGCGCAGTCGGTTAAGTGTCCGACTTCAGCCAGGTCACGATCTCGCGGTCCCTGAGTTCGAGCCCCGCGTCAGGCTCTGGGCTGATGGCTCAGAGCCTGGAGCCTGTTTCCGATTCTGTGTCTCCCTCTCTCTCTGCCCCTCCCCCGTTCATGCTCTGTCTCTCTCTGTCCCAAAAATAAATAAACGTTGAAAAAAAAAAATGTCAGTGACTAAACAGGAAACAGCTAGACACGTGCTGTTTTTTTCTAGTGTTAAAGCATGAATGCTCCTTTACTTGAGTAAACATTTAATTTTCCCTTTCAAAATGCCTTTATCATGAAAAAAGGCATAGAAAAAATTCAAACTGTGGTGACACTAGAACATGGAGAGAGTTTGGTTCCATTTATGAAACAGTACTAACTTAATTCCAAGGTCGAGTGCTACCCTTAAAATCTGTTATAATAGTGCTCATCCCTGCTCTTCTGCCTACTATAACCACTGTAGCCCAAGTATTTGCAATCCTTTAAAAGAAAGGCTTCTATTTCCCTTCTCTTTTCCCAGTCTCCTTTTTCTTTTCCCTTTCCCGTTCTCTTTTTCTTCTCTCTCCCACTCTAATTACATTAATTAGGTTGCTTATCAGAGTTGTCACTGAGTTTTCCCAGGGATCAAATGGCAGAGAAAAAATCTTAGGCATAATAAATCACTTCCTTTGTGAATGAGTTTTTGCGGTGAATTTATTTATGCTGGCTTTGAGCTGGTGCTGAAATTATTTAACTGAGTAACAATATTTAAGTCTATAAAACTCCTTGTTTTCCAAAACAGGGACAATTACCACTTCATTGGGTTGGTATAAATACAAAGGGAATATTTGCGTGCAAAATTAAAAAAAAAAGCTATTTTTATCATCATCTCTTATAAGTGGTTTAAGCTAAGGGTCAGGCATCAGTAGAAAGGAGGAAAACTAATTGAATGGTTATTCAATAATTTGTGGGCATTCAAATAATGCAATAAGAAATTTTACAGATTAATGATTGCAAGTTTAATACTACTGGCAAATTACGTGTGTGTGTGCGGGTGTGCATGTGCATAAATATACTAATTATACATGGTTTCTGATAGGAAAAAGATACCTCTGAAATTAAAATTCCTGGAATGTGGCATTTTTCTCTGAGCCTTGTTTTCGCCAGCACTGCAGTCCATGCTGGTAGAGGCACAAAGAGGGCTAAAAAGAATGTACAGAAACGCAGGCGATTCTCACCTGGACGTCAGGCAGGCTGCCTTGCCCAGCAGGCAAGAACACGTGACCAGCATCAGCTTGTCACAGCTCCATCACTTACTGGTTGCCTGACCGACAGGCTGTATAAACATTATGAGCCCTGCTTTCTGCATCTGTAGGATGAGGATCTAAATAATATCTATTTCTTAGAGTTGGTATGAAGCTTAAATGAGTTAATAAGCGTGCAGCACTTAGAACAATCCCTTTCAAAGAGCAAATGCTCAATCCGTGTGAATTACTTCCAATCTCAGATTTTTCAGCTCCAGTCTTCAATGATGCTTTAGAGTGTATGATTCTTGCACTCTATATTCTACCCTCCCACCTTTTCCTTCTCCAAGCTCTTATTTTCCCCTCATCTTCCTCTTTCCATCTTTTTCTCTCCTGGAGACAGATGAAATCTTGATTATACTGGCTGACATGCAGGATCCTTCCCTCACCAGGCCACCAGTGGGAGGTGAACTACGTATGCATGAACGATGGCACTGAATGGATATGAATAGATATCATGTACTTCAGTGTTATCTGTGGTGTTGCCTGTGGAGTCCTTCCATTTGAAATGTCCTCCCAGGTTGAATCAGAGGTTGCAAGTGATGCTCACAGCCGCCTGCCTCAAGCATCTCACAAACACTGCATACCTCTGGGTATTTATGACTGCCTAGATATTCTGAACCATCACTGTGAGGCATAGAGTAACCATTTTAGCGACAGCACCCATCCGCACCTTGCTGACACTTCCAATATTCCCTAACCTTTCATAATTTTTTTTCCTCAAAGTATACATTACCTTCTAACTTATATATCTTGCCAATTTATTTCTTAAAATTTCTGTCTCCACAAGAATGAGATCTTCATGAAAACAAAGATATATGTCTTTTTCTTTCACTAATAGAGTCCCAGAACCTAGAAGTATGTAACAGGCATATCAAGTGAACAATGTCCCTAAGAAATTGACCAAAACATAGTTTATTTTTCACAAGAACTTTACACTGTCTCTGCCCTGTCTCATAGAAGAGTGTTATTCATTTATTCACTTATTGGTACTCAACATTTCCTATTAGGTGTGTAACTGATAATAACCTCAAAGTCAACATGCCCCAAACTGAGCTCTTAATCTTTCCTGTAAAATTTATTCCACTCATACTTTCTCAGTCTGAGTTAAAGTCAAGCTATTCTTTCAGCTGCTTAGATCAAAAACTTAAGTCATTTTTGACTCTTGTCTTTTCTCTTACCATATGTCCCTTCTGAAAGTAAATGCTGATGACTCTACCTTCAAAATATTCCTAGATTTTAAACATCCATCGTAACCTGTACTTCTATCATACTGTGGTCAGGACCTTCTCTTGTCTGGATTATTGTAAATAATAATTGCATCCCTGATTCTACCCTTTTCCCTAGACAAACTCAACGGTGAGATTGGTCCATCTTATTCAGAGCAAAAGTTAAAGCCCTTACAAAGATTTACAAGATCCATTTCAGTGTTTCAATCATCTCCACTAAATTCATCACTCATCTAACTCCCAGCTACATCGGACTCTGCTATTCTGGTATCTTACCAAACACAGTCAATCTCAGGCTTGTTTTGTTGTCTTCTCTATTGTCATAAAATGCTCGTTTCAGATATTTCTGGGAATTTCCTTTTTTTATTTAAAACAATTTTTTAATGTTTATTCATTTTTGAGAGACAGAGAAAGACAGAGTATGAGCGGGACAGGAGCAGAGAGAGAGGGAGACACAGAATCCAAAGCAGGTTCTAGGCTCCTACCTGTCAGCACAGAGCCTGATGTGGGGCTCGAACTCAAAAACCGTGAGATCATGAACTGAGCCGACATCAGAAGCTTAACTGACTGACCTGCCCAGGCACCCAATATATGAACAACTCTTAAAAATCAACAATAAAGAAACAGAACACCTAACTAAAGATAAATAGGGAGAAATTTTGAACAGCAAGTCCACTAAAATGATATATAGATGGACAATAAATATATGAAAATATTCTCAATATTAACTGACTTTAGGAAACTAGAAATTAAAACCACAATGAGCTCCCACTGCACATCTATAAGAATGGCAAAACAAACAAACAAACAAACAAACAAACAAACAAACAAACATAACTCTGACATTATCAAATGCTGGCCAAGAGGCCACTCTGGAACTCTCATTCATTGATGATAGGAATGCAAAATGATATAGCTATTTTGGAAAACAGTTTGGGAAGTTTATTACAAAGTTAAACAGAACTAACCATACAACCCAGTACTCCAACTCTTGGATATTGATGAAAATAAAATAAGTACATATGTTGTCAAAAATATTTATGTGTGAAGTTTATAGCTGCATTATGCAAAATCACCAAAAATTGTAAACAACCAAGATATCCTTCTCTAGGTGAACGGATGATGAACTATGAAACATCTACATAATGGATACCTCAGCAATAAAAAGGAATGTGCCACCAATTCACAACAACATAGATGCCCGTTAAATAAATTTTACGAAGTGAAAGACCCCAGCGGCTGCATTTTATGATTCCCTTGCATGGTATTTGGAAAAGGCAAAATTGTAAGGGTGAGAGATCACACTGATTGCCAGTGGTTGGTGATTGAAGGATGTTCTAGAAAGAATAGCCCAAAGGAAATTCAAGGGTGTCAAAAATTAGTTATGAAATGGTTCTGTGTGATTTTGTGGTGGTGAATACAGAAAGAACTCTATGTATTTGTCA